>NC_092783.1:42487691-42800691 GCF_047496795.1 Chiloscyllium punctatum
TCTAAGATCACATGCCTATTAAGAGCTGAATCTCTCTAGAAGCCTCATGTGAAGTCTTGTTTTGCACATAGTTAGAATTTATGAGGTTGGCTAAGAGGTCACGTTTGCTCATAACTAACCTCGTGAAATCTTTATCAATCCCGCTCTTGGACATGACCAAACTAGAACAACAGAGTAACAAAGTCAGGACCCAATATAAGTCAGCAGGATCATGACAGTAATGCTATAGAGGTGGCCTGCTGCTTTAATCTAAAGCCTCGGAATTGCCACTAATAGAACTGGCCATAACTGAGGCTGGAAGGTGGAAAGAAAGAACATCTCGGTATGCTGGCACCCTCGCAGGGCAATTGAAAATGTATTTCTGTGCTGAAGTTAGCTACACAGGTGATCAGAGGTCAACCTCATCAAGAACGGTATCGGGGATATGGTTAGATAGTAATTGCCCCTAAGGATCTCCTCTTCAGGGCATGGAAGCTCCAGAGACCAAGGCCCCCCACAATTACACTGGCCTCTCTCTTCTCTTTCCCAATCCCTTCTCACTCCTGAAGTGTTGCTGTTTCCATGGAGCTGGAAATAAATTGTGCTGGCAATTAATCGTACCCCTTTTGGATTGTACTATGGCAATTTTACATCACAAGGCACAATGCGGGAGCATTGCAGGATTGCACAGGTCAGGGTCTTCTAGGCATCCAGGGTGCATGCCTGAAACAGGGTGTGACTGGTTTGGGCTCCTTTGCAAAATTGGACTTTGAATGAATGCAGATGGAGTGTGCACATTGTATTCAGATTCTCAGCAGCCAAAGCAATGGTCCTTAAAAACAGCTCTCAATTTGACCACTAAGAATGATGAGTTTAAATAACATTTTATTCACCATTTTGCGGAGACAGAAGGATTCCTCACGGTCCTGTCAGAAGATCCATTAGGCATGTTCAGAATTGACTGCCTAGCATTGCAACTCAAGTTGGTTATGATATAATTTCAGAGTCAGAATAATTAAAAACAATCTGTGCTTCTTGTCTGGTCAAATCATTTTGAACTAAATTATCACTGGAGAATAATTAAACATTTGAATTAGTCACAAACATATTGTTAGTAGTTGGTGATCATGTTTGACGCCAGTAGAGGGAAAAATAGCATTCGAGTGTGAATCATCTAACTATTTGAAAACCTTTCTGCTGGAATAACATATTGATATAGATAGCCATACTGAAATGCAGATAAGTATTGTCTCAAAGAATCAGCTTGGAATTACAAAACAAAATTTACAGGATTGCAGCATATCAGAATCCTACAGTTCAATGCAATGCTGCAACAACCCCAACTCAAAAAATAATGGTTGAAGTTTGGTAGACAAATCACTGAACTTCAGACAATCAAACTGTTTGGGACAGCTTATGCAATTATATTGGTGATTTTATATGCATGTACTTAGCTGCGGAGTGGGTTACATTCTGACACATGTACTCCCACAGGCGTGTTGATCTGTCATCTCCCTTGACTATTTTGTGGTCATTATTTGATTGAAAGGAAATTATTCAATACCACAAGTCAAGCAATTTAAGTAAAACAACGTGAGAATTTATTTTGCATAATTTCGAGTTAAGTTCAATTTTGCAAGGCAATTTAAATTAAAATGCTTTTGATTGAAGGATGTCAACAACAGTTGGATACTAATGAGCTTCAAACGCCTGACCTAATGATCATGGATAGATTGTGTCAAAAAATACAAGGTGGCAGCTATCAAGGATTTGAAGGTCATGGCTAAAACTAAAGCATTTTGTTTGTGTTGCAGCTGGAAACAGTACTGGACTATAATGAGAGAGACTTGAATTCTGGGATGAAAGGAGAAACTGTCCATCATGAACAAAGCTAACGAAGATTAAAGTCGTGGGAAAAATATTGATATAGCCTATAAATACAGAACATTGAATAGTCTGCAAATGGTATTAAAAATTCATGTTAATCTGGACTGGCACTAGTCCCAAGGGTTACTTGTCTCTGCTGGTGCCATTTACTCTTACTAACTTGCTATGCGTGGTCTCCTCTCTTGTATTATGCTTTGCATCTGAAATTCAATTCAAACGCGACAGCACTTTAGATCCTGTGCACATACTTAGTGTGTCTCCCTGATTAATCCACAAGTGAGTTCCATTAAATAATTAAATAATCAATTAATTTTTAAAAAATTAAAGTTCTGGAGATATCGATGCAATTTAATATTCCATTATATACCTATTAATCCTAAGTGATGAAACCCTACCTCATTTCATTGGAAACATTGTGTGTTGGATATTGACATGAATCATATTGTGTCTAAGTTCTGTTTGAAAAAAGAAAGGATTTTACTTATATAAAGTTCATAGATTAAAAAAAACATTGAATAAACATTTTGGCATCTCAGGGAAGTTGTCTTAGACAGAACCTGTCTAACCATAGCATTCAATTACATCTATAAACCTAATGGCATGAAGTTTGGATGAATTTTTCTGTTAAAATTTGTCCTTATAAATTTGAAATAACAACATTTGTTATTTCATCTTGTTGGGACAACTATGATCTAATAATTCTGTGCAATGATATCTGTAGCCTGTCAACTCTGCTATCTTGTTGTCAATTAACCATGGATGCTAACACAGGCAACTAATAGAATATCTATTGAGATTGTATTAAACCTATATTTTGCCATCATTGACATGTGATGTAACAATGTTAGAACAAACACAAACATTACTGTCTGGGTAAGGTCTACAAGTACTCAAAGGACTACAATGCCAATCTTATGCCCAAACAGCAAGTTGAAAATCCACCTTGCTATTTTAATTTCTTTCTGCACGGAGTCAGTCATGGACCATTAATTGTTGCTCTCAGCATGGTTTGCGACTAGGTCTATAATTTATTTCTGAAATGTTCCCTCCTTTGGATGAATAACTCCTCCCTATCTCTGAAATTTGGCATGGATGTAGCAAGATTTGATTACTGGTTGTTACCTGCTCAAACAATATGAATCTGCTAATTTCAAAGGAGCAGATGTTAGCTCAATGTTCAACAGAAGTTCTTTACAATTTTATTGTTAATTCCCAAAATTGTTTTCCAACCTTTTTGTATATCCAGTAACAGTCGAATTTTAATTTTTGTAACACATAAAGGTGCCCCGTTAAGCAGATGAAAAGATCTTCTCCATTGTCAATGAATTAAAATGCTGATCTATGATATACATTTGTTCAAACCATTCAAAGTGCTAATTTTAATGTTGTCTGGGACCAACCTAGCCTAAGTTTGATTTCAGGTCATGGAGATGAAGGGCTGATGTTGCAGATTAGCTAGGATTTCATGAAATGATTGTTTTAATTTTAATCATAAACTGGAAAAGCTACTTCATCTGGATATTATTAAAATGTAACTGTTTTCATCTTGTATTCATTGGAAGAAGTACACTTCCAATTAATACAGGTTGTCTTTTTGCATTACTTCACGCGTGACAAACTGTCAAGCAATGATGCATTCACCTCTTACTGTAAATCCTTAATTTCCTTGCACTGAAATTCAGCTCAATATCTGGAGAAGAGCAATATGCTCAAAACTATCTCATAGATAATTAACTGAGATCAAATCAATTGTAAGGTGTGAAATTACTGCATATGTGACATTGAGTACAAAGCAACATTTATAAGCTCTTCTTCCATCTACCCCAAACCCGTGCTGTTTCTTTGCAGCTGAAGCTTTTGTGACCAGGTATAGGGTTATATCAACAATGCAATTTACAGCAAACCTCATGTTTTGCATCTACATGGTATGCTTAGATGATATACTAGAATAGATAATAATGCAAAGACTAAAGAAACTAAGAGGTAAAATTCCAATTTTCCATTAAAATAAAGGTTGTTTTCAGAGATTGCAGAACAGCGTGAGATAACTCGGTGCAGTTTTATTACAATTCTTATTTCATATCTTCTTGTTTAATAATAATAAGATTATTTGTATTAACGGTATGATTAATATAAAAATTAAATTTTGATGAATATGTCATTAGGTTTTAGTTAGAAGTTTCTGGACTGGGAATTTTCAAAGCTTAAGAGAAACATCCATTCTAAAGATAGAGACTTTTGTTTCAATTTTACTTTGTTTTGAGACGTTCTGCGAAGTCCTTGCATGGGGTTGCATGTATAAAGCAGTGCTCCTGAAGAGGGGAGAAGTTCATAAACTAGATTACCATAAGAGTAAGGAGTCAGTGAGAGTTCCATGCAGGAGGTTTAAACTCAGGTGCGCAATAGCTCCAGAAATAAACTGTCAGAGGTTCCAGACTAGGGTTTAAATCACAGTGAGGTAAAAACAATGACTGCAGATGCTGGAAACCAGATTCTGGATTAGTGGTGCTGGAAGAGCACAACAGTTCAGGCAGCATCCAAGTAGCTTCGAAATCGACGTTTCGGGCAAAAGCCCTTCATCAGGAATAAAGGCAGTGAGCCTGAAGCGTGGAGAGATAAGCTAGAGGAGGGTGGGGGTGGGAGAAAGTAGCATAGAGTACAATGGGTGAGTCAAGATAAAAGTGGTGCTGGAAAAGCACAGTAGGTCAGGCAGCATATGAGGAACAGGAAAATAAACATTTCGGGCAAAAGCCCTTCATCAGGAATGGGCAGAGGAGATGACCTGGGGGGTGCAGTGAGAGAAAGACTCACTGAGATCCTTGTAGAGAGAGGAGGAGAACTTTTTCAAAGTATGCATCCTTGGAAGAGGATTCACATTAAGGTTAAAATCAACTAGGCGAAAGTGGGTACTGCAGATGCTGGAGATTAGAGTCAAGATTCGAGTAGTGCTGGAAAAGCACAGCAGGTCAGGCAGCATCCGAGGCACAGGCAAAAGCCCTTCACCATTCCTGATGAAGGGCTTTTGCCTGAAATGTCGATTTTCCTGCTCGTCACATGCTGCCTGACCTGCTGTGTTTTTCCAGCACCACTCTAATCTTGACTTTAATCTCCAGCATCTGTAGTACCCACTTTCACCTTTTAAATCAGACTGCTTTAGACATATTGAGGTGATAGAGAAAGGCTTTCTGGTGTGAGTGCTACCGATGGCTATTTTTGTGGATACCGTAAAAGGGATCTTGCTTTTTCTTCAAACTTGTGAAGGATTATTTTAGGATCATACATTTACTGTGTATTAAAGCTCTTTAAATTTGTGTTATTAGTAAATAAATTGGTTTATTCAACTTTATCTTCATTTCTTTTTCTTCTGCAAAAAGGCATGCTTCTGTGTCAGTGACAAGCCACTTAATTTAGCCCAAAATGAAACAAAACAAAACATGATCTCTCAAGAGCCAGATTCAGGCTGGAATTTGACTTGTCCAGTAACAATGTCTGTTTGGATTATAACAGGAGGGATGATCAGGCTCTCTTTCTTTATTTACCCGCTCTTTGATTGGTTGCAACACAGTTAATTTTAAAAGGACCCTTCCCTTGCAGACCAAAGATTTCACACAGACCAAAGATTTCAGTTTTTAAAAAGAGTCAATTTAATTAGGCGTTCTTGATTTGGTTAAAGAGTGAGCGTATTAAATACTAAATGCTGGACGAAATAGTAACACAACACAGATACATGCATATTCTTATGTCAACCTTTAAAGCTGGTTCTGGAGATTGAGGCATGGCTAGCATGAGCCAGTTTTGGTTATCCTTTGATGGTATGTGTTTAAAACTGACTGGTCTCTCTGTGTTAGTGGCCAATATGCCAGTGTGTGGATTATTGTGCTGTGGAGGTCACAGTTTGAGAACAGCTATTAAACAACTCTGCACTGCAGATAAAAGAGCAAAACAAATCTCTCTTTCTGAGTGTTACCAACCAGCCACTATCAAAAGGAACCAGGGCAAAAGAATTTCAAATCAACCTGTTATGCTTTGTAATGGTTTGACTTCAAGGAGTGATTAAGAAACAACTATGTTGTTATGGAACTAGAATCACATATAAACCAGACTCGTTTGGAGAGGTTTATTGGATAAATATTACAGTAGGAGATTGAAAGAAAGTAGAGCAGAAAATAGGGCCAACATGAAGTTTAACTCACGTAAATCTGCACTTCTATTTATCAATTAATGATGCATTGATTTTGTTGTAGTGATCAGTAGAACTCTTAGCTGAAATGCTTAAGGAAGGGAATAAAGTTATGCAGCATACATTTCCAAATGAATCGCTGGATTGATTTTGCTAATATTACATAAGTAGGTTTAAGTACATACTTAGCTAACTGGTAAAACAGTTACTAATTGGGAAAATAATTACTAATTCGAGAAAATATTCAGATTTGAAAGTACTATAATTTTACATGAAGCTTGCATCCTTTGAATGTGTCACATGTTGATAGAGTTCTTTTAAAAGTTAGTAAATGTATAAGAAATTTGGAGCTACCATTCAATTTGATATGGTATTAGTTTTGATTTTGTTCTATTTTCAATCAAGAAATTTATTAGAGAAGGAAAGTTAAATTGAATTTCACTTGATAATACTTTCTCTCTGACACATCTATGTTCCTCTAGACCATGACCCCACCACTGAAAATCAAACCATCATTTCTGGGACTGTCATTAACCTCATCTCCTTCAGTGATCTGTCTTTCACTGCCTCCAAACTCTTGGTTCTCCAACATGGTATAATCTGCTTCTACCTCTTCCCAAGATCTACAAACAGGACTGCCCTGGTGAACACATCGCTTCTGTATATTCCTGGCCCACTGAACTCATTGTCCAATGCACTAGTCTTTTCCTTTGTTCAATCCCCACTCACCAATGTTTGCAAGTCTTCTGACACTTACTGTTATTTTAATGGTTTCCACTTTCTCGGCCCTAACTCTCTTATTTTTGCCATGGAGACCCAAAAATTTTAACGCATCTGCTAATTCTAAGGAGGTTTGAAGTACATACTTAGCTAACTGGTAAAACAGTTACTAATTGGGAAAACAATTACAAATTCGAGAAAATATTCAGATTTGAAAGTACTATAATTTTACATGAAGTTTGCATCCTTTGAATGTGTCACATGTTGATAGAGTTCTTTTAAAATTTAGTAAATGTATAAGAAACTTGGAGCTACCATTCAATTTGATATGGTATTAGTAAGTCTCATTCGTCCAACTTTCACCTCTGCCTAGCTAAACATATTCAGGTCGTTTTGCGATAATGTGTATTTAGTCAATGTGAGTTGGCTATGACGTGATTGAGGAATTCTGGATGTTGTTCAGATAACGCAAGCTTTCTATTGAATGGGTATAGCCATTTTCTATTAACGATTGTCTATCGTAATTTTCCATAGTGCGATCTTCTATAGCATGACATTGCAGAGGAACACAACTGTCATGTTATAGCAGAACGACCTGTTCTCTAATTGAACAACTAGTCCCTTAAGGTAAAAACAATGACTGCAGATGCTGGAAACCAGAGTTTAGATTAGAGTGGTGCTGGAAAAGCACAGCAGTTCAGGCAGCATCCGAGGAGCAGTAAAATCGACGTTTCAGGCAAAAGCCCTTCATCAGGAATACAAACAGAGTGCCTGAAGGGTGGAGAGATAAATGAGAGGAGGGTGGGGTGGGGAGAAAGTAGCATAGAGTACAACAGGTGAGTGGGGGAGGGGATGAAGGTGATAGGTCAGGGAGGAGGGTGGAGTGGATAGGTGGAAAGGAAGATAGGCAGGAAGTTTGGAGCTGGGGTGAGGTGGGGAAAGGGGAAATGAGGAAACTGGTGAAGTCCACATTGATGCCCTGGGGTTGAAGTGTTCCGAGACGGAATATAAGGCATTCTTCCTCCAGGCGTCGGGTGGTGAGGGAGCGGCAGTGAAGGAGGCCCAGGACCTCCATGTCCTTAGCTGAGTGGGAGGGCGGTGTGGTTGATTGGTGCTGGTGTCCCAGAGATGTTCCCTAAAGCACTCTGCTAGGAGGCATCCAGTCTCCCCAGTGTAGAGGAGACCACATCGGGAGCAATGGATACAATAAATGATATTGGTGGATGTGCAGGTAAAACATTGATGGATATGGAAAGCTCCTTTGTGGCCTTGGATGGAGGTGAGGGAGGAGGTGTGGGCGCAGGTTTTGCAATTCCTGCGGTGGCAGGGGAAGGTGCCAGGACGGGAGGGTGGGTTGTAGGGGGTCGTGGACCTGACCAGGTAGTCGTGGAGGGAACGGTCTTTGCGGAAGGCGGAAAGGAGTGGGGAGGGAAATATATCCCTGACGGTGGGGTCCGTTTGGAGGTGGTGGAAATGTCGGCAGATGATTTGGTTTATGCGAAGGTTGGTAGGGTGGAAGGTGAGCACTGGGGGGGTTCTGTCCTTGTTACGGTTGGAGGGATGGGGTCTGAGGGCGGAGGTGCGGGATGTGGACGAGATGTGTTGGAGGGCATCATTAACCATGTGGGAAGGGAAATTGCAGTCTCTAAAGAAGGAGGCCATCTGGTGTGTTCTGTGGTGGAACTGGTCCTCCTGGGAGCAGATACGGCAGAGGCGGAGGAATTGGGAATAAGGGATGGCATTTTTGCAGGAGGTAGGGTGGGAAGATGTGTAATCCAGGTAGCTGTGGGAGTTGGTGGGTTTGTAAAAAATGTCGGTGTCAAGTTGGTCGTCATTAATGGAGATGGAGAGGTCCAGGAAGGGGAGGGAGGTGTCAGAGATGGTCCAGGTAAATTTAAGGTCAGGGTGGAATGTATTGGTGAAGTTGTTGAATTGCCCAACCTCCTCGCGGGAGCACGAGATGGTGCCAATGCAGTCATCAATGTAGCGGAGGAAGAGGTGGGGAGTCGTGCCGGTGTAATTACGGAAGATCAACTGTTCTACATAGCCAACAAAGAGACAGGCATAGCTGGGGCCCATACATGTGCCCATGGTTACCCCTTTGGTCTGGAGGAAGTGGGAGGATTCTAAGGAGAAATTGTTGAGGGTGAGGACCAGTTCGGCCGAACAAATGAGAGTGTCGGTGGAAGTGTATTGTTGGGGACGTCGGGAGAGGAAGAAACGGAGGGCTTGGAGGCCCTGGTCATGACGGATGGAGGTGTAGAGGGACTGGGTCTCCATGGTGAAGATGAGGCATTGGGGGCAGGGGAAACGGAAGTCTTAGAGGAGGTGGAAGGTGTGGGTGATGTCTCGAACGTATATGGGGAGTTCGTGGACTAGGGGGGACAGGACAGTCTTGAGGTAGGTACAATTGAGTTTAGGGGGGCAAGAGCATGCTGAGACATTGGGTTGGCCTGGGTGGTCAGGCTTGTGGATCTTGGGAAGGAGGTAGAACTGGGCAGTGCGGGGTTCCCGGACTATGAGGTTGGAAGCTATGGGTGGGAGATCTCCTGAGGTGATGAGGTTCTGTATGGTCTGGGAGATGATGGTTTGGTGATGCGGGGGTGGGGTCATGGTCGAGGGGGCGGTAGCAAGAGGTGTCCTCGAGTTGGTGTCTGGCTTCAGTGGTGTAGAGGTCAGTGCGCCAGACTACCACTGCGCCCCCTTTGTCTGCTGGCTTGATGGTGAGGTCAGGATTGGAGTAGAGGGATTGGAGGGCTGCGCGTTGTGGGGGTGAGAGGTTGGAGTGGCGGAGGGGGGTAGACAGGTTGAGGCGGTTAATGTCCCGGTGGCAGTTGGAAATAAAGAGGTCGAGGGTGGGTAATAGGCCAGCATGGGGTGTCCAGGTGGATGCAGTGTGTTGGATGTGGGCAAAGGGGTCCTCAGAAGGTGGGCGGGAGTCCTGATTGTGAAAGTAAGCTCAGAGGCGGAGGCAGCGGAAGAAGTGTTCGACGTTACAGCGTGTGTTAAATTCATTGATGCGTGGGCGGAGGGGATGAAGTTGAGTCCTTTGCTGAGGACTGATCGTTCATCCTCAGTGAGGGGGAGGTCTGGAGGGATGGGAGCTGGGATCTGGTGTGGGTGCGGAGCTGGGAGTGGGGGCGGAACCTGTAACTGGAGTGGGTGTGGTGGTGGGGGGAATGGGGGTGGAGTCATGAGCAGGGGTAGTGTTGCCCTCAGGGTTCTTGGGGGTGGGGATTCACCTCCCTGAAAAACGTTGTTGCTAAGGGGTCCCATATTAAATCCAACTATAATTAAACCAAAATATTGTAGATGCCAGGAGCTGAAATTAAAAAAAAACTGAAAGTGCTGGAGAAGCTCAGGAAGCCAGGCAGCATCTATAGAGAGGGAAGACAAGGGAAGACAAGGTTGACATTTCTTCTGAAGATGTCATATTGGACTCGAAACACTAACTCTGATTCTTTCCCTACAGATGCTACTAGACCTGCTGGGTCATAGAAATATCTCCCATTTTTTTTTGCTCCACTCTCTCATCTCTTTCTTTAGTATATTGATGATGCCTTTTTTTGCTCTCATCCTGAATTAGGAAACACCATTAGTTTTGCTTTTTATTTTCTCTCTTCTCTCACCTTCACATTGTCCATCCCCACCTCTCCCATCTTTGACATTTTGCTAAGGCTGTCAGTCAATATTCACTGTAGCCACTGTCTTTCATAGCTACTATTGGTTATATGTCCTCATATTCCAGTCTCTGTATAGATTGGATTCCATTCTTCCAGTTTCTCTACCCCCATCAAGCCTGTTCTGAAGCTCCAAACCTTCAATTCTAACAGTTACGATATAATGGTTTCTTCAAATGAAAATATCTTCTCTTTCTGCCTCCTCTCACACACTGTACTTGACAAGGCTGTCAACTCTGTTGGTTTCATTTAGTTTACCTCTGCTCTAATCCCTTCCCCTTCCACCCAGAACCAGAATTAGGTTCCCTTTGTCCTCACTTTCTACCCAACAAGCTCAATATTCAACATATTCAACAACAGGGCGGCATGGTGATTTAGAGGTTAGCATTGATGCCTCACGGCACCAGGATTCTGGGTTCGATTCTAGCCCCAGGTGACTGGCTGTGTGGAGTTTGCACATTCTCCCTGTTTCTGCATGGGTTTCCTCCCACAGTCCAAAAGATGGGCACGTTAGGTGAATTGGCCATGCTAAATTTCCCACAGTGTTCCAGGATGTGTAGGTTAGGTGCATTAGTAAGGGGTAAATATAGGGACGGGGAATGGGTCTTGGTGGGTTACTCTTCGGAGGGTCGGTGTGGACTAGTTGGGCCAAGTGGTCTGTTTCCACACTATAGGGATTCTATGGTATTGTTCTACATCAGTTCTATCACCTTGAGTATGATGCCACCACAAGCATATTTAATCTTTCCATTTATGATGAGTTGAACTGAAGGAGCAGTTTCCATGCTGTATGACTCTATAATTCTGTAGGTCAGGCAATATCCGAGGAGCAGGAGAGTCAATGTTTTCAGTATGAGCCCTTCATCAGGAGTGGGAAGGGGTCTGAGAGATAAAAAGGGGAGTGGGGAATGGGGCTAGGGGCAAGGTAGGTGGGAATCATGATAGTTTGATGGGGAGGGTGGAGCAGATAGTTGGGAAGGAAGATGGACAGATAGGTCAGGTCAAGACAGTGGTACTGAGTTGGAGGGTTGGATCAGGGATGAAGTGGGGGAGAGGGGAGATTTGGAAACTGGTGATGTCAATGTTGATGCCATGTGCTTTTGGAATCCCAAGGCAGAAGATGAGGTGTTCTTCCTCCAGTTGGCGGGTGGCTTTGATTTGGCAGTGGCGGAGGCTCAGGATTTGCATGTCACTGAGGGAATGGGAGAGGGTGTTGAAGTGGTTGGCCACTGGGCAGTGGGATTGGTTGGTGCATGCCAACCAGAGATGTTCCCAGAAATGCTCTGTGAGTTGGCGCTCGGTCTTGCTGATGTACAGGAGACCACATCGAGAGCAACGGATATAGTAAGTGAAGTGGGAGAATGTGCAGGAAAATCTCTTCCGGATTTGAAATTATCCTTTAGGGCCTTGGACGGAGATGAGGGGGAGGTATTGGCACAGGTTTTGCACCTCTTGTGGCTGCTCAGAAAGCTTGTGATTTCAAATAAACCTGTTGGACTATAACCTGAGGTCATCTGACTTCTGACCTAGTTAACAGTTCAACACCATGTCGAGGGGATGTGTGGGAAACACTGAATATAATGTTGGAGAATAACTCCTTTCAGTCAACAAGCATGTCCCCATGTTTTTGATTCCCTGTCATTTTAATTCTCTACCATGCTCTTATGCTGCTCTGTCTGTCCTTGGACTGCTACAGTATTCTTATGAAGGTCAATGAAAGCTAGAGGAACAGCACTGCATCTTTCAACCTGGCATTTTGGAGTATTCCAGAATTATCTTTGTGTTCAACAATTTTAGAAAATAACCTTTTCCTAATTTTGTTTCCTTGTCTTCTGTTGTACTTTCCTCTCTTATTTCTCAACTTATCCACACATTGTTTCCTTAATTTTACTACAACCACTCCCTTTTTCCTTGCATCATCATCTCATCACTTAATAGTCCACCTTCAACCTTGTCACAGATCTTCCTTTTAGATTTTTCCGATGTGCCCTTCCTTACACTTGCTTGAAGCCTGCTACATCTCTAG
The DNA here is from genome assembly GCF_047496795.1 of Chiloscyllium punctatum. Lineage (NCBI taxonomy): Eukaryota > Metazoa > Chordata > Chondrichthyes > Orectolobiformes > Hemiscylliidae > Chiloscyllium > Chiloscyllium punctatum. Next base: position 42,500,164 of record NC_092783.1, read on the forward strand.
TTTTGTTTTCACTTCAGAAGAAATGCCATATGTCTGAAACTTTAGTTCTATTGATCTCTCCACAGATGATGCCAGACCTGCTTGGTTTTTCAAGAAAAGCTAGGTCTCCTTTTGACTTGGACAAGGATTTCTCAGCCAAAGTTCGGATTGCTTGTCTTCCTTCTCTTTCACTCTCCCCATTCACTCACTTAATGAATAAAAGAAGCATCTTCAGGTGAGTAATGATCCAGAGTTTTGAAACTGAGCAACAACATTAATTCCAGTACTTATTTTATTAGCTTCCATTATCCAAATACCCTTAAATGATCTATTTTGATTTCCATTTCTGCTCATCATTCAAGTTATTTCTGTCACAATTGCCATGCCGACATTTACCACAGCACCAGAAATAGGATCAACATTTTTTGCATTATTTACTCAAATAAATTGTTTTGCCCTGAGCTTTAAACATTGAAAAATGAAAAACAATAGTTTAAGTGAATGGTTGCATACCTTGTAGCTTTTGCATTTAATAGTGTTGCTGGAACTTTATCATTAATATTCTTTTCTGACATTGTATACAGGTTTAAGGTGCACAAGAAAGATTTGAAGAAGTGACTTAGCAAGAGGAAGAGACATTCTCTATCATTCTTACCATTTCCATTTTTTAAAAACATGACGTACTTCAGTAATGCTGTAGAACAAGCATCTGTAATAAAACTACTGCATCGGAAAATCTCAGACACATCAGCAGATTATATTAGTTTCATATTTTTTGGCAAATAGGCTTTCATTTGAAGAGAACGTTTTTAGAAATTTGAAGAGTTGTTAAGAATGATGATACACATTATTTGTGGCTGACCATCAAGTCTAGCTATTCTAAGTTTCTAAAAATCTTCCATCCCACCCTCCTCTCCAACCTATCACCTTCACCCCCACCTCCATCCACCTATTGCACTCTCAGCTACCTTCTCCCCAGCACCGCACCCCCTCCCATTTATCTCTCCAAACTTAAATTTGCAATTTCTCCAAATTAACTGTTCCTCTCAGATTCTGCGAAGTGGAGGAAGTTAAAATCAAGGCATATGTTTCTTTGTGAGTGTCCTGAATTTCCCCTCACCTTTGTAGATCAGAAAGCACAAAGCTTTTCATGAACCAATTGCTAAGTCAGGAATTTCATGCAAGTGAGTTCTCTCTGGTAACACCTTTTTAAACCGCAATAAATTAACATAAAGAATATAACTTGAAGCATTCAGGCTGCAAGAAACTGCAAACTAGTTTAATGATTTAATTAATAGAAACTGCCTAGCAGTGACAATTAACTGTCAATCCCATGGAAGTGATTGTGCGAGTAATACTTTTTTAAAAATCTTGAGTATCTCTCAACACTTTGACAGTTTGCCACAGCACAGTGTGGCAAGAGTGGTGTACTTCTTGAATAGAGTCCTATTTAGGTATTCAGTACAAATGGGAATTCCCAATGAAGAGGAAAGAAGTGATGTTTTAACCAAATATCTTCTGTAGGTGCTGAATGTTTTTTATTTTTGCCTCCAAGGTAGGAGGTTGTTTAATTTCTATTACATAACCTAATCATTTATTATTTTAATACTATTCACTGATGCAATATTATTGTAATGTCGGCAGGTGAAGTGAGCGGGGTTAAGATGAGAGTGGTGCTGCAAAAGCACAGCAGGTCAGGCAGCTGAGGAACAGGAAAATCAGCATTTCGGGCAAAAGCCCTTCATCAGGAATGAAGCTGGGAGCCTTGTGTTTGGAGGGATAAATGGGAGGGGGGGTGGGGCTGGGGAGAAGGTAGCTGAGAGTGCAATAGGTGGATGGAGGTGGGGGTGAAGGTGATAGGTTGGAGAGGAGGGTGGGAAGGAAGATTGACAGGTGGGACAGGTCATGTGGATGGTACTGAGCTGGAAAGTTGGAACTGAGGTAAGGTGGGGGGAGGGGAAGTGAAGAAACTGGTGAAGTCCACACTGATGCCATGAGTTGAAGGGTCCCGAGGCAGAAGATGAGGTGTTCTGTTGTTTCAAAGAACAAGAGGAAATCTCACTGAAACACTCAACATTCTGAAGAGGCTTGACAAGCAAGATGATGAAAGATTGTTTCCATGCCTGGAGCATTTAGAATGTTGGGGCTTAATCTCAATATAAGGAACCAAACAATTAGGACCAAGACAAATAATTCTTCACTTGAAGAATTGTGAATTTTTGACATTCTATATCCCAAATGGTAATGGATCCTTAGTTGTTGAATATATTTAAGGTTGATACAGCCAAACCTCTGGTCCCTTTTTTTAAAGAGGTGGAGATTAAAAGTGCTGTCACCTTCTTGTTCGGATCACGGCTAAATGTGTCTTTAAGGCACTTAGAAGCATCCACAACTTTTATGTCTTCTCAGGCAGCTTGTTCAAAACTTGTTGAATTTATGAACTCAAAAGCAATTACTCCGCTGCCACATGTGATCGCTTTGTTGTTGAGTGGCTGTCATTCTTGTCGTGCAAGATGGCAACTTTTGTCAGTTGATTTGCAAGTATTGGGAATGGTGCATACAGCTAGTAATACATTTTAATTTCATTGATAGCCCCAGGTTATATTCAGGGCCAAAAACTATTGATGCATGGTCTTTGAACAGAAGCACACTAATAATAATAAAATAATATTTGCCATAGCTGAGTCTAAAACTTAGTTAACAAAATGGGTAGGTGGACAGGTGTGTGTGTGTATATACAATAGTTTGGATTGATGGATGTGCCTATTTCTAAAGAAAACTGAATAAATGAACAGAATGAAGCTTGAACATCTATGATATGAACTATTTAATTCACTGATGAGTGATAACCCTTCCAAGTTATTGGAGCAGATAATGATGGGACAGCTTTTGCTAGCTTTTTCAAGTGGGAGATCTGTGGTACATAATGCATCGTAATTAATGATTTGTCTGCCATTGTAATCTCTTTGATATTAAGTGGTGTGCTGGGTTATTATGGGAAAATGCAATTTCATTAAACATTGGAGTTTTCTTTAAAAGGCTGTCAGGTGCTGGAGGGAATATAAAATATATAACAAGAATTTAGCCTGAAGAGATTGCTTTAATTGTGAAAGTAAATTTAACATTAGTGCATAATCAACTTCTAATTATCTAATTGCATAAAAGATACTCAGATTTCTATAAACATAATTAAAAACAGTTATATAAAACTTTCTTTTTGTATGTTCGATGGAATAATATGATTCAGCCATAGGCAACTGTAACTAAGCACAAAAATAACATCTATTGTTTTGCAGAGTGTTGTATTATCATCTTTGGAATGATCTGTTTCAGAGCTCAACATGCATATGAGCTAAATCGCCTAAATGTTATCACATAACCGCAGGTCATAGGCTCTGTATACTGTAGTATTCTATGCACAGTCTTTGTCTAGAGTGCACTGTATGTATTAGTTGATTCGTAAATAAACCTACCAGGTCTTCAAGTAAACAGAATTCACTCACATACCTTATTTGTATTACATTTAAATAACACAGGATCATTATTATAATACTAAAAATGTGTTTTCCAGAACTTGTCACATCCCTCACCAAGCAGTCCCGATACAGCTACAACACAGGTATTGTGGAAAACTAGGCGAAAGTGAGGACTGCAGCTGCTGGAGATTACAGTCGAGAGCGTGGTGCTAGAAAAGCACAGCAGGCCAGGCAGCAACCGAGGAGCAGAACAGTTGAAGTTTCGAGCAAAAACCCTTTGGGCCTTTGTCTGAAACGTCGACTGTCCTGCTCCTTGGATGCTGCCTGGCCTGCTGTGCTTTTCCAGCATCATGGAAAACTGCCCACATATGTCATGTACACAAAAGTAAGGCAATTGCCACCCCATCAATCCACTCTCAGAACATCAGTAAATTAACAGAAAATGTCATCAGCAGTGCTTTCAAATAGCACCTGTTCAGCAATAACCTTCTCACTAACATTCAATTTGGGTTCCACCAGGGCCAATCAGCTCTTGACCTCAATACAGCCTTGGTTCAAACATGGACAAAAGAGTTGAATTCCAGAAATGAAGTGAGAATGACAGCCCTTGACATCAAGGCCTCACTTAACTGAGTCTGACATCAAAGAGCCTCAGCAAAACTGGAATCAATAATCAACTTCTAATTATCTAATTGCATAAAAGATACTCAGATTTCTATAAACATAATTAAAAACAGTTATATAAAACTTTCTTTTTGTATGTTCGATGGAATAATATGATTCAGCCATAGGCAACTGTAACTAAGCACAGTCACAGTTGGCATACAGGGGGATAATTGTGTTCATTGGAAGTCAATCATCTCAGCTCCAGGATATCTCTGCAGGAGTTTCTTAGAGTAGTGTTCTAGTCCCAACCGTCTTCAAATGCTTGCCAATGTTTGCCAATGATTACACAATTTTCAGCATCATTTACAACTGCCTAGATATTGAATCAGTCCATTATCAAATCTAACAAAATCTAGACAGTATCCAGGCTTGGGCTGAAAAGTGGCAAGTAACATTCATTCTACAGAAATACCAGACAATTACCATCTTCAATAAGAGACAGTCCAAATATCACCCCTTGATATTCAATGGTGTAACCATCACTGAAGCCCTCACTTTTCAGCAACCTGGGGGTTACTATTGACTGGAAATTGAAGCGAAATCTCCATATAAATAATGGCTACTGGCTTGTGCTAGAGTCAGTGTGTTACTACTGCTATTGGTTTCTGCTTCTTTTTTGGGGTAAACCTGATTCCTGAACTGGCTGAAATATTTAGTCAGTTTGTTAACTAGTATTCCTTCTTTATTGAGGACTGATTTGAAAAAAAATATGTAAATAATGGCTACAAGAGCAGGTCAGAGCCTAGGCAAGTAAATCACCTCCTGACTCTCCAAAGATGTTTACAACCTTAGGGCATGAGTCAGGAGTGTGAAGATATAAAATTAGTAATGTGCATTAACTGAACTGTCTGATTACAAGAGAGAACATTTTGCAGAAAGATGGAAGCAGATTGCATGCTTAGCCTAGAGTCTATTCTCCCAGAGTCGATTCATAAATATATGATTGATCTGATTGAACCTGCCTGGATGGGTGCAGCTCCGACAACACTCAAGAAGCTTGACACTATCCAAGACAAAGTAGCCTCACTTGACTGGCACCACATCCACAAGCATTCAGTCACTCCACCACTGATGCTTAGTGTGTATTATTTACAAGATGCACAGCAGAAATTTTCCAAAGATCCTTACACAGCACCTTTACTGTCACTAGGTATCCTTTTGTGCTGTATCATAATATCATTCAATTCTCTTCTAATCTACAGAACCATCCAAAAATGTCAGCGAATTCAGACCTGTTCATTAGGTGACTATTCAATGTCAGTTTGATGATAAAGCCCAGGTAGACAATTAAAAAGGCATCATATAGGTAAATATTTTTCCTGTAAACTATTTCTTTCACTTTATTTTGTTATTCTTCTGAATTCTCCTGCACTGACAAACATGTGAATAAATATTTTATGATGTGCAGTGAGTTACTCTGCATGCCTGCTGCTCCCTTTAGCAATTACACTAATGAATTGGATTCCAGCACCTAATCAAGGATGTGATAACATGCTTTTGTTTCGCACTTGCCATCTGGTTTACTGAGGAATCATGTACGCATTAAGTATAGTGCTTCATCACAGCATGTTCTTAAGGAAATTGGGATTTAATTAATCCCTAGGGCGTCAAACATTGACTACTTTTCATAAAATAAAATGTCCATTATTTTGGGAGTTGAGAATTTGAACTTACTCTTTAAGGAGCCACTTAAAAGGAAAACACTGCTTTGAAAAATGTTGAACTATTGATTGAAAAGTCGATTTAATTTGATCTCTCAGAAGGCATAGGCCTAGCACCCCTAATTTATCACACACTGCATTTAGCACATCTTATTCCATAGGTAGCCCTTTTGGACTTGAACAATGGTTCCCTGTTGACCTTAGATTACCCTGGCAATGGAGTGCATCTCAAAAATTTGAACAAGAGGTGGAGTTAGCCATCTCACAGCTGCTACTTTGCAGTAAACCTACAAACGAAGTAACCAAGAAAATTGATGCAGGCAAAGCGAGAGACATAATTTACTTTAGTAAACACCCAACAGACACAACCATCTTCCTTTTTGCTAGGTATGACTCCTATGAATGGAGTATTTTCTTCTTGGTTTCTATTGCTTCCAGCTTGGCTAACACGCCTTGATACCATATTCGGTCAAATGTGACCTTAATGTCAAGGGCAGTCAAGCTCACCTCACCTCTGAACTTCAGCTTTTCTCTCTATGTTTCAACTAAAGCTGCAATAATGTTAGGAACTGAGTGGCTCTGGTGGAACCCAAACTGAGAATCCATGAGCAGGTTATTGTGAAGCAAATGCAGCTTAACAGCACTGTTGATGACCTCTTCCATCACGTTACTGATGATCGAGGTCATGACTAATGGCAAATTCCTCTCTAAACCACCAAAATCCTGACTTGGAACTATGTTCTGCTCCTTCACTGCCACTCAGTCAAATCCCTTGAGCTGCTTTCCTATCAGCACTGTGTGCCTACTCACATCAAATGGACTATAGTCATTCAGAAGGCAGCTCATCAACAACTTCTCAAGGATAATTAGGGATGTGCAATAAATGGCCCCAAAAGCAAAACTTCCTTCCAATGAATGAAAATATCACTGACAGAGTGGATAGTTGGTTGGTTTGGTATTTATCCTGCTTTTTATGTACAAGAAATGCCCAGACAATTTTCTACACAATTGAATAAATGCTTTTGTTGTAATTGCACTGAAACAGCTTGGCTTGTTGTGTGGCAAGGTCAGGACAATAAGTTCTTCAGTACTATTGCCAGAATATTGGCAGGATCCATAATGTTTGAAGTATCTAGAGCCAATAACTATTTTCTGCTGGCATATGAAAGGAATTGATTGGTTGAAGACTGGCAGATGTGATGTTGGGCACCTGAGAAGGAGACTGACAAGGATTATGCCACTTTTCACTTCTTATTAAAGGTTGTTACAAATGTTTCAGCTTTATCCTTAGAACTGATGTGCTGGGTTCACCCATCATTGAGGATGGGAAATTTGTGGAGCCTATTCTTGCAGAGAGTTTTGAGTTGTCTATTTGTATTCATGACAGAATATGACAGGATTGGAGAGTGGAAATCTGATCCATTGGCTGTTGAATTGCTTAGTTCTGCTTATCATTTGCCAAGTGAACTGTTTGCCATACAGGTATTTCTATGTTGTGGCTCAATCAGTTTGACCCCTCATTTTTAGGTATGTCTAGGGCTGCTCCTGGCATATTCTCCTTCACTCTTCATTGAACCAGTGTTGATTCCCTCACTTGATGGCAATGTCCGAGTGGGAATTATATCTGGCTGTGAGGTTGCAGATTAGTTTTGAGTTCAGTTCTTTAACTGCCAATGGCTCAGGTTGCTTCATCCATGCTAAGTGTGGTGTTACTAGAACTGTCCAAAATCTTTTCCATTTAGCACAGTTTTACTGCCAACTGCATGATGGATGGTATCCTCAATGTGAAGATAGGACTTCGTTCATCTCCACAAGGACTGTGCACACCGGTTAATGATGACTGACAGTGAACTGCCCAACAGACCATCAAAGGCCAGCACCACCTGCATTTTGCAGAGCCATATTAGATGGTCAAGGTTGCTGCTAGGAATGCATCACCGTTATTCAAGGATCTAAGACTATAGTCAGTTATTTGTGGAAGAAGGAAGAGGTACTAGGACTCTAAAACAGAGGGAAACAAGGGGTTCTACTTAGTAGGCTAATGTCTTTTTTCAAGGCCCCATCCCACTCCAGCTAGCATTTGCACTCATTTTGGCATCTTGGTTAATTCTAGCAATGGAAGACCAAGGCCCTTAGGTGTTGTTAATTGACCGCGTAAGGGTCTTATTTGACAGTGGGGTGGGAAGTTGACCATGGCCCTTCCTGACCCAGATCCTAATTCCAGTAGATATTAAGGACAGGGTGCACCTCCACTCAAATGGTTAAATGGTTTCCTGCCTTCTACTTGACTTTCTTCAGGAGCAGGAGATTTTGCTCAAGGTGTGTTCAAGGACACTGAGCTGTACAGAACTGAGAGCTCCCACAATTGTTTCTTAGTCATTGCTTAGATGTGCAATTACAAACAGTTTAAGAGAACAACTAGCCTTGCTGAGATGATCAGGGGAAGATTTGTCTCTCGCTGGCCCTGACTGTTATCCAATTAATAGTGTCACAAAGCTGGTCCCCTTTTTCTAAAAGCTGTTCCTTTTCTCAAGGATGCTATGTCCTTGATCTTTTGTCAGAGGGCTCATTAACCAGCTCCTGGCTCCAGGTAACTAATTTAGTATAGAGATTAAAGGGTATGGAGAGGCCTTTTTATTCATGTGTAAACAAATGAGACTTTAGGTCAAAGTGGTCATGTTTTAAAAGTGACCTGTATAATGAAAGTGGAGTGGTCAGCTCTCTAGCTGAGCAGTTCAGTTCAGAACTAGTTAGAAGTTCAGCAGTGGACTGTGTGAACAGACTGTCTCTCTTTTGTCCTTCTAACTTAAACCTGTAAGCATCTGTTCCTTTGTTTAAACTGTATTTTAAGGGGATTGCTTATTGGGGCTGCTATGTATATTCAGAACAGCACTTAAGTCTAGTTGGATAGACTGAGTTCTTGTAGGGGTTCTTTATTTTGTTCTTTGTGCTTCATTGTGTAATTATGTGAATAATGTTTTGTCTTAAAACATGGTAGTCAACCTAGCTAACTTTCTCTGGGTAATTTTCACTCTACACTTATCAAAACAAATTGCAAAATTATGGCCTGGGTTGCCTGCTCAAGAATGTTTTGAGTACAAGCTGACATAATCATCCAAGGAAAAAGACTCTCAGTGTCCACCCTATCTAATCCTCTGATTATCTTGTAAAGGATGAGGAGATATGTATTCCTGAGGGACTATTGCCAGAAAAGGAAGTGTTATCATGAATTCATGGTGAGACAAAAAGTACTCAGTTATGTTGAATGAGGTGAGAGAGTCCAGAGAAGAGTGGGGAATTTGTGGTAGGAATGGTGAACAAACTCTCAGCTCCAGGAATACAATTTGTAAATGATATAGCTGATTCACCAGTAGACGTGCTGCCTACTCTAGTTGAAAAGCCAGTAGAGACACAGGCAACTGAAGAAATGAAGGATGTTTATCCAGGAATTTTCACTGACTGTGTCACAGAGGCACAAGTTGAAACAGGAGAGATCAAAAGGCTCAGATAAGGAAGTTGACATAGCTTTATCTGAGATTTACTTTGAGCAGATACATGGGACTGAGCAGGAACAAGTAGGTAAGCATGTGAGCTTATTATTTGATAAGCTCTGCTGAGGTTATCAAATTACAGCATAAAGATGAGAACTTAAAACAGTTGTATCAAAAGGCTTTACAGAGGAGAGTGAATGCACCTCTATGTGTTATTACTTAACAAATGATGTCTTCATGAGGAAATGGAGACCATCACATTCAAGTAGATGTGAAATAGGCAGCAATTCATCAAATTGTTATGCCAGCAGGGTATAGAAAGGAGGTGCTGCGAGTGACGCATGAGCTACCACTTGGAGGTCATTTAGCATTGAGGAAAACAGGCTAAAATGCAAAAACATTTTTACTGGCCTGGACTACACAAGGATGTAATTGAATTTTGCCAGACATGTCATACATGTCAGCTAATTGGAAAGCCACAGGCAATAACACTTGCACCTTTCATACCTATTCCTGCATTTGAGAAACCTTTCTCCAGAGTCTTGATTGATTGTGTAGGTCCCCTACCTCAAACAAAAAGTGGGAATAAGTATTTATTAACAATAATGGATGAGTCGACTAGATCACCAGAGCTCTAAGGGTTGTAGAAGAATTACTTAAATTTTTACTAGGTACGGACTACCGATACAGATCCAGTCAGATGAAGGATCAAACTTCACATCCAAACCATTCAAGGAGGTTATGGATAATTTAGGAATAAAGCAATTCAAATCTACTGCATACCATCCCTAATCGCAAGGAGCACTATAGAGATGGCATCAAACACTAAAGGCCATGTTGAGGGCTTATGGTCAGGATTATCCAGATGATTGGGATAAGGGAATTCTGTTTGCACTTTTTGCAATCAGAGATGCACCAAATGAATCAACAAAATTCAGTCCATTTGGGCATGAAGGTAGAGGAACATTAAAATTGATTTAAGGAGAAACTAATAAGTCAGAATTCATAGACCACTCATTTGGACTACGTGTCAAATTTTAGAGAATGATTAAGTAGAGCTGGAGAGATGACTAGACAGTTTTTAAAAGTATCGCAGCATACAATGAAACAGGTAGCGGAAAAGAAATTACAAATTTGCAATTTTGCAATTTGGGATAAGATACAGGTGAACCTTTAAAAGCGAGGTTTAGTGGACCTTCTCAAATCGAGAGGAAATTGAGTGAGGTAAGGACTCCAGAAAGAATGAAATCTCACAGTGTGTCATGGCAATATGCTCGAAAGGTATTTTGATAGAGAAGGAAAGCAAGAGGAGAAGGTGTTCATAATGACAGCACAGCAGGAAGAAACAAGTCCAGAAGATTCTAAATTAGACATTCCTCAAATTAAATTGGAAAATGAGGAAGTTGTCAAAAATTGGGACAAATCATTGAGTTACCTTCCACAAGAAAATCGAATCGAAAAAATAAAAAAGTTACTACTATCACATGGAGAGAAATGTGGAAATAATCTGGGAAGTACTAATGTAATTGTGCATAATGTAGATATGGGAGATGCTCTTCTGATTAAGCAACATCCTTATAGGCATAACCCTTTGAAGTTGTCACAGGTCCAGAAGGAGATGGACGGCATGCTCCAAAATGGCATAATCAAAGTGAGTTACAGTGACTGGAGCTCACCTATAGTCATGGTGCCAAAGCCAGATGGTACCCAAAGGTTATATGTGGACTATCGCAAAGTCAACACCGTTACAAAGACTGATGTATATCCAATTCCATGGTTGGAGGACTGTGTTGAAAAAGTGGGATAAGCAACTTACATTTCTAAGTTGGACTTGCTCAGAGGCTACTGGCAAGTACCTGTGTCAGTAAGAGAACAAAAGCAATTTCGGCTTTCGAAACGCCAAATGGACTATATCAGTTCAGCCATTCCTGATGAAGGGCTTCTGCCTGAAACATCGATTTTCCTGTTCCTCGGATGCTGCCTGACCTGCTGTGAGTTTCCAGCACCACTCTAATCTTGACTGTAATCTCCAGCATCTGCAATTCTCACTTTTACCTATATCAGTTCAAAATCATGCCATTGGTATGAAAAACGCTCCAGCCACATTTCAGAGACTAACTAAGAAGGTCATTGCTGGGTTATCCAATTGTGTTGTTTACATTCATGACCTGGTGATTTTCAGTCACTCATGGAAGGAACATTTACAGCATTTATCGGACTTATTCGATCGACTTCGGAAGGCTTGGTGGTAGTGAAGATTAGAGTGGTGCTGGAATTACACAGCAGGTCAGGCTGCACCCGAGGAGCAGGAAAATCGATGTTACGGGCAGGAGCCCTTCATCAGGCCTAGCTAAAAGTGAATTTGCCAAAGCCTAAGTCATCTTCCTGGGCCATGTTATTGGACATGGTCATATGGCCCCTCAGGATGCAAAAACAAAAGTAATTGGGGCATTTCCCACACCTTTATGTGGTTCTTTGTATTTCACTGTGTAATTTTGTGAATACACTTTTGACTGTTTTAAAGCCTGGTAGTTTACCTAGATCGAGCTGAAAATGTGTTGCTGGAAAAGCGCAGCAGGTCGGGCAGCATCCAAGGAACAGGAGAATCGACGTTTCGGGCATCAGCCCTTCTTCAGGATTCCTTTTCAGCTCTGATACTCCAGCATCTGCAGTCCTCACTTTCTCCTCGAAGAGTTTGCCTAGATAACCTGCTCTGGGTAATTTTCACTGTACACTTACCAAAACAAATTGCAAAGTTATGTTTTGGGTTGCCTGCTCAAGAATATTTTGAGTGGTCTGGCCTAGTCCATAACAATAGCACCCACTCTCTAAGGGCTCTTGTGGTGTCCTTAACTCTAGGACAGGAGACCTGGGTTCAAGTACCATTTAGTGTGTGTTATAACATTCTCTGAACAGTTTCGGAAATATCTCGCACCCATTCCTTCATCATGCTAAATTGCAATTGCTTGTTGTGTATGGCTACATGTGCAGTTCCTGTCAACCTTGTCTTGACATAGGTGATCCAGTCCAGGAATGGAGATGGATGGACAGAGGGAAGTTAAGTTCTAATCAATGCTTTAATCCTCTGTTTTTGATATCAGTTTTAAAATAATAATTAGGGAAGTGGAGGGCCTTTACAAGACTTTTGTACAATATGTACAATTTGTTCATTGGTGCTAAATAATTTCAAGTTAATTGATTCTGCGCCATAATACTTGAACAAATTGACAGGAAAATCATTAACATTTGTAACTCAATGATTCATTCCAAATGAACAGACATTTTTCAGACAATCATACAGTTGTCACTTCCCCATTAGGACTTAGGAATGATAAAATCCTGTGTCATAAGGTTCTTGAGTGTTGCTGAACAAAGAGACCTAGGAATGCAGGCACTTGCAGGTAAACAGGGCGGAGAAGAAGTCATTTGGCATGCTTGCCTTCATTGATCACATCACTGAGTTGGGAGGTCATGTTGTGGCTGTAGAGGACATTGGCGAGGTCACTTCCAGAATATAGCATTCAATTCTCATCTCCCTGCTATTGGAAAGATGTTGCTAAACTTGAACAGGTATAAACAAGGATGTTGCCAGGATTTGAGGGCTTGAGCTACAGGGAGAAGCTGAATAGGCTGGTGCTTTTTTTACCTGCAGTGTTGGAAGCTGAGAGGTGATCTTCTAGAGGTTTATAAAATCATGAGGGCTTGGATAGAGTGAACAGCTGAGGTCTTTTTCCCAAGGTGAGGGAGTCCAAAACTACAAGACATAGGCTTGAAGTGAGAGGAGAAAGATTTATAAAGGACCCGAGGAGTAACTTTCTCACGTAGAGGATGATGAGTGTATAGAATGAGCTGTCAGAGGAAATGGTGGAGGCTGATACAGTTATAACATTTAAAAAGCATCTGAATGGGTATGATATAGAAATAGGAAGGGTTTCAAGGGATATGATCCAAATGCTTGCAAATGGGACTAGGTCAGATTGGGATGTCTGGTCGGTTGGACTGAAGGGGCTATTTCCATGCTGTATGACTCTGTGACTCTGTCTTGCTTTGTTACAAGTTATATATCAGAATTTGCATGTGCTTGCATAATTCACATATGTATAGGAGAATCTTTGGGAGAGCAGTCATATATCAATATAAAAAGGCAGGCAAGTCTGAAGCTAGGAGGATACGAAGGGGAAATTATGTTATTGCTAGAAATTGATATGGAAATATTCCTGGTGGAAAGAATAGAGTATTGAATTATAATTGGTTCTTGGGAATTATTTGTGCACTGTTGGTTTTTAGTACGTCTGTGTGTGGAGTGGAGTATTATTGAATGTGACACAAATCTTGTCTATAGTAATTTGAACTGCCCACACCTCTTCTGTACATCATATGTGCTTTTAATTTTTTGTTCATTTCATTCTTTGTGACAGTTTTTGTATGGATAGAATTAAAGTGAAACAAAAGGAACTATCAGTAATGTGATGTGCCTTAGCTGTGATTTAAAAAAAAATTCTCTTCTTTCATATAAACATAGTGACTGTTGATTGTATACACTGTGAACGTTGATGACCTGTAGTGCTTTTGTCCAAGTCTGGATATGTGTGTTGACAGTTTGATGAGCTGTCTGAGGCATTTGTGCCAAGCTGTGTCCTTTTCCTATTCGGTATGTGCAGAACTGAAATTTCCAGAAGATGTCATTGCACAATAATTGAGACTTAATTGATTTTTCCATCCTTAAGAAAGGGAGTTAAGGTTCCAAATTGTACTGGACAAGATCATTTAATTAAAATGGAAATCAAATTCAAACTTGATACTTTCCTGTTGGACTAAACCAATATGACAGTGAGTGGTACATTTTGATTTGAAACAATTCTTAAGATAACCTTTAAATTGCCTGATGGCTGACTTGATTAAAAGTTAAATTTGAAATATAACTTAAGTGGAAAGCAGCTTCATTAATTCCCCAAATTATGGCCACAGTTATGATTTTGAAAGCTTTGTTGTGGAAGATGTTGTGATTTTCTTTATATTGTTACATTATATTGTCTGTTCTACAAAATTCAATGGTTATTTGTAAGCCAAATTAATTTTTAAAATACTTCTTATGTTTACATCTCACTGATCACTGCTTTAAGTAGCAATGTCACTTCCACGAAAAGGAACAGGCATGTTAACATACTACTGAGAGCAATTCAATTTCAGACTGGACTGTGAAACAACTGTCAAAGTGGGAAATACTGTATGCAACATTTAAAAGACATCTATTGGAGAAGTGGGGTGTAAATTTGCACAAGTACAAAATTCAATGCTAGTCTACTGCGAACACAATTCTTTACAGTTTAATCAGGGGAGGTTACCCACCAGGCACACCAGCCCAATCTATTCCCTACCCTGTACCCACCTGGCACGAGATGAACCGAAGGGTCTGTTTCTGGCTGTACAACTCTGTAATTCTATTGTCATCCTTCAATACAATACTGGCGAATGGTAACACATTTTCAGTCAGTATTTTGTTCTTACCAGAAAACACAAAATACTGGAAATTACAGTGGGTTAGGCAGCATCTTTAGAGATACAGCAAGCTAACATTTCAAGTCTAGATAACTCTTCATCAGAGTTGACGTGAAGTGTGGAGGGGGAAGAATTTATACAATAGTGGAGGGGAGGCAGGGATGAAGTGTTGCGAGAGAAAGTATGTTGATAGCGCAGATTAAGTAATCGGAATGTGAGAATGTTCCTACCAAATATGCTTGAGCCTATTCTGGCTGTTGGCCACTAGTTCTCAGCCACATGATAGTGTTTTTTACTTGTCATCATGCCTCACCTCAATGGATTTTCTTCTTCTTGGGGTTCTTCCAAGAGTCTTGAACATCCGATGAAATGTCCTACTAATTGCTCCTTGTCTGATTGTTCAAAAACATTTTGTTCCTGGAACAGTAATTCTCTTGGCTTTGGACAGATTTAAAACAACTTGTTGCCTCATGGTCTGTTTGCTGTTCATTGTTAGTAATTGAACTCCTTCTGCTACTTAAATAACTTGGAGATCAAGATATATGTAAGATGCAGAGTGAGGTTTATTGATTATGAATTACACTTACATTTTCTAATAGGTTTGCCGTTGCTTGTGGCATGCCTTTTAATCTTGAGAGCTACGGCTGGACCATGTAGTTTCATCTGCAACTTTTTTGGTTCTTCACCCGTAGTAAGTAACACTTCCAATGTATCAAGCTGTCCACTGACATGAACAGACTCAGTCAAACTTGAGGTGATTAAAACTTTCCCGAGCAATGCATTGGGTAGAATGATCTTTGTGTTTTCTTTGCTTGTTAAAAGATTTCAGTCCTGGTTTTAATCGAATCACCCCATAGAATTAGCATGATCTGGTTTAGATTTCCACCAGTTTTGTTTTCCATTAATTCAATGCTGAGTAAAATCAGATGGAGTGTAAATTGGGGATTTCTGTTGAATGGGCTAGGAACCATCAGGACTAGAGTTTAGTGTTGATCTGCTTTATTGTGCTGGACTACCTTGACTTATTTTCTGAATTCTTGCAAACCTGACTAAGCTTTCTTGGTTGTGAAGGTGAACAAATTGCGGTAAACGTAACCCAATAATAGAGGAAGCACTGGGATAACTTCAGTGGAAATTAATATTTATAAAGTAAGGCTGAAATGAACAAATGCACCAGATGCTTCAGTTGAACAAAGATAGAATATACACCATCAGCTCTTTCTGATGATAACTGTGAACAAATAATGGGTGGAATCCCATAGGAACCTCAACAACATGGGCTGTAGTGAAGTTTTGTGGCAGGATTGTGTTAGATTTCCTACGAAGATTATTTTGATGTTGGGAACAAGTTGCTGCATCTTTGATGCATATGCCAAATGTTGAGGTAGATATTATGCGAGGCAGTGACAAGTTGCCAATTAAAAGGACAAAAATAGAAATTGCTGGAAAAACTCAGCAGGTCAGAAGCTGCCAGACTTGCTGAGTGTTTCCAGCAATTTCTGTTTTTGTTTCTATTTCCAGCATCCTCAGTTCTTTTGGTTTTTAAATTTAATGTTTAATTCACTGCCACACCTCTTCCAGGATTTGCCCACCTTAAAGAGGTTCTGCTCCTATCTCTGACAGAATTTCAGATCCAATCTTTTTCTTGTCAAGCAGATGCCATTTTTGCTTCTATTCCAGCAGCTGCCAGTTATTTTGGTTTTGCCAATTAAAGAGGACTAGAGCTTGTTGAGTGCCTTATTAATGCACAACATACCTGATTCCATAATCAGCTTTCAATCTTACCAAATGTATTAAAACAAGCTAGATGCTGAGTTAACTACTGGCTACATTGAGCCTCTATGCTGCTCAGCACCATACAGCATCCCAGGGCACAATCCATGTACACCAACTACATACAGCCCTTGTCCACGGATATTGGCAACTCACATTTGCCAAACCTGCACAATCTCTTGCCATCTCACTGCAAAATGCTCAGGAAGCAGAACCCTGCATTGCAAGACACACTGGCAACTAGCAATCAAAGGCTGATGCAAGGAGGATAAGTATATTCAGTGTGTAGTAAATTATTCTGGGAGTAATAAGATGGAAATTGTTGACCAAGGAATGCTATGGGTTGAGGAAGGGAGATGATGTGATAGGTAGTTGATGATTTGAGTTGGCTTTTCTAAACAAAAGAGGTGAGAGATCTTGTTAGGTCTTGCATCAACAATCCCTCGAAAAACTCATACTCAATCAAATATTTATAAGATTCAGCCCAATGTGTCTGTACCATTGTGATTCCAGGTACTTTGTTGCATCTATTGTTATTATTAATTTGCCTGAAATAAACAAAAACAAAACAATGATCTGTAGCGCTTCGGGAGTTTTATATTGGGAAAACTCTGCAGCAGGGGTTTCATCTCTTCAGTGCAGTGGTTGAAATCACATAGGTAACACTTAGCAGTCAACTTGACTAATGCCAAAAACCTTGGACCAGTTCAAGCGCTTGGTCAGTAACAATTAGCCTGTTTATAAAGCGGGTGGAAAGCTGGGTGGGGGCAATTGAAAGTTCCTCCATTACTTATATTCTTCATCGTATGGAATTTTTCGCTCAAACAAGTGATTTGCAACATTGTAGAAATGCAAATTAAATTGGTTACACAGAATAATTACTTTGGTACAATTACTGGCTTCAGTTTATAGCCAGTGACCATTTAATTGTAATTGTCAATTCTTCATGAATTCTTACATCTTGACTGCAGTGCTGCTTTGAGGAAAAAAACAGAAGTGAGAAAGAACAAAAGGGCATTTGATTTTTGACAGAGAAAGATGATCAAATGCCTTCTGCTGTTATCATAATTGTCCCTTAAAACTTAATAACACCTATTGGGAAATTGCTTGGATTTAACTGCAAATATTTTATACTTTCAGGAAATGTGCAATGAACAGGACTGCACAGTAAAACATTTTATTCTCTTTATCTGCCTTTGTTATTTCAAGTTTATTAACCAATGGGTATTGAATATTCTGGAACTGTATTGACAATGTAATTTTTCTCTCTGCTGTTTAAAATCCTGATTTCAATCCATTTACAATTCTAAGGTTCACTTGTACTTTGTAGCAATATTGCAATGGCCAAACTTTAAGTTAATCAGTTATGTGTATATTAAAATCAGGCTTCATTGCTGAGCTCTTCTGCTGAGTGGTAGAGCATTCACTGCTGTCCACATGTGGAGCCTTTGCATTTTCTGGTGCTGTCTCCAGCAGAGGTCCAACAAGGAGCAGAACCTGGAAGCCAAGTGGCAAGTACAATGTGAGTGGAATTACTTTCTTTGCCTAAAACTGAAGATACCCACTTCCATCTGCCTTCTGTTCACTAAGTTGCATTGTTTTTAGATGGAGTGGTCAACACTTCACAGCTGGCCCCTGAAAATGTTTTCCCCTTCACCCCTTCCAACAATTTCCATCACCTCCCACTCCCATAATTTGATCCTCCTTCACACCAAATAATGCACTTGCCCCCTCCATACACATGCCCTGACAATGCTAACTCTCCTGATGTCAATGGCATAGGAGGCAGAGATGGCAGAAGGTGTGTGAGGGACGGGTGTGAACCTTGTTAGCAGATGAGGGTTGGCTGCATTTTATAGACAATAGACAATAGGTGCAGGAGTAGGCCATTCTGCCCTTCGAGCCTGCACCACCATTCGTTATGATCATGGCTGATCATCCTCAATCAGTATCCTGTTCCTGCCTTATTCCCATAACTCTGGATTCCACTATCCTTAAGAGCTCTATCCAACTCTTTCTTGAATGTACCCAGAGACTTGGCCTCCACAGCCTTCTGGGGCAGAGCATTCCATACACCCATCACTCTCTGGGTGAAGAGGTTTCTCCTCAACTCTGTTCTAAGTGACCTACCTTTTATTTTTAAGCTGTGTCCTCTGGTTCGGCACTCACCCATCAGTAGAAGCATGCTTTCTGCCTCCAGAGTGTCCAATCCTTTAATAATCTTATACGTCGCAATCAGATCCCCTCTCAGCCTTCTAAACTCAAGCATATACAAGCCCAGTCACTCCAGTCTTTCAGCGTAAGGTAGTCCCGCCATTCCGGGAATTGACCTCGTGAACCGATGCTGCACTCCCTCAATAGCCAGAATGTCTTTCCTCAAATTTTTAGACCAAAACTGTGCACAATATTTCAGGTGCAGTCTCACCAGGGCCATGTACAGCTGCAGAAGGACCTCTTTGCTTCTATACTCAATTCCTCTTGTTATGAAGGCCAGCATGCTATTAGCCTTCTTCACTGCCTGCTGTACCTGCATGCTTGCTTTCATTGACTGATGTACAAGAACACCTAGATCTTGTTGTACTGCCCCTTTACCTAACTTGACTCCATTTAGATAATAATCTGCCTTCCTGTTCTTGCCACCAAAGTGGGTAACCACACATTTATCCACATTAAACTGCATCTGCCATGCATCTGTCCACTCACCTAGCCTGTCCAAGTCACCCTGTATTCTTATAACATCCTCCTCACATTTCACCCTGCCACCCAGCTTTGTGTCATCAGCAAATTTGCTAATATTACTTTTAATATCTTCATCTATATCATTCATGTACATTGCAAAAAGCTGCGGTCCCAGCACTGATCCCTGCAGCACACCACTGGTCACCGCCTGCCATTCCGAAAGGGAGCTGTTTATCACTATCCTTTGCTTGCTGTCATGCAGTTCAACTGATTTACTTTGATTGTACCCCTCAGCAGGCTTTACATGTGTTACAAAAATCTCGATGTAACTCTGTGTAAAAAGTTGGGTAAGTACAGGGCGATATCTTCTGTTGGTCTAACCATCTGACCCCAGAGTGAGAAATATGCTTCAATGTTTCACTGTTCATAGAGTCATAGAGATGTACAGCATGGAAACAGACACTTCAGTCTAACTCATCCATGCCGACCAGATACACAACCCAATCTAATCCAACCTGCCAGCACCCGGCCCATATCCCTCCAAACCCTTCCTATTCATATACCCATCCAAATGCCTCTTAAATGTTGCAATTGTACCAGCCTCCACCATTTCTTCTGGCAGCTCATTCCATACATGTACCACCCTCTCTTTTATATCTTTCCCCTCTCACCCTAAACCTATGCCCTCTAGTTCTGGACTCCCCCACCCCAGGGAAAATACTTTGTCCATTTATCCTATCCATGCCCCTCACAATTTTGTAAATATCTATAAGGTCACCTCTCAGCCTCCGACGGTCCAGGGAACACAGCCTCAGCCAGTTCAGCCTCTCCCTATAGCTCAGATCCTCCAACCCTGGCAACATCCTTGTAAATCTTTTCTGAACACTTCCAAGTTTCACAACATCTTTCCAATAGGAAGGAGATCAGAATTGCATGCAATATTCCAACAGTGGCCTTACCAATGTCCTGTACAGCCGCAACATGATCTCCCAACTCCTGTACTCAATACTCTGACCAATAAAGGAAAGCATACCAAACGCCTTCTTCACTATCCTATCTACCTGTGACTCAACTTTCAAGGAGCTATGAACCTGCACTCCAAGGTCTCTTTGTTCAGTAACATTCCCTAGGACCTAACCATTAAGTCTATAACTCTTGCTAAGAGTTGCTTTCCCAAAATGCAGCACCTTGCACTTATCTGAATTAAACTCCATCTGCTACTTCTCAACCAATTGGCCCATTTGGTCAAGATCCTGTTGTAATCTGAGGTAGCTTTCTTCTCGGTCCACTTCACCTCCAATTTTGGTGTTATCTGCAAATTTACTAACTGTACCTCTGATGCTCGCATCCAAATCATTTATGTAAATGACACAAAGGAGAGGAATCAGCACCGATCCTTGTGGTCACAGGCCTCCAGTATGAAAAACAACCCTCCACCACCACCCTTTATCTTCTACATTTGAGCCAGTTCTGTATCCAAATGGCTAGTTCTCCCTGTATTCTGTGAGATCTAACCTTGCTAATCAGTGTCGCATTGGGAACCTTGTTGAACGCCTTACTGAAGTCCATATAGATCACATGTTCCACTCTGCCCTCATCAATCCTCTTTGTTACTTCCTCAAAAAACTGAATCAAGTTTGTGAGACATGATTTCCCATGCACAAAGCCATGTTGACTATCCCAAATCAGTCCTTGCCTTTCCAAATACATGAACATCCTGTCCCTCAGGATTCCCTCCAACAACTTGCCCACCACTGACACCAGGCTCACTGGTCTATAGTTCCCTGGCTTGTCCTTATCACCCTTCCTAAACAGTGGCACCATGTTAGCCAACCTCCAGTCTTCGGGCACCTCACCTGTGGCTATCAATGATACAAATATCTCAACAAGACGCCCAGCAATCACTTCTCTAGCTTCCTACAGAGTTCTCAGGTACACCTGATCAGGTCCTGGGGATTTATCCACCTTTACCCGTTTCAATACATCCAGCACTTCCTCCTCTGTAATATGGACATTTTGCAAGATGTCACCATCTATTTCCATGCAGTCTATATCTTCCATATCCTTTTCCACAGTAAATACTGATGCAAAATATTCATTTAGTATCTCCCATATTTTCTGTGGCTCCACACAAAGGCCGCCTTGCTGATCTTTGAGGGACCATATTCTCTCCCTAGTTACCCTTTTGTCCTTAATGTATTTGTAAAAACTCTTTGGATTCTCCTTAATTCTATTTGCCAAAGCTATCTCATATCTCCTTTTTGCCCTCCTGATTTCCCTCTTAAGTATACTCCTACTTCCTTTATACTCTTCTAAGGATTCACTCGATCTTTCCTGCCTATACCTTACATATGCTTCCTTCTTTTTCTTAGCCAAATCCTCAGTTTCTTTAGTCATCCAGCATTCCCTATACCTACCAGCCTTTCCTTTCACCCTGACAGGAATATACTTTCTCTGGATTCTCGTTATCTCATTTCTGAAGGCTTCCCATTTTCCAGCCGTCCCTTTACCTGCGAACATCTGCTCCCAATCAGCTTTCAAATGTCCTTGCCTAATACCGTCAAAATTGGCCTTACTCCAATTTAGAACTTTAACTTTTAGATCTGGTCTATCCTTTTCCATCATTATTCTAAATCTCATAGAATTATGGTTGCTGGCCCCAAAGTGCTCCCCGACTGACACCTCAGTCACCTGCCCTGCCTTATTTTCCAAGTGTAGGTCAAGTTTTGCACCTTCGTTCGTAGGTACATCCACATACTGAATCAGAAAATTGTCCTGTATACACTTAACAAATTCCTCTCCATCTAAACCCTTAACACTATGGCAGTATTAGTCTATGTTTGGAAAGTTAAAATCCCCTACCATAACTACCCTATTATTCTTACAGATAGCTGAGATCTCCTTACAAGTTTGTTTCTCAATTTCCCTCTGACTATTAGGGGTCTATAATACAATCCCAATAAGGTGATCATCCCTTTCTCAGTTCCACCCAAATAACTTCCCTGGATGTATTTTCAGGAATATCTTCCCTCAGCACAGCTGTAATGCCATCCCTTATTAAAAATATCATCTCCCTCCTTTCTTGCTTCCCTTTCTATCCATCCTGTAGTATTTGTATCCTGGAGTATTAAGCTGCCAGTTCTGCCCATCCCTGAGCCATGTTTCTGTAATTGCTATGATATCCCAGTCTCATGTTCCTAATCATGCCCTGAGTTCATCTACCTTCCCTGTTAGGCCCCTTGCATTGAAATAAATGCAGTTTAATTTATTAGTCCTACCTTGCCCCTGCCTGCCCTGACTGTTTGACTCACTTCTGTTCTCAGCTGTACCCGTCTCAGATAGATCTCTTTCCTCACTATCTCCCTGGATCCCCCCCCCCACCTTACTAGTTTAAATCCTCCCGAGCAGCTCTAGCAAATTTCCCTGCCAGTATATTAGTCCCTTTCTAATTTAGGTGCAATCCGTCCTTCTTGTACAGGTCACTTCTATCCCAAAAGAGATTCCATTGATCCAAAAATGTGAATCCATCTCCCATACACCAGCTCCTCAGCCATGCATTCATCTGCTCTATCCTCCTATTCCTGCCCTCACTAGCTCATAGCACTGGGAGTAATCCAGATATTACTACTCTCGCGGACCTCTTTTTTAAATTTCTGCCTAACTCCCTGTAATCTCCCTTTAGAATTTCAACCTTTTCCCTTCCGATGTCATTGGTTCCAATGTGGACAATGACTTCTTGCTGGTCCCTCTCTCCCGTGAGAACATTCTGCACCCTCTCTGAGGCATCCTTGATCCTTGCACCAGGGAAGCAACAAACCATTCTGCTTTTTCCCTGCTGGCCACAGAAACATCTGTCTGTATCTCGGACTAGAGAATCCCCTAACACAATTGATCTCTTGGAACCCAACATACCCCTCATTACATTAGAACCAGTCTCAATACCAGAAACTTGGCTGTTCGTGCAACGCTCCCCTGAGAATCCATCGCCCCCTACATTTTCCAAATCAGCATACCTGTTTGAAATGGGTATATCCACAAAAGACTCCTGCACTAGCTGCCTACCTCTCTTTCCTTTCCTGGAGTTAACCATCTATGTGACTGTGTCTGAGACTTGCCCCCCACTTCCTATAACTGCCATCTATCACAAACTGTCGCTGTTGTAAATTCCTCATCACTTCTAACTGTCTCTCCAACTGATCCATTTGATCTGATAAGATTCACAGCCAACAGCATTTATGGCAGATATAATCCGCAGTAACCCTTAAAATTTCTTTAAACTCCCATGTCTGATAAGAAGTACATATCACAGTATGAAAGGCAAATTTTGCTCCTTCACTGTCAACACACCCAGAAAGTAACACCGTCTTATTCCTCTACAAACTCTCCCCCAGGTTAAATTAATAGTTATGGCTTATATTTTAGGTTTAATCAAGAGACATATCTCCAAAAACATATAATCAAGAAAGAACCCACTCTCCTCACTACTGCAGATTCTCTGTCGGCCACACTTAAAACAACAATTAACTTATGTGTTTCTGTGCTATGAACTTTGCCCAATATTTCCTCTAGGATCAGTTGTGAATTTCACTGTTTGTTAATTTTCCCAGGTGTACTCTGATGTTCAGCGATACATGAATTCAAACAGCAAAGGCAGTAACTGTGTAGCTTCTCTCTCTCTCTCTCTCTCTCTCTCTCTGTCTGTACTGCAATGACCTCACCATATGCTTCCTTTGTCTGTTCTTCTCTGACTGTTGTTGGGAATTGAACAGTAATATCAGCATGGTAAAGCCAGGAATCAAAAGTTTAAACTTCCGTCATAAGTAACAGGCATGTGTTGACACTTCTTCAGACCCTGAGTCATATCTGCAACTTGAGTTGAAAAGTTGCAGATATCATCACAGTCATCACATTATGAAACAATAATTGCTGTATCTGATTGCTTCATAGTAAGTTTCAGTGCACAGTTTAAGGTTATTCCTTTCAGCAATCTGTTCCAAACTTAAAATACGTCTATACAGATTTGTAGAAGCTATATTCAAGCTCAGATAAGGAGGAGGTTATTTGGATATTGTCCACTATTTAATAAGATCATGATTAGTTTGTTTGTAACCTCAACTTAAGATTATGTAGCAAATAGGCAACATTTCTCTCTGAATTGTTCTATTTTAATTCCATGTAACTAACAGGAGTATGCAATTTCTCCCTGGCTGAGCCTGACGTCTCCCAAGAGGCTCTCCCCTGTCTCAGACATTGTGTAACTAAATGTTATGTACAATGTAATAGACCTATTCTCCTTTTTAAAACCGAGTCTATCTTATGTGTGTATTTGACCCTACTTAGAGCCATAAGTTCATACAGCACAGAAACAGACTCTTTAGTTCAACTTGTCCGTGCCGACCAAAATTCCCAAACTAAACTAGTCTTACTTGCCTGCGTTTGACCCATATTCCTCTAAACCTTTTCTATTCATATATTAAAATATTTTAAATATTGTAACTGTACCTGCATCTAACACTTCCTCTTGTGGTTCATTCCACATACAAACCTGACCTTGTCTTTATGGAGAGGGCAACAGTATGAAAATAATAGTTTCTCATCTCACATTCCACCCCTCACCATCAAAAAATTGAATTTTGAAATGTATTTAAAATGTCTGTTCTTTTAGTCCTTGGAACCACAATTTAGATTAATGCCAATAAGAAGAATGTATGGTCATGAATCTACTCAAGGCATTCCAAATGGTTCTGTGGGACAGAATTACAACATTTACCGTACTGACAGGGGAATGGATTGAGCTATATATACCACTTCCTATTGCTGTGATCCTCTCTCAGCCTAAACATCATCCAAGAAATCTGCACTCCTGTAATTCTGGTCTTTTGCATACCCCAATTTTGATGGCTCTACCATTCGTAACTGCACTTTCAGTTGAGTCAATACAAAAGTTTGGAAAACTCTTTTTGTACCTGTCTACCTTGCATGACTCCTTTAACAGAGTCTAGATTAGAGTGGTGCTGGAAAAGCACAGCAGGTCAGGCAGCATCTGAGGAGCAGGAAGATTGATGTTTCGGGCAAAAGCCTAACACACCCCTTAACACCTACCTTTATAACCAAGCTTTTAGTTATTTGACTCAATATGTTCCTGAATCTCCTCAGTATCATATTTCACTTTATACTTGCTCCTGTAAAATGCTTTGGGTTATTTGATTATTTTACAGGCATTTAAACATTTTAAAATATTCTTTGCATATGGAGGAATGAAATACAAGCAGAAGGATAATAGGTCAATGTGAAAAGTTTGGAATTCTGAAGCACTGCTGTCATTCTGTTTTGAATAGATTCTATTCACTATGGACAGGTCATATAACATGTCATAAATGAAAAGCTACGTATTCCATCATTTATTAATATTTGCCTCTTTGCCACAAACATCTTTCCCAGTTCTTTCTTCTCTATCATTTTCTTCTTCAGTTCCTATCCATTTAAATTAGCTTCAATAACTGCAAAATATCCTAAAGCACTTTATCATCAATCAATTACTTTTAAAGTGTATTCACTATTGTAATGAAGGAATTGTGGCTACTAATTTGCACACAATAAGATCCCACAATAAGATCAAGCAACGCTGTTACAATGACCAGATGATGTGATTAGAGATGTTTCTTCAACGATACATTTAGTTTCGGAAATTGGAGACCAATTCCTTATTGTTCGTGCCATTGAATATATGAGAGGCCAAGGAGATCCTTGGTTTAACATTTTGTCTGAAAGATGGCACATCCAAAAAAGTTGTGTTACCCAAGTATGACTCTGGAATTTCAGCCTTCAGTTTTTGTGCTCAAGTCTAGGAGTACTTCTTGAAATCACAACCTACTGATTCAGGGGTGGGATTAAAATGAACTGAGTTGCAGGTGACCTTCAACAAGGATCACAAAACTAGTTTATGAATATTTAAGCTGTCCAGTAATTCTCCAACATGTAAATTGTTTCAGTTCAATCAGCAGGAAACATTTGGGAGTCTATCAAAATAACTTCCTTTGATCTTGATGGGGTTAATATAAGCTAAGAATCTGACTTTTACACTGAGCTGATGTCTTTGATAATATGACCTAATTTTCTTAATATATTTATGAATTTAAATTTAATGATAATATTCTACCATATCCAATATATTAATTAAACTGAAGGTAGCTGAAGCCAACTGAGGATAAAAAATTATCTCATGTCTGTATGGCTGCCCAGATAAGGCTTCATTATCCAAAAGGCAAAAGACCGACTTGACATTGACATTTTTTTACAAACCCACTGACTCCCTGGATTACACCTCTTCCCACCCTACCTTCTGCAAAAATGCCATCCCATATTCCCAATGCCTCCGCCTCCGCCGTATCTGCTCCCAGGAGGACCAGTTCCACCAGAGAACACACCAGATGGCTTCCTTCTTTAGAGACTGCAATTTCCCTTCTCATGTGGTTGAAGATGCCCTCCAATGCATCTCATCCACATCCCACACCTCCGCTCTCAAACCCCACCCCTCCATCCGTAACAAGGATAGAACCCCCCTGGTGCTCACCTTCCACCCTACCAACCTTCGCATAAACTGCATCATCCGCCGACATTTCTGCCACTTCCAAACAGACCCCTCCACTGGGGATATATTTCCCTCCCCACCCCTTTCTGCTTTCTGTAAAGACTGCTCTCTCCATGACTACCTGGTGAGGTCCATGCCTCCCAATAGCCCACCCGCCTGTCCTGGCACCCTCCCCTGCCACCGCAGGAGTTGCAAAACCTGTACCAACACCTCTTCCCTCACCTCCATCCAAGGCCACAAAGGAGTCTTCCACATCCATCAAAGTTTCACCTGCACATCCAACAATGTCATTTATTGTATCCATTGCTTTTGATGCAGTCTCCACTTTATTGAGGAGACTGGACGCCGCCTCGCAAAGCGCTTTAGGGAACATCTCCGGGACACCCGCACCAATCAATGCCACCGCACTGTGGCCCAACAGTTCAACTCCCCCTCTCACTCTGCTGAGGACATGGAGGTCCGGGACCTCCTCAACCACCACTCCCTCACCACCCGACGCCTGGAGGAAGAACGCCTCATCTTCCACCTCGGAACACTTCAACCCCAGGGCATCAGTGTGGACTTCACCAGGTTCCTCATTTCCCCTCCCCCCACCTTACCCCAGCTCCAGCCTTCCAGCTCAGCACCATCCCCATGACCTGTCCTACCTGTCTATCTTCCTTTCCAGCTATCAGCTACATCCTCCCCTCTGACCTATCACCTTCATCCTCACCTCCATCCACCTTTGCTACCTTCCCCCACCCTCCTTTCTCACCTATCACCTCCATCCCCACCCCTATTCACCTATTGTACTCTTTGCTACCTTCTCCCCAGCTCCCCACCCCCCATTTATCTCTCCACCCTGTAGGCTCCCTGCCTGCATTCCTGATGAAGGGCTTTTGCCCAAAACGTCGATTTTCCTGCTCCTTGGATGCTGCCTGACCTGGTATGCCTTTCCAGCACCACTCTAATCTAGACTTCATTATCTAAAAGAATGTCTCTAAACATGCTGGAAAGAGTGCACTGAATATTTATTAATTTAAAGGTTAAAGAACACTTAGAACAAAATAGCTTTCGACTTGTCTAGATTAATAAGATTCAATCAAATAGATTATCAGACAGATCTGCTATAATCTCTTCAATATGTCAATACCCTAAGCGATCTCACTTCTGCCTGATCTGTTGCAATAACCCTTTATACTGGTTTTGAAAACAACCCAAGTCTTCAAGTGTCAATGTAAACAAATCAAAAATGAATGTGTCAAAATGGATTGACTGTAACATGTTTTCTGAATGAAACACCTCTTTGGTTGTAATAAGAGAAACAGGGATAATTTTATGAATGAACACAATTGTGTTTTGTACTCCTAGCACTGTTAGAAGAAGGTTGAATCAAGCAGCTGAACAAACATGAGAAACATTAACAATGCAACTAGTAACTAAGATGTAAACTGAGGTCAATCCAGTTCTTGTTGGAAAGAAAACCTGGAGATTGCAAGAGAATTTGTAATGTGTAACTTTTACCACTAATAAGCACATTATATGAAGAAAGTAAGTATGAATTGCATTCACAGCGTTTGGAGCTTGTGATTTCAAATAAACCTGTTGTTCTATAACCTGACGTCTGACGTTGTTCACCCTGATTCAACACTGGCACCAACACATCATTTTTCTGAAGCAGTATTGATCCAATATGTTAAGACTTATTGTTCCAGGTATTAATCATAGCCTTTTTAATATATTCCACTTAAACTTCTGAAAGTATTCTGTCAGCTTTGTAGGCTAAATTATAAATGCCAAAATAGATTATATAATAATATGCATGAGTGGAATAAATATTATAACCATGTCAATAAGTAATATGCTTTACTCGTGAAAGTACAAAGGACCTGACAATTTTCCTTTTATGACATCATGCTAAAATTTTTTTTGTTTTAAATTGGGAAATTTGGATAAGTGCTCATCATGTCTTGGAGCTAATGGAGTAAATTGATTTTTCACGTTAAATATGAAGTGAATGGTATTGGAACAGCCACCCATGAAACATCTCAGTTTTAATACATAGGAATATTTGGGAAAGATGTAAATTGGTGGCTAATCTAATATTATCCAAAGTTAAAACTATTTCCAGTAATCTTAAGTAGATTCACCTAGCCCCAAAATTTTGATTATCCCATACATGTACCAAAACTCTGCTGCAGTGCCATTATTTCATTGCATATAGAAATGTAATAATTTAAATGTTTCTTATTTCTTTTTCAAATAATACTCTGAAATGATTACATTATTTTTAGGTTAGATTCTGTAGAGTGTGGAGACAGGCCTTTCAGCCCAACGAGTCCACACTGACCCTCCGAAGAGTAACCCCCCCCCCCCCAACTAATGCATCTAACACTATGGGCAATTTAGCATAGCCAATTCACCCGGCCAGCACATCTTTGGATTGTGGGAGGACACTGGACCACCTAGAGGACACAGACACAGGGAGAGGGAGAAGGTGCAAACTTCACACAGACAGTTGCCTGAAGCAGGAATTGAACCCATATCCCTAGCACTGTGAAACAGCAATGCTAATCACCGAGCCACCATTCGATCCGAAAGCAAAACAGCTTTTGTTTGCTTTGTATGAAATAACCTTAAATCAAGCCTGAAGTCTAAGAGTTTTTTGCATTTAAGAAGAAGCATCCAGTAAGAGGGGAGCTATATTCTTGATGAGTAGTATAATTTCAATTGATCATAACATTGGACAAATCAGATCCTAGAGTGAAAATTGGCTTAATTCTATGGACAAGCCATAAGTTGTTCTTCCTGTTTATCATGGATGCTAGTTACTTGCATATTCAAAGGAGACTGCAAATGTACTTCTGACAGGATATAAAAGTCTGTTACCCAAAAAAGACACAAACTATATCACACTATACAAAACTATTGGAACAATATTACTTAGAAATATCAGAAAGAAAGAGTCATCCCTTTCACCATAGCACTAACCTTACAGACGCTCAAATCTCAGTGAAGAGTTACCTCTATCTCCATGGTAAAACTGCGGTCAGACTGTAATCGGTCTCCTCTTGGCAAATTGGTGTGCATTCACTAGACACGGTTTTCTATTGTTAATGACTGTCCCTGGGACCCTTGAAACAAACTGCTAACTCGGCTCCCTATTATTTATTCTGAGTTCCCTAAACTCATTTAATCAATTGCCTTCTGAACGTCTAGCTGTCTGACACCACCACAGTTTTCTACTTCTGGAGCTTCCTTTCCACTGTTTCATAAAGATCTCAAGACTTCTCCTCAACCCTAACTGCTTAGATTCTGGATTAGTGGTGCTGGAAGAGCAAAGCAGTTCAGGCAGGATCCAAGTAGCTTCGAAATCGACGTTTCGGGTTTTTGCCCGAAACGTCGATTTCGAAGCTACTTGGATGCTGCCTGAACTGCTTTGCTCTTCCAGCACCACTAATCCAGAATCTGGTTTCCAGCATCTGCAGTCATTGTTTTTACCTAACTGCTTAGAGACTGCCAATAGTAACATCTCTGTTATTATGCTCCTGTATGAACTTGCTTCTGACCCCTTCACTCTGACTCTGACTTTCTCTTTCTCTCTCTCTCTATCTTTCTCTCTCTCCCCCATGGGCGTCATAAAGAAGGGTTACACCCAAAACATTGACTTCTCCACCGCCTGATGCTTGGCTTGCTGTGTTCTTCCAGACTCCTGCCTGTGTATAAAACTCAAATCAGCAAATACCTGAGTAGTTATTTCTTCAAGTAGTGAAAATCGCATTAATGTTTGGAAAATTCTGTTTTGAATTCACAATTCAGATGAATTTCTGATGTTTTGTTTATAAAAAGACAAGTTGGATTTTTTAAATACTGATAAACTAAAATACATTTTTCCTCCACTTTAGAACTCATGTTCCCATGTAATAATAATAATACTTTACTATAAACCTTAGACACATCAGGAAATAGCAAAACAGATGAATTAAGGCAATCATGAATAATCAGAACTTATATGTAAAGATGAACAGATCAGTCTTTCCAAATTAACATGTGCACTTCAATGGGAGAAAAATTCACCTTTGGAAAGGGCACCAAATCTGTGGCAGGAGATCAGATCAGTTTGCAATATTTTTCTATAAAGAAAATAAATCAAGCATCATAAAATAAGCAGCCAATCCACTGACACCAATTTTGCACCTTTACTCGGATTGGATTTTACCCCCTTGATTCAATTCAGTACACCAAGTCCCTACTTGTCAAAAGCTCTCCTAATCTTCATGGAATTCTTTTGTTTAAACCTCTGACTTTGTAAGGATGATTCAGACATGGTAAGCACCTTCTACTGAAGATAAAATATCTTAAGACGATGAAACAGAATCTGGTAGATGAAAGGAAGGGCATGATTATCTTGTGTACCAATGGCAGTTCTGTCTTCAAGATAGCAGATGTTTATTCTTACTGAATGGTTATTTATTCGACACAAGAGTTGTAAATGGAGGAAAAATGCAAGAAGTGACTGGGAAAGAAAACCTCGGGTGTGGGAAATTGACCTTGTTCCATGCGCATCTTCTCCATTAGTTGACTGCTTCTGGTATTTATTTCCAAATAATGGGCTGAAAGAAATAACTCATTTATTTCTGAACTATTCATGATTAAGTGCAAAAGTAATCTCTTTTTCCTTTATACAATTTCATTAGGTGCTGAATAAGAAAATTGCCTTTTGACCTTTTTCTTTGTTTTTTTAGTAGATGTTGTTTTGTTTGATTATTATGGAATTTTCTGAAACTTTCCTAAAGTGAAAATTTGCTTCAGGCCTGTAGTTTACACTGAACATTAAACATTAGATATTGAAAAGGAACAGCTGTGGCTGTTTTGCAGGTTTTGGGGAAGAGATGACTGAACCTGAAAGGAACTCACTAGTGGCTCTACAAAATAACATTAACAGCAGCCTCTGAAAATCAAAAATACAAGCAGAAAGTGTTGGAAATACTTAACGTTTCCTAATATCTGAAGAAACAGTCAATGTTTCAGGTCCATGATCTTTCATCAGGTCACTTCTGATAAAAAGTTAGAGATCTGAAACATGAGGCAGAAACTTGTCAAGGTCTGAGTGAAATGGTCTACAGCGAGATGTGAGGCAGAATTGTGTGAGATGTTCAGCGAGGCCCATCTTAGCATCAAGATCATCTTGTCGCATCTCAAATGCTTTTCTTATGTGATAAGATGAGATTGTCACTAGGCAGTGGCAAGTATCCAATTGACGTTCATTATTGCTTGTTAAATGCCTTGTTTAGGGCCAATGCACGACAAGTTATGAAACTTGCCATTCCAACTAGCTGTTGGGAAAACTCAGCATGGAAACCAAAGTGAGCTCATGGCAGATTTATGGCCTGAAATATTGGTTCTCTTGTTCCTCAGACACATGATTGGCTGTGCCTTTTCCAGTGCCACGCTTTATCAACTCTGACTCTCCAGCATCTGCAGTCCCCACTGTCTCCTCATGGCAAATTCAACTTGCTAATTGCTCCAAATGTCATTCATGTTGGATACTGGGAATAATCATCTAGGGTTTGCTTCATGGACCACACATTCACAGAAATTGGCATGTCTAAAACTCTAAGAATCCTCATGGCACATTTCTAAGCCACTTACAGGAGGCTTCTGCCATTTACTGCTGCACCTAAGGCTGTCACAGCAACTATTGCTGTAAGGCTGCAGAACTTTTTTTAGGGATTAGCTACATGTTGTTTCTAAATGGGTATTGTCATTTTGGGTTCTGGGTACAAACTGTTGGAAGCTTGTGGATGAGATAGTTCACATTCACTCATTGTCCTTTCTGCAGTTTCAAACTCTTAAACAATCCTCTTTTCTATGCTGACTCTATTGACCTGTCTAGTTATCAGTGGTGCAGGATAAACCACAGTTTTATCATGAGAGGATACACACTTTACATAACAAGGTATAAGTTTACTGAATTGTGAGTGGGTTGCTGGGAAAGCACAGCTGGTCGGGCAGCATCTAAGGAGCAGGAGATTTGATGTTTCAGGCATTAGCCCTTCATCAGGAATGAAGCTAGTGGGCCGGGGCTGAGAGATAAATGGGAGGGGGCAGGGTGCGTAGTTGAGAAAGCGAAAGGTGGATGAAGGTGAGAGAGAAGGTAATAAGTCGGGGGGAGTGATAGACAGGTCTGGAGGGTGGTGCCAAGTTGGAGGTTTGGGACTGGGATAATGTGGGGGGGGAGGGAAATGAAGAAGCTGTTGAAATCCACATTTATCCCTTGTGGTTGCAGGGTCCCAAGGCAGAATATGAAGTGTTCTTCCTCCAGGTGTTGGGTGGTAATGGTTTGGCAGTGGAGGAGGCCCAGGACCTGCACCTCCTCTACATTGGGGAGACAGGATGCCTTCTTGCGGATCGTTTCAGAGAACATCTCTGGGACACCTGCACCCACCAACCCCCACTCCCCATGGCTGAACATTTCAACTCCCCGTCCCACTCCGTCCCACTCCTGGGCTTCCTCCACTGCCAAACCGTTACCACTCGACGCCTGGAGGAAAAACGCCTCATATTCTGCCTTGGGACCCTGCAACCACACGGGATAAATGTGGATTTCAACAGTTTCTTTATTTCCCCTTGCCCCACATTATCCCAGTCCCAAACCTCCTACTCGGCACCACCCTCTGGACCTGTCTAACAGTCCCTCCTCTGAGCTATCACCTTCTCCCTCACCTTCATCCACCTATCGCTTTCTCAGCTACCTACCCCACCCTTCTCTTTTATCTCTTAGCCCTGACCAACTAGCCTCATTCCTGATGAAGGGCTAATGCCCGAAATGTCGATTCTCCTGCTCCTCAGATGCTGCCTGACCTGCAGTACTTTCGCAGAATCTCGACTCTGATCTCCATCAGCAGTCCTCACTTTCCAATTGTTTACTGAATAATTAGTAACAGGTACAATTCACATTAACTGGTTAAGTATAATAACAACATTTAGGAGCTAGGTATGTCACATCTGTCTCCATTGGGATCTCATACAAGACTACAAGACCAGCTCTTTCTCCATTCAAGGATATTATTAGTTTGGGTGGAGCGAATTCACTTTCAGTATTAAGGTAAAAAAAAATGAAAGAACTGAGGATGCTAGAAATCAGAAACAAATGCAGAAATTACTGGAAAATCTCTAAAAGTCTGGAAGCATCGGTGCAGAGAAATCTGAGTTAATGTTTTGGATCCAGTGACCCTTCCCCTGCACTGATGGTAGCTGGGAAAGTTTTTTTTATGCAGAAGGAAGGGTGGGGGATGGAGTAAGGAGTAAATGATAGTTGGAAATAGAGTCCAAAGAGAGAGAGAAGAACAGTTGAACAGACAAAGGAGTGGATGATGGTCAGCCTAAGAGAATGAGTAGATGCTAATGCCGACTATTAGTGGCTAATAATGAGTGTGTAATAGTAGACCACGTGATAACAGGGTCTGGAGTGTGAGGGCTGAGGTAAGTTAATGGGAGAAGGTGCCTCAAGCCCTCAAATTGTTTAACTTGATATTGTGTCCAGAAAGCTGTAGAGCTCCCAAGTGGAAACTGAGGTACTGTTCTTTCAGCTTTTGCTGAGTTTCACTGGATCATTGCAGCAAGCCTGAGACAAGCCTGAGATGTAGACCAGGGAACAAGCAATGTCTTGAAATGGCAGGCAACTGGAAGCTCATGGACAGGATGTAGGTGTTCTGCGAATGGTCACCTAGTCTATGCTTTGCTTCCCCAATGTAGAGGACTTCAACACTATATTCAACATTCAAGTTCAATATTAACTCTTGGAGAACTAATATCTGAAACAAGAAGTATTAATACTGCCACAGGTGTAGCCATTTCAAATAAGCATTTCACAGGATTTACTCAGTTCAAATGTCATCACAACAAATGATTCCTTGCTCATACAACTTGATCCCCAAGTCTCAAAGTGCCCTTACTCAAACCTGAATAAAGTAACTGTGTCTAGATAGGTGATCTTAAAACTATACATTTGCAGATAAACAATTGGAAGGATGCCTTCAAATGCAATTGAAAATGTTGAAAAGAAAATAACTACCTAGCTATCTCCACGCAGGCTTCAGTAATTTTAATGCATTAATGTGGATCTATTTTCAGACACTGCATTGTTTAACCACATAATTAACTCCAGATAGTTCCAGGGCAATGAAATTGTCTGTGCTCTTTTATTATTTTTTAAATAATTTATTATTGCCCACTCTGTATTTATGTTTAACATATGTCTGGTAACCAGCTTGCTGCATGCTAAATAGTGTTTGGGACATACAACAAAATAGCTCTCAAAATATCAAATTGTTACATGTTTTGAATTGAACTTTGTTGAATTTATACAAATGTGTATTATAAACAAAAATTGCAGCACATTGAATTCAAGATTTTCCAAAATGTGTTACAGTAGTGTATAAATGCAGCAGCTAAATTGCTCAAAGTAAGATTACACAAACAGTAATGTAGTAATGACCAGATGATCTGTTTTTCATTCAGTGATGATTCAGTGATAAATATAGGTCAGGAACACTCTGGTTCTTCTTTAATGCAGAGACATGAGATATTTTGCATCCACATGAGAGAGAGCAGACCAGGCCTTGTTATAAATGTACTATGAACTAAAGTCGTCTCAGGAGTGACTCACTCAGGGATTTCCACTTAGGCTTCCAGTTCCAAGGTTTCATATAAGATTAACCATATGGACAACTTCACATATGGACAAATTTTATTTTAGGTGCTAAACATTTTTTCTAGTTGGCTAAAAACAGAAACTGTAGGAAATGTTCAACAGGCAGTATCTATGGGTAAATATTTATGGTGGGTATTCTAAAAATATTTTTTTGTTTCTCCTCAATATTTTTAACTCAGATCCAGAAGGGCAGATTAGCGTCAATCAGCAAATTTACATCTCTTATAAATTTGAAATTGACCATGTACTTGAAGCAAATAAGATAACACACCTCTCAGCCTAAAAATTAGCATTTTATTTTACAATTGTGTTCTTCCCAGTTGCTACAAATTGTTATTGGTCTACAGTAACAGTAAGTACCATATTGACAGAAAAGATAGCTCAGATGAAGAAAAGGAGGCATTTCCATATTTATACTTCCTTCGGCAGTCTTAGGATATTGCAAAATGTTTCATGCCCAATGAAGTACTACTTAGAGTACAATTGCTATTATAATGTAGGCAAGAAAATATGGGCCAGTTAGTTTACTCTGTGTTGTTGTGAAAGTGTTAGAGTCTATGATCAAAGATGTAATAACAGAGCATTTTAAAATACAAAATGTGATTTAGCAGAGTCAGCATGACTTCATGAAGGGGAAGTGGTGCATCAAATTTGCTACAAATCTTTGAGGTAACAAGTAGGAAGATAAACAGAAAGTAATGAATGTAATATATTGGGATTTTCAGAGAGCATTTAATAAGTTGCTACACATTAGTTTATTTACTAAGGTAAGGAGGCAGTGTAGTAGCATGAACAGAGGATTGACTAATCAATAAAAGACAGAGTTGGGATGGAACATTTTCGATGGCAATCTGAAACTAATGGTGTGTCACAGGGATCAGTACTGAGGTCACAATTATTTGTACTATACATAAATGATGTCGATGAGGAAAGTGAATGTATTATAGCCAGTTTTGCAGATGACACAAAAATAGATGAGAAGGCAAGTGGTGAGGGTGATACAGAGTTCGTGGAGTTACATAGATATTTTCATACAATTGCATGAAAACTTGGCAGATGGAATATAATATTGAAAAAGGTGAAGTTATGTACTTTAGCAAGAAGAATATTAGTTATGTGGAGAATGACTGTAGAAAACTATGGAACAGAGGGATTTGAGAGTTCACATCCATGACTACAAAGAGCTAAGAACCAACTTCAGTGGGTAAAGGGCAGCCAAATGGAATGTTTGCCTTTATTTCAAACAGGATAGAGTATAACATTAGGGATGTTTTGCTGTAAAAATATAAGGTACTAGTCAGACTGGAATACTGTGAACAGTTTTGGTCCTCTTATCAAAAGAAAGATATACTGACAGTAGAGGTAGTTGAGGGAAGGTTTACGAGGCTGATACCAGGTGTGGAGGGACTATCTTATGAAGAGAGATTGAATAGATTAGGCCTGTACTTGTTGAAGTATACAAAATGAAATGCAACCTTACTGAAACATACATTGGTGACTTGACAGGGTAAATATGAAAAGATGGCTTCTTCTTGTGGTAGAATCTAGGACCAGAAGGCAGAATGTTAGAATAAAGGGTTGCACATTTAAGATTGAAAGAGGACAAAGTTCTTCTCTTAGAGGGTAATGACACTGTGGAATTCTTTACCACAGAGGGCTGCTAAGGCTGGGTCAATTCGTAAATTCAAGGCTAAGGTAGATTTTAATCAGTAGTGGAATCAAGGATTATGGGGAAATGGCAGGAAAGTGGAATTAAGGATTATCAGATCAGCCATGATCTCATTGAATGGGCAGAGCAGACTTGATGGACTGAATTGCCTACTTCTGATCTAAACATCTTATGGTCAACTTATGGTCAGCAAGGTCCTCCACAGCATATGAGATAAATGGCTAGGTAGTCTGTTGATTGTTTTGAGAATCTATTAGTTAGTTAGTTACCAGGATGCTGCCTGGACTGGGGGGTTTGCCTCATGAAGAAAGGTTGAATAAGCTCGAAATTTTCTCTCTGGAGAGAAGGAGGAAGAGAGGAGACCTGATCGAGGTGTACAAAATAATGAGAGGAATAAATAGAGTCAATAGCCAGAGACTTTTCCCCAGGCAGTATTGACTGGTACATGAAGTCATAGTTTGAAGATATTATGAGGAAGGTATAAAGGAGACACCAGAGATAAGTTCTTTACACAGAGAGTTGCAAATGTATGGAATGCGTTGCCAGCTGAGGTGGTGGAAGCGAAGTCATTGGGACATTTAAGCAACTGCTGGACATGCACATGGATAGCAGTGAGTTGAGCTTAAGTTACTCTATTTTATATTAGGATTAAGTCTCGGCACAACATTGTGGGTCTAAGGGCCTGTTCTGTGCTGTACTTTTCTGTGTTCTGTGTTAATTTGGGTGAGAAATATGAGCTAGCAAAACTCAGGAGATTGTGCTTGGCACATTTTCAAATCATGCCTCAGATCTTTCTTGTCTACCCGAGAGTACAGACAGTTTAGTTTCTGATCTGGAATTGATGTATCTGACAATGCAACATTTACTCTGTTCTGCAATGAAATTTAAACCCAAATTATAAACTTGAAGTTCTGAAATCAGGCTTGAAGACTTATCCTGTTGAGAATTTTGACTGAACTAATACCTTAAATGAAGTAAAGTTATACAGAAACAAAAGTGAATCAGCAGACAAATATGATACAATTGTTAAAAAAAATCAGTTCAAAAGCAATTTTATTCCTTTCAGTTTTCTTGAAAATTGTTTGGCTGAGAATTTACAATCAAACCTCTTGGAGGAATGGTCACAATGACTTATATATTGACGCTGTAAACTGGGTTACTGCAGAACACGCAACAACAGTCAGGTTTTTTTATTTCATTCAGGGATATGAACTCTGCCAGTTTGGCCAATATTTATTGCCAATCCCACACTGTCCTGGAGGAATTGGTGGTGACTCTGATAGCTCTGATGTTGAAAGTAACACAAAAGGTGGTCGTATTTGAATCACGTTGAATTATTTCTCAATGTGGCAGGTCACGGAATGGAGAAAATCCATGGATAAAGGAATAGAGCTCATACAAATAAACTACAATTTCACTTCATTTCATTCAGGTTCCAGACAGTCTGTTACTTAAACTGAGATCATTTTTCTTATAACAACACACTTCATAGGAACAATTTAAATTTGTTAATATGTATATTCACTTGGTGTTTTACTTTGTTTGCTGATTATCAACCTAAGGCAAGGAAGTCTAAGCAATGAGAACAGTCAGGCTCATAGGCTTGTACTTCAGAAAGAATTATTTGGGAGATAGTACGGAGTCATCGAGTCATAGAGATGTACAGCATGGAAACAGACCCTTCGGTCCAACCTGTCCATGCTGACCGGATATCCCAACCCAATCTAGTCCCACTTGCCAGCACCCGGCCAATTTCCCTCCAAACCCTTCCTATTCATATACCCACCCAAATGCCTCTTAAATGTTGCAATTGTACCTGCCTCCACTACATCCTCTGGCAGCTCATTCCATACACGTACCACCCTCTGCGTGAAAAGGTTGCCCCTTAGGTCTCTTTTATATCTTTCCCCTCTCACCCTAAACCTATGCCCTCTAGTTCTGGACTCCCCAATCCCAGGGAAAATAATTTGTCTATTTACCCTATCCATGCCCCTCATAATTTTGTAAACCTCTATAATGTCACCCCTCAGCCTCCAATGCTCCAGGGAAAACAGCCCCAGCCTATTCAGCCTCTCCTTATAGCTCAGATCCTCCAACCCTGGCAACATCCTTGTAAATCTTTTCTGAACCCTTTCAAGTTTCACAACATCTTTCCAATAGGAAGGAGACCAGAATTGCACACAATATTCCAACAGTGGCCTAACCAATGGCCTGTACAGCCGCAACATGACCTCCCAACTCCTGTACTCAATACTCTGACCAATAAAGTAAAGCATACCAAACACCTTCTTCACTATCCTATCTACCTGCGACTCCACTTTCAAGGAGCTATGAACCTGCACTCCAAGGTCTCTTTGTTCAGCAACACTCCCTAGGACCTTACCATTAAGTGTATACGTCCTGCTAAGATTTGCTTTCCCAAAATGCAGCACCTTGCATTTATCTGAATTAAACTCTATCTGCCACTTCTCAGCCCATTGGCCCTTCTGGTCCAGATCCTGTTGTAATCTGAGGTAATCCTCTTTGCTGTCCACTACACCTCCAATTTTGGTGTCATCTGCAAGCTTACTAACTGTACCTCTTATGCTCGCATCCAAATCATTTATGTAAATGACAAAAAGTAGAGGACCCAGCACTGATCCTTGTGGCACTCCACTGGTCACAGGCCTCCAGTCTGAAAAACAACCCTCCACCACTCTCTGCCTTCTACCTTTGAGCCAGTTCTGTATCCAAATGGCTAGTTCTCCCTGTATTCCATGAGATCTAACCTTGCTAATCAGTCTCCCATGGGAAACCTTGTCAAACGCCTTACTGAAGTCCATATAGATCACATCTATTGCTCTGCCCTCATCAATCTTCTTTGTTACATCTTCAAAAATCTCAATCAAGTTTGTGAGACATGATTTCCCACGCACAAAGCAATGTTGACTATCCCTAATCAGTCCTTGCCTTTCCAAATACATGTACATCCTGTCCCTCAGGATTCCCTCCAACAACTTGCCCACCACCGAGGTCAGGCTCACCGGTCTATAGCTCCCTGGCTTGTCCTTACCACCCTTCTGAAACAGTGGCACAACGTTTGCTCACCTCCAGTCTTCCGGCACCTCACCTGTGACTATCGATGATACAAATATCTCAGCAAGAGGTCCAGCAATCACTTCTCTAGCTTCCCACAGAGTTCTCGGGTACACCTGATCAGGTCCTGGGGGATTTGTCCATTTTTAACCATTTCAAGACATCCAGCACTTCCTCCTCTGTAATCTGGACATTTTACAAGATGTCACCATCTATTTCCATACAGTCTATATCTTTCATATCCTTTTTGACAGTAAATACTGAGGCAAAATATTCATTTAGTATCTCCCCCATTTTCTGTGGCTCCACGCAAAGGCTGCCTTGCTGATATTTGAGGGGCCCTATTCTCTCCCCAGTTACCCTTTTGTCCTTAATATATTTGTAAAAACCCTTTGGATTTTCCTTAATTCTATTTGCCAAAGCTATCTCATATCTCCTTTTTGCCCTCCTGATTTCCCTCTTAAGTATACACCTACTTTCTTTATACTCTTCTAAGGATTCACTCGATCTATCCTGTCTATACCTGACATATGCTTCCTTCTTTTCCTTAACCAAACCCTCGATTTCTTTAGTCATCCAGCATTCCTTATACCTACCAGCCTTCCCTTTCACCCTGACAGGAATATACTTTCTCTGGATTCTTGTTATCTCATTTCTGAAGGCTTCCCATTTTCCACCCGTCCCTTTACCTGCGAACATCTGCCTCCAATCAACTTTTGAAAGTTCTTGCCTAATACTGTCAAAATTAGCCTTTCTCCAATTTAGGACTTCAACTGTTAGATCTGGTCTATCCTTTTCCATCACTATTTTAAAACAAATAGAATTATGGTCGCTGGCCCCAAAGTGCTCCCCGACTAACACCTCAGTCACCTGTCCTGCCTTATTTCCCAAGAGTAGGTCAAGTTTCGCACCTTCTTTACTAGGTACATCCACATACTGAATCAGAAAAATGTCTTGTACACACTTAAGAAATTCCTCTCCATCTAAACCTTTAGCACTGTGGCAGTCCCAGTTGATGTTTGGAAAGTTAAAATCCCCTACCATAACTATCCTATTATTCTTACAGATAGCTGAGATCTCCTTACAAGTTTGTTTCTCAATTTCCCTCTAACTATTAGGGGGTCTATAATACAATCCCAATAAGGTGGGATAGTGAAGAAGGTGTTTGGTATGCTTTCCTTTCTTATTTCTCAGTTCCACCCAAATAACTTCCCTGGATGTATTTCCGGGAATATCCTCCCTCAGCACAGCTGTAATGCTATCCCTTATTAAAAATGCCATTTCCCCCTCCTCTCTTGCCTCTCTTTCTATCCTTCCTGTAGCATTTGTATCCTGGAATATTTAGCTGCCAGTCCTGCTCATCCCTGAGCCATGTTTCTGTAATTACTATGATATCCCAGTCCTATGTTCCTAACCATGCCCTGAGTTCATCTGCCTTCCCTATTAGGCCCCTTGCATTGAAATAAATGCAGTTTAATTTATTAGTCCTACTTTGTCCCTGCCTGCCCTGACTGTTTGACTCACTTCTGTTCTCAACTGTACCCGTCTCAGATCGATCTCTTTCCTCATTATCTCCCTGGGTCCCACCCCCCCACCTTACTAGTTTAAATCCTCCCAAGCAGTTCTAGCAAATTTCCCTGCCAGTATATTAGTTCCCTTCCAATTTAGGTGAAATCCGTCCTTCTTGTACAGGTCACTTCTACCCCAAAAGCGATTCCAATGATCCAAAAATGTGAATCCTTCTCCCATACACCAACTCCTCAGCCATGTATTCATCTGCACTATCCTCCTATTTCTGCCCTCACTAGCTTGTAGCACTGGGAGTAATCCAGATATTACTACACTTGAGAACCTCTTTTTAAAATTTCTGCCTAACTCCCTGTAATTTCCCTTCAGAGTCTCAACCTTTTCCCTTCCTTTGTCATTGGTAATCCAAAAGTACTTCACTACCTTTGATTAGCTTGTATTATACATATCTTTGTCTGTAATTTACGTGTGATTTATTTGAATTTTTATTTTTTCCCTGGGTACCACATAAAGGTTGGGCAACATGTGAAGTGAATCACTTTATAATTAACCAAGTAGAAGGTATTCAAGGCATTTAAATTATATTTGCATAATGTATTTCGTTAAATTTATTAAATCCTAAAAGAACTAAAATTAAATCACCAGAGATAACATCAACACTATTGTGTAAGAGGATCTTCCACTATGCATGAAACAATACAGCAAGAAATAATTTATAACCAAGAACAACGTAAAAGTTACACTATCCAAACAATAAGAATGCCAAATTCATTTATGATGCATGCACTAGCACAAAATGGGATCGACGAAAATGTAATTTTAGTTTATGTGTTAGTTACAGCTATGTGGCATATCTCTATTGTGCAATTAATAACCCTGTTATAGCTTCCCAACATTCAAACATGTTTTAGTTTTCAAATGAATGTCTTTGTTCCTGGGTGGAACTCGATACAGACAAAAATAAAGTTAAATCTTAGTGATTTTAAAGTATATTCTTAATTGGAATTTGCGGTTCCCATCAACTAACCTTGTTCCTTTGAATTTTTGATGTTGTTGATTTTCTTTCTTTCAAGAAAGAAAAATGTTGTCATGATATGATGACGCAGCCTTGTATTTATTCTGTAAAATTCTGTGCACTGTCAAAAAGACTGATTATGATCTAATGAAGCTTTGGTTATTCCATATAATTCCATGTCACCTAAGCATCACTATATTTTATAGGAAAGCACAGAATTTGTGGAATATTGCAGTAACTCACTGAAAAAAGTTACAACAGTTTTGTTTCTAGCTGAACATTGAAAATGAAATAGGAGCAAATCTTACGATAAAACTGACAAAACAAATGCATTTGGCCTTTTATCTCATATAATATATTGAAATTTCAACTGCTATGCAAGCTACTATTATTATGATTTAATATTTATGGCCCAGCTGTCAGGAGGAACAGCCATCACAAGTATTCATTTTGTTGTAGCTGCTGTCATTTCAAATTATCAGCCATTGTTAGCCTGTGACAAGCTTCACACAACCTCTCAATTAATTTAATGGTCACAGTCATCAATGTTTAACCATGGCTTTTCTGTAAGTCTTGAAAACAAGGCAAAAAATATTGAAACCTTAAATAAAATCATAAGCAAAAAGGCATCTGATCACTGAGCACCAATTTTCTTTTGGATTGAAACTTTGTATGTGTGTTTCTCCATCCAAATGTAGATTAACCGGTTCTTCATTTTTCATTGCTGCTGATAGGGTGCAGTCATGAACAAAACAGCTGCTGTTTTTTGCCCATGCACATTGCCCTTTAAACAAATCAAGTATGCTTGCAGCTTTTGTGCAAGTTTCTGGGAGATCTGATAAGATCCTATGGACATGCAAATATTTCTTTCACGAGTGGCATTTTTATTCTTGCTTGAGATTTATTGCCTGTATGTTATTGGTTTACTCCATCTCTGAAATCACCTGATGTTACCTTTCTGTTACACGCTATCTAAGATGGTGAAGGCAACACCATCACATAAG
This sequence comes from Chiloscyllium punctatum, assembly GCF_047496795.1. Lineage (NCBI taxonomy): Eukaryota > Metazoa > Chordata > Chondrichthyes > Orectolobiformes > Hemiscylliidae > Chiloscyllium > Chiloscyllium punctatum. Next base: position 42,543,964 of record NC_092783.1, read on the forward strand.
TAAGAAAAAAGAATAGGTTTTGACTCTCAAATGACATGACATAACAAAGCTGAACTGCGTAGTGGGTTACAAAAACAATTTCTTTGTTCTAATAGGAGGGAAAAAATAAATCACAAAAACTGAACTAAGTTGGAATAGTGCAATACTTTAGAGAAGACTAAATGGCCCCAGATGACCTGCTTGATAAAAGAAGCTTGATGGCTTATCAAAAGAATTTAAGACACTTTGCTGAAATACTGTCACAATGATAGTTTTACTGTTGGTTTTTTGATCTGTAATGAGTTGTTCGATATATTGTAATCGTGTCAGAAATATATATGACTTTTAAAACTCCTGTCTTGTCATGTCCAATTTCATCAGATGTCATGGTTCTTTATGCCATCTGCAACACTGTAAAAGATGCTGCAGACAAGCCACTATAAATATCAGTATCTTTCCACCATATGCACTGCTGAACACTCCACACACACAAACTAAACAATTTGCAACAATATATTAGGAGTTTCAGATGGAATCAGGCCATGACATCTTTATTTAAATAATTATCAGATAACTAACATATTATATAGCTTTATTCCATTTATCGTGTATGTCTAAATTTGTATTCGCTGACTACAGATAGGCTGAAATCAGATTTATTTTGAAAAGGGCAGCATCTCTAAGTTTTTTAAAAAGATTCCAATGATAATAACAACAGATATAAATGCCTAAATGATCGTGACTTACTAGTTTACTGGAGCACTGATTTTGCACAATGTTTGGAATGATGCTTATGTTTATCTCTTTTGCCTCTTAAGTGGAATGTTCAAATTGGACAAGCATTTTTTAATTTGTCAGGATCTTCTCCTTTCTGTTCTGAGAAAGATAATGGGAGACTTATTTAACTCTTTGATTTTTCATAAACTTTACAGACTCTTGAGCCTTGTCCGAGAATAGTGGGCAAGACGTATTTGTAGTCTGCCACATTAGATGAGGATAAATAAGAGGCCTCTTTCTCATAGGAATGGGAAGATGCCATTCAGTTCATTGACCCATGCTTGTAGCTGGTATGGGGTTATTGACATGTGCAAGTAAATTACTGAGACATTCCACAGGAAGGTAGCTTCACTTTCCAGGGGAAATTTACTATAGAAGAAAATCAAATGGAAGAAGTCAGATTAAGGAAAACGAGTAAGGAGACGAATTAAAATAGAAACAAGGTGTGAAAGGTGAATCTGACAGAAGTCAAAAATCAACAAAAAAAGGAGTTGGCAAAGTGAAAAGACAAAACAGACAGAGTGAAGAATAAAAGAAAGAAATTAAATTTTATAAAAGAGTTGGGGCAGACAGAGATGAACAGGAGATAAAATATGAGATCTCAGGCAGAAAGATTGCAGAATAAGATGGGGTGGAAAAAGCAGTGAGTAGAGTACAATAGTACTTTTATACTGGAAACACACCTTCACTGTAAGCATTCATGATTAGAAGCTTCCACATCCAGATGGCAGAACTTTTAAAGTTAGTATTAATCACTCAGAATCGATGTCATAATGCTTCACGCTTAATTATCTGAAGTTTCTCTCCAATTGGTGTCTTCTAAAGAGTTGATGTAGAGAATGTACTTTTTTTAACAATTCACTTGTACAACGTGAGCGTCTCTGGCTCGGCCAGCATTTACTGCCCATCCATCCCTAGCCGCCCTTGAGAGGTTGGTGGTGAACTGCCTTCTTGAACTGCTATAGTCCACGTATTGTAGGCAGACCTACAACACTTAGAGGAATACTGAGGATTGCAAGGACACAAAATGTACTCCGGGTGGGGGATTTCAATGTCCAGCATCAAAAGTGGCTCAGCAGCAGTACTACTGATCAAGCTGTTTGGGTCCTAAAGGACATAACTGCCAGACTTGGTGTGCGGCAAGTATTAAGGGAATCAACAAGAGGGAAAAATATACTTGACCTCATCTTTACAAATCTGCCAGCTGCAGATGGATCTGTCTATGACAGTATCAGTAAGAACAACTACTGCATAGTCCTTGTGGAGACAAAGTCTCGCTTTCACATTGAGAATAACGTTCATTGTGTTGTGTGGCACTGTCACTGTGCTAAATGGGACAGACTTCAAACAGATCTAGCAATGCAAGACTAGGCATCCATGAGGCGCTGTGAGCCATCAACAGCAGCAGAACTGTACCTGGCACAATCTGTAACCTCTTGGCCTCTCATATCCCTTACTGAACCACTATCTTCAAGCCCGGGGATCAACTCTGTACAATGGAGATTGCAGGAAGGCATGCCAGGAACAACACCAGTCATACTGAAGATGAGATATCAACCTGGTGAAGCCACCAAACAGGAATGCTTGCATGCCAAACAGCATAAACAGCAAGTGATGGAAAGTGCTAAGTGGTGTCACAACCAACTGATCATATCTAAGTTCCACAGTCCTGCAACATCCAGCTGTGAAAGGTGATGGACAATTAACCGACTCACTGGAAGAGGAGGCTCCACAAATATCCCCGTCCTCAGTGATGGAAGAGCCCAATACATCAGTACTAAAGGTAAGGCTGAAGCTTTTGCAGCAATCTTTAGCCAGCAGTGCCAAGTGGATGATCCATCTTGGCTTCCTCTTGTGGTCCCGAGCACAGTCTTCAGTCAATTTGATTCACTCCATGTGGTATCAAGAAATGATTGAAGACACTGGATGTTATTAAACTGGAAAGAGTGCAGAAGAAATTCACAAGGATGATGCCTGGACTCAATGGTCTGAGTTATAAGGAGAGGTTGGACCAGTTGGACTTTTTTCTTTCGAGTAGAAGATACTGAGGGGGATCTTATAGATGTGTATAAGATTATGAAAGGCATGGATAAAGTGATTGCACTCAGTCTTTTTCCCAGGGTTGGGGAATCGATGACTAGAGGGTATCAGTTTAAGATAAGAGGGAAAGAATAAAAGGGAACCTGAGAGATAACATTTTACATAGAGGATGGTACGCATATGGAATGAGTTGATGGTGGAAGTGTTTAAGACGGATACATTAACAACACTTAGAAGGCATTTGGACAGTTACATGGAAAGGAAAGGATTAGAAGGGTATGGGCCAAATGCTGGGAAATGGGGTTAGCGTGGATGGACATTTTGATTGGAATGGACCCATTTAGGGCAAAGGGCCTGTATCCATGGTGTAGTATTCTATGACTCTGTGACACTGGATCCTGCAAAGCCTACAGATCCATTATCATTCCAGCAACAGTACTGAAGGCTTGTGCTCCAGAATTTGCTGCTCCCATAGCCAAGCTCTTCCAGTACAGTTACAACACTGGCATCTACCCAACAACGTGGAAAATTGCCCAAGCATGTCCTTTACATAAAAAGCAAGACAAATCCAACCTGGCCAATTACTGCCCCATCTCAATCATCAGTAAAGTGATGGAAGGTATTATCAACAGTGCTATCAAGCAGCACCTGCTCAGCAATAATCTACTCAGTGACTTCCAGTTTGGGTTCTGCCAGGGCCACTCAGATCCTGACCTCCTTACCTCATTGGTTCTAACATGGACAAAACGGCTGAATTCCAAAGGTGAGGTGAGAGTGACAGCCCTTGACATGAAGGTTACAATCTACTGAGTGTGGCATCAAGAAGTCCTAGCAAAACTGGAATCAATGGGTGTCAGGGGCAAACTCTCCAGTGGGTAGAATCATACTTGACATCTAGGAAGATGGCCATGGTTGTTGGAGGTGAGTTATCTCAGCTGCAGGACATCTCTGCAGGAGTTTCTTAGGATAGTGTCCTAGGCCCAACGATCTTGAGCACCATTCAGGACTACTCAGATACTGAATCAGTCCATGCCCAAATGCAACAAGATGTGGACAATATCCAGGCTTGAGTTGACAAGTGACAAATAACATTTGTGCCACACTAATGCCAGACTATGATCATCACCAATAAAAGGCAATCTAACCACTATCCCTTGACATTCAATGCTGTGACCATCACTGAATCACCCACTATCAACATCCTGGGGGTTATCATTGACCAGAAACTCAACTCGTCTCAGTACATAAATACAGTGGCTACAAGAGTAGGTCAAAGGCTAGAAGGTCAAGGGCAGCAGACATATAGGAAGATGACTGCCTGCAAGTTCCCCTCCATGCCACTCAACTTCCTGACTTGGAAATATATCACTGTTCCTTCACTGTCACTGGTTTACAATCCTGGAATTCCCTCCCTAATGGCGTGGTAGGTCAATCCATAGTAGGTGGACTCAGCGGTTCAAGATGGCAAGTCAACACCACTTTCTCAAGTAAATTAGGAACAGGCAGTAAATGGTGGTTAGGTAGCGATGCCCAAATCCCACAAATGTAGAAATTTTAAAAAAGACCCTCAATAACTTTAGGAGGGGAATCCCAGAATTTTGACCCAGCAAAACTGAGGAAATGGTGATATATTCCCAAATTAGGACAGTGAGTGACATGGGAACTTGCAGGTAGTGGCATTTCCTTGAATCTAATCCCCTTGTCTTTCGAGTTGAAAATGGTAATGGGCTTGAAAGGTGTTCCAGATTGCTGCCTGCCCCTTCTCAATAGAGCATCTGAGCAGAGACTGTCAGAAAGCATGATTATGAGCTAATGAAGAGGAGGACTGTCAGCTCAGTGTTCTGGGTTTCAGATGTTATAGGAAAGATAGAAAAATCACATGAAGATCATTTTCAGGGGTTATCGGGGGCAAACTCACCAATGGATAGAGTCAAACCTTACATATAGGAAGATGGTAATGGTTGTTAGACGTCAGTCATCTCAACTCCAGGATATCTCTGCAGGAGGTCCCCAGGGTAGTGTCCTAGGCCCAACCATCTTCAACTGATTCAAAATTACAACAATTCAAAACAACCCTACCCCATCTCCACACACACACACACACACACACACAATCCAGCAGAATCTCACCACCTTCTAGTCCACCAGGGTGACCAGTGAGGTGGTGAGTAAAGATCCTTAGTGGCTTTATTGATGATTTAAGAGCTCCAGGACCTTCTCACCCAGAACTCAGCAGGTGAGGTACACTCTCATACAATTAAAAGCCTTATTGATGGAGGTCATGCCTCCAAGCTCCATAAGCAACATGTTTCAAGGCCTGGAGGTGGGCACACAGGAGCAGACTTGGGAAGTAATGGTGACCTTCCCTCCACCATAAGACCAGAAGTAGAGATGTTCGCCTATGATTGCACATAGCAATCATGAGCCCAAAGATTCCTGAAGAAGGCCTCATGCCTGAAACGTCGATTCTCCTGCTCCTTGGATGCTGCCTGACCTGCTGTGCTTTTCCAGCAACACATTTTCAGCTATGATTGCACAAAGTTCAGCACCTTTCACAACTTCCCAGACTTAAACCCAGACCTAAAGGTGGAAACAGTCATGCGCCTATGAGTTTCCTTGGGTGATCCTTTAATAGCCAAAGGGTGGATTAATCTAATTAAGGACAGCGTGCAATCTCTCAAAGTTGCAGGGCCAATCAGTAGCCTTCCGGCTTGAAAAGAGTAGCAGGATGTAACAGGTGGTTAGCAAGAGAGAGGATGCATTAAAATGTGGGCTTCATCTTTTCAACCTTTTAAAAGCCTTTAATTAGAAATTTGAAGCAAAAGGGGTTTACTGGGTGTGCAACTGGGGGTGCTGGAATCTCTCTGTAGGGTCGCCTGTAGCTGCTTCTGTACCTACTCAGGCAGACAAGGAGAGAACTAGCCTGCCTGGAGCATTAGTTCCCAAGTTTGCTCCTGTGTGCCCACCTCCAGGCCTCGTAACATGTTGGTTATGGAGCTTGGAGGCATGACCTCCATCAATAAGGCTTTTAATTGTATGAGAGTATACCTCACCTGCTGAGTTCTGGGTGAGAAGGTCCTGGAGCTCTTAAATCATCAATAGCCACTAAGGATCTTTACACACCACCTCACTGGTCACCCTGGTGGACTAGAAAGTGGTGAGATTCTGCTGGATTGTGTGTGTGTGTGGGTGTGTGTGGGGGGAGATAGGGAAGGGTTGTTTTGAATTCCTCTAATTTTGAGGCATGATAGGCTGCAGAAAAAGGTGTTTGAATAGAGGATTCTAAGGTAAGGACAGGGTTTGGGCTTTCAGAGACCATACACTTGCTGCTGACTTCCCTCACCCTGTGAACCCCCACTCCATGCAAAGGGTAAAAAGTATTTTTCTTAACACCACTGAATCCCCTGATATGTAGGCCTTGAATGGTAGACATAAGGACCCAGAAACTGCAGGTGTCTAATTGCCTCACCCCACAATGAGAAAAGAAGGGAAAATTCCACATTTGGTTTTCATCAGTGTATGTCCTGCAGTACTTTCACTGAAATAAAGATCCTTTAGCTTGCATGGCACATTTGAAGATGCACATTTTCTCAGGTCAATGATTTCTGTGTTTTTCTAAAGGCATGCATTTATCATATTGATAGATGAGTACCTTTGTGTTTCTTATTGACTGCTGTGCTATGCCATATAAGTATGGGGGCTCTTGTGATGCAATGGTAGTGTCTCTACTTTAGAGCCATGAGACCTAGGTTCAGGCCCCTTCTGCTTTTGAGGTATTTGATAACATTTCTGAAGAAGTTTTATAAAACAAAATAGAAAATGCTGTAGAAATGTTGTTAAATTAAGTGTCCAGACAAAAAAAAAGTTATGCGCTGAAACAGTTCTGAAGGGATGCAGAAACAGAGGGACCTGGGTGTAAATGTGCATAGATAATTGAATAGGTAGAGAGAGCATGATGACCTTACCTTTATTAATAAGGCTTGGAGTCCAAGAGTAAGGAGGTGATGTGGAACTTGTCCAAGACATTTGTTAGACTTCTGTTGAGTATTGTGTACAGTTGTAGGTGTCTCATTATAGGAAAATATGAATGCATTGGAGAGAGTACAGAAGCAACTTATTAGAACATAGAATATAGTACAGCACAGGAACAAGCACTTCTGCCAAGATGTTGTGCTGAACATGACCCAAATTAATCCCTTTTGCCCGGCCTTGGTCCATATCCCTATTTTACTTGCAGATTCTCTGAAAGTCCCTTAAACACCCCCATCGTAAGTATCCACAGGAATGAAAAACTTCAGTTATTGGGAGATATTGAAGAAGTTGGGGCTGTTCTCCTTAGGGAGAAGAAATCTGAGAGAATTGATAGAGGTATTCAAACTATGACAGGTTGGATAACGTGGATAGGGAGAAACTGATTTAACGTGATTTTCAAACAAGGCGTGAGGGAATTCATGGAATGCTTACAGGATGGCTTTTTGGAACAGCTTGTCATGGAGCCCACAAAAGAGCAGGCTATTCTGGACCTAGTGCTTTGCAATGAACCAGACTCTATAAAAGATCTTAAAGTGAGGGAACCCTTAGGAAGTAGTGACCATAATATGGTAGAGTTCAGTCTGGAGTTTGAAAGGGAGAAGGCAAAATCGGATGTAATGGTGTTACAGTTGAATAAAGGTAATTATGAGGGCATGAGAGAGGAACTGACTAAAATAGCCTGGAAGCAGAGGCTAACCGGGAAGACAGTAGAGCAAAAATGGCAGGAGTTTGTAGGTATAATTGAGGACACTGTACAGAGGTTCATTCCCAAGAAAAGAAAGATTAACCGGGGAGGGATTAGACAACCTTGGCTGACAAAGGAAGTCAGGAAATGTATTAAAGAAAAAAGAGAGATCCTATAAAGTGGCTAAGAACAGTGGGAAATCAGAAGATTGGGAAGGATACAAAAGCAAACAGAGGATAACAAAGAGTGTAATAAGAAATGAGAGGATCAAATATGAAGGTAGGCTAGCCAGTAATATTAGAAATAATAATAAAAGTTTCTTTCAGTACATAAGAAACAAACGACAGGCAAAAGTAGACATTGGGCCACTTCAAACTGATGTAGGAAGCCTAGTGATGGGAGATAAGGAAATAGCAGGAGAACTTAACAAGTACTTTGCATCAGTTTTCACAGTGGAAGACATGAGTAATATCCCAAAAATTAAAGGGTGTCACGGGGCTGAGTTGAGTATGGTTGCCATTACGAAAGAGATAGTGCTAGAAAAGTTAAAAAGTCTTAAAATTGATAAATCTCCTGGCCCCGATGGGATACATCCTAGAGTTCTGAGAGAGGTGGCTGAGGAAATAGCAGAAGCATTGGTTGAGATCTTTCAAGAGTCACTGGAGTCAGGAAAGGTCCCGGATGATTGGAAGATGGCTGTTGTAACCCCCTTGTTCAAGAAAGGATCAAGGCAAAAGATGGAAAATTATAGGCCAATCAGCTTAACCTCGGTTGTTGGTAAAATTCTAGAATCCATCATTAAGGATGAGGTTTCTAAATTCTTGGAAGAGCAGAGTCTGATTAGAACAAGTCAACATGGATTTAGTAAAGGGAGGTCATGCCTGACAAACCTGTTGGAATTTTTTGAAGAGGTAACAAGTAGGTTAGACCAGGGAAACCCAGTGGATGTGGTCTATCTAGACTTTCAAAAGGCCTTTGATAAGGTGCCACACGGGAGGCTGCTGAGCAAGGTGAGGGCCCATGGTGTTCGAGGTGAGCTGCTGGGATGGATTGAGGATTGGCTGTCTAACAGAAGGCAGAGAGTTGGGATAAAAGGTTCTTTTTCAGAATGGCAGCCGGTGACGAGCGGTGTCCCGCAGGGTTCGGTGCTGGGGCCACAGCTGTTCGCATTATATATTAATGATTTGGATGAGGGAACCGGGGGCATTCTAGCGAAGTTTGCCAATGATACTAAGTTAGCTGGACAGGCAGGTAGTACTGAGGAAGTGGGGAGGCTGCAGAAGGATCTAGACAGGTTGGGAGAGTGGTCCAGGAAATGGCTGATGGAATTTAACATGAACAAATGCGAGGTCTTGCACTTTGGCAAAAAGAATAAAAGCATGGACTACTTTCTAAATGGTGAGAAAATTAATAAAGCCAAAGCACAAAGGGATCTGGGAGTGCTAGTCGAGGATTCTCTAAAGGTAAACATGCAGGTTGAGTCTGTGATTAAGAAAGCGAATGCAATGTTGTCTCTTATCTCAAGAGGGTTGGAATATAAAAGCAGAGATGTACTACTGAGACTTTATAAAGCTCTGGTTAGGCCCCATTTGGAGTACTGTGTCCAGTTTTGGTCCCCACACCTCAGGAAGGACGTACTGGCACTGGAACGTGTCCAGCAGAGATTCACACGGATGATCCCTGGAATGACAGGTCTAGCATATGAGGAACGGCTGAGGATACTGGGATTGTATTTGTTGGAGTTCAGAAGATTAAGGGGAGACTTAATAGAGATGTACAAAATAATACATGGCTTGGAAAAGGTGGATGCTAGGAAATTGTTTCCGTTAGACGAGGAGACTAGGACCCGTGGACACAGCCTTAGAATTAGAGGGGGTCATTTCAGAACAGAAATGCGGAGACATTTCTTCAGCCAGAGAGTGGTGGGCCTGTGGAATTCATTGCCACGGAGTGCAGTGGAAGCCGGGACGCTAAATGTCTTCAAGGCCGAGATTGATAGATTCTTGTTGTCTAGAGGAATTAAGGGCTACAGGGAGAACGCTGGTAAGTGGAGCTGAAATGCGCATCAGCCATGATTGAATGGCGGAGTGGACTCGATGGGCCGAATGGCCTTACTTCCACTCCTAGGTCTTATGGTCTTATGGTCTTATATAAGGAAAAGCTCTTACACACAGTGAATTGGTAGGGTATGAAAGGTTCTGTCTGGAAATGTGGTCGAGGCAGGTTCAACTGAAACATTCAAGAGGGCATTGGAAGATTATTTGGATTGAAATGGAGTGCAGGGGTATGGGGAAAGGACAGGACACTAGGAATTGTGGGGTGAATGGCCTCCTTCTACACTCTAACAATTCTGTGAAACACATTGGGACCCGCAATAAGTAGAAAATTGCCTGTTAGACCGAGATAGTGAGGATGCCACTGTAATTACTTAATTTTGTTTTTAAAACAGTATGATAAAATAATATGTACAGTCATGTTATCAAGGCCAGAAATCCTCATTTTGTTTACAATTTTCTATTTACTGTGGTAAGGAACATTAGAGCTGACGTAGAAATCATTTTCCATTTTGGCAATCCCTTCCCTATCTTTTCCAGCATTAAACATGTTCAGATTGAATATTCCATCTTCAGGTGCAGTATAAGAACCCTTGCCTTCATTCATTTCAATTAGAGAATTAAAATAAATAGTATGGGTGAAGCATGACTTTATATGCAATAACTTTTACAATACCAAAAGAGAAAATACCGAAAAATCTCAGCAGGTCTGGCAGCGTCTGTAAGGAGAGAAAAGGGTCCTTAAAGGGTCAGTTAGACTCGAAACATCAGCTCTTTTCTCTCCTTACAGACGCTGCCAGACCTGCTGAGATTTTTCGGTATTTTCTCTTTTGGTTTCAGATTCCAGTATCTGCAGTAATTTGCTTTTGTCCAAACTTTTACAATACTTTTTAGCTGCCTTAATTGTATTTAAACAATAGGATCTTTGCATAGCTCTGTTATTTAAAGTTAACAGGATGTTCCTGTTGAGTAAGAGTGTTAGATAGAAATAATTATTTTAAGCTTGCAGTCATGTTTTTATTGATTACCATATTTTATTGTTAACTTTTAAATGTTGATCAAGGAAATTACAATTTACCAATGTCAAATTATTGCAGGTTAATATAATTTACATGGAAGATGCAAGGCCCATTTGTGTTATTTGGTTTTTTCCATCACATGGTCTCATTTAGGTTCAAAACAAAGCATTTTATCCTTTTCCTACCCTGGCCACAAATATATTTCTTCTTGTTAGACTGAATTTCTTTTGGCTAAGTCCGAGTTGCTTCATGTTTTTTGCAGGATTTATCACCACAAGGCTGAGCAAGTTCTATTGTCATATCTTATCAAACCCACCACATTAATTCCTGATGAGGGGCTTACTCCGAAATTTCATTTTTCCTGGTCCTTGGATGCTGCCTTACCTGCTGTGCTTTTCCAGCTCTCGACTCTGATCTCCAGCATCTGCAGTCCTCACTTTCTTCCACCACATTAATTACCCACATCTGTCCCTACGGCATCACTCATATGCAATTTCTAGTCCATCATACCACTGTTCCTAGAACAACTCACCACACAACATGGATCTGCTGAAACATCAGGTTCCCTTGTGTCCATGCCATCTCTAAAATACCCTGATTGAGCATTGAGCATTGGCAGTCTACAGCTGCCCTGCTCAGTCACAGAGTTGAAAGATGTCAGAGAAAGAGAAGATGGCACTACAATTTTCTGACAGGGACCTGGAAGTCCTGGTCATTGGGATGGTGCAAGGTAGCAGCAGCCTCTTCTCAGAGGACCAGCTGTGGAGGCCACGCCTCTGTACCCTGACAGCCTAGTCTGGGGTCACCACTCAGGTCAGTGCCATCCCCAGCATGTGAAAGAATGGTCATCAGTGCCAGAAGAAGGTCTCTCCACTCTCCCAAGGTAAGAGCCACACTCACATCTTTGCAGTCTTACATGCCCTTCTATCTCTGCCACTGCTGTCACCATCCACCAAGACTTTTGCTGTATCACTCTCACTAATGCCTGCACAGTCTTCCATTACTCATTTTCCTCTCTCAGCCTCCCACATTTTGAAGGACATTAGTGAATCAGATGGGTTTTTTCAATTATTGGCAACACTTTTATGGTTATCAATAGACTCTTAATTTGAGATTTTTAAAAAATTGAATTCAAGTTTCACCATCTGCTTTGACAGCAGTCAAACCCAGATCCCCAGAACATAAGCTAAATTTCTGGATTAATAATTTGGTGGTAATACCATTAGACCATCAGCACTCATTTGATGTCCCACCGAATGAGTATGCACCATTTGGGGAGAGAAAGCAGAGTTAACGTTTCTGGTCTAGTAAGCCTTCTTCAGTACACATGGACGATAATTACTGACCTAAAATAAACCTCCTCTGATCACTTGACCAAGGAACCTAAATGGAACAAATTAAACATTACTGGCAGACTCAGGAACGCACAAGTAGACATATTTCAACAGCTGCTTTGAGCAGCAAGGCTGAGAAAGAGAGAGAAAACAAAAATCATGAATTAATAACAAGAAGAAGCTGGCAGTTTCTTTCCACATAACCATTTATGGGATGTGTGTGTTGCTGGCTGGGCTAACATTTTTGTCCCTCTCTAGTTACCGTAGAGAAGGTGGCAAGTTGCCTTCTTAAACCGTTGCAGTCTATTTGGTGCAGGTATATACACCATGGTGGTAGGGAGGGAGTCACCCTGGTGCAGGTAATGATGGCTGTGCCACCTTCTTTCACTTCCTTTCCCTTATTCCAGGAGAAAATAGCCCAGTGTTCCAGAGGTCCTGTCATGTTAGGGTCATGGTCGAGGCTGCAATGCTTTGGTCAGGGGATGAAGTGTTGTGCTTTGGGTGAGGATCGGAGCCTGGGTTAGGAGTGGTTCCAAGGCTGTGATTTCTGTCCCTGACTCTGCATAGGATAATGCCTATCCCTGCTTGGTTTCAGTTGTGTGAACTTTCGCTGAACATTCGCTGTAATTTCGCTGTAAATTAGGATTTCTTCATTCCCCTATTCCCTTGCTATTGTTCTTGTTCAATAAAACAAAACTATTAAATGTTTACCAGAGCAATAGCATGGAAATATTACCTATTACTTGCTAAAAGAAATCTAAAGGCAATGCTGGGTCTCTATGGATGTTTAACTAGAACCTACTTTCTTTGACTAGGTTCTGAATCTTTTTTTCAAAAATCTTTCTGAATAAGCTGTTCAATTCTTTAAATAAAAAATATCCAAGCTATAGAAAATATTCAATAAGCAACAAAATGGTAAATAAATAATTAATCATAGTTGGTTATTTAAAGAGTTGTCCGTTATGGGACAAATAATTAAGGGTAATCTCTGGTAGTCACTTAAAGATACATATTCATTATTCTTTTTCCACTTAATATTAAAAACAGCATATAAATCTATTGGCTCTTTTGGAATTTTTCATGCTGTTTGAGTGAAAAAAAAATTAGACATATTCAGAAACCTTCACATTTAAGGATAATCCCCAGACATTTTATACCTAATGAATTAAGCTAGAATTCTCACTTGTGTGCTGGGAGCCTGGAGTGGGGTAACAGATTTCCACATCAAGTCCCACAAACCCAAATGGAGAGAAAAGCCTCCAGATATCTCATTTTCATTCCAAGGTGGGGAGAAGATGGTGGAAGTGAATGGGTGTAAGGCCCCCTACTCTGTGAAAACCTTCAGAGGCATCAACAGCAGATGAGGCTGGGTTCTGGAGGCTGGGTTCTGTGAGAAGCTTGTTGTGGTGATCTGGGATTTTGCAGAGACACACAAAAAAGATGCCCACAAACACACACACAAAAAAGATGCCCTCAATGTCCTCAGCCCTTCACCCCCACAAACACACCACAAGCCACATCCAGCCAGCCTAAGCCACCTAAAACCCCCTACCCACTCCCCATAGCCCCACACAACGTCTATCTCAACTTATACCCCTTCCCGGCTCCTCATGTTTTTTTCATGCAAATCAACCTATACTGCTCTATCAAATCTCCATGGCCCTCATATCCTTCATGCTAACCCATAAATCTTTCAGCATTCTACATGTCAATTCATGCAAACACATGCACCTTAGCAACTGTTGCTTGTGTACTCACCATGCAAAATACTCCAATTTGGACCTCAGGGCCCCGTTTGCAATGAAATCAAATAAACCTCTTGTTTTATTGATGAATTCACCATTTGAAATAAACACTCTCATTCACTTAAAAAAAATCCCTTTACTTCATTTAACTGCCTCCCACTACTTAGTTCACCACAAAAACAAGTATTTGCATTCATAGGCCTACTGAAAATACTTTATAACTACTTGGAACTGTCAATCAAACAATGACCTAATAGCTCCACCCCACCCCTCCCCCCATATTGCAGTACTAATAGGTTATTTATCTCAAGAGGGTTGGAATATAAAAGCAGCGATGTGCTACTGAGACTTTATAAAGCTCTGGTTAGGCCCCATTTGGAGTACTGTGTCCGGTTTTGGGCCCCATACCTCAGGAGGGATGTACTGGCACTGGAGCATGTCCAGTGGAGATTCACACGGATGATCCCTGGAATGGTAGCTCTAACATACGAGGAACAGCTGAGGATCCTGGGATTGTACTCATTGGAGTTTAGAAGGTTAAAGGGAGATCTAATAGAAACTTACAAGATAATACATGGGTTGGAAAGGATGGACGCTAAGAAATTGTTTCCATTAGGCGGGGAGACTAGGACCCGTGGGCACAGCCTTAAAATTAGAGGGGGTCAATTCAGAACAGAAATGCGGAGACATTTCTTCAGCTAGAGAGTGATGGGGCTGTGGAATTCATTGCTGCGGAGTGCAGTGGAGGCCAGGACGCTAAATGTCTTCAAGGCAGAGATTGATAAATTCTTGATGTCACAAGGAATTAAGGGCTACGGGGAGAATGCGGGTAAGTGGAGTTGAAATGCCGATCAGCCATAATTAAATGGTGGAGTGGACTCAATGGGCCGAATGGCCTTACTTCCTTTCCTATGTCTTATGGTCTTATGGTCTTATTTACTAAATCATGAGGCACAAATGCCACAATAATAGGCATCAGGCAAATATCAGTACACTTAGTGAAATAGCAAGCACTGAAATTTCTTTCACTACAGATGTTTCCCCCAAACATATGAAGATCAGAAGATTTAAATACAATGCGTTGATAGGTCCCTTTACAACTTAATAGCTTCAATGGAATCTGATGAAGGGCTTTTGCCTTAAACATCAATTTTCCTGCACCTTGGATGCTGCCTGACCTGCTGTGCTTTTCCAGCACCACTCTAATCTTGACAGGAAGCTTAATCTTGTCCACCAATCTTGGAATGGTGCTCAAATCTTCAATCTTCCAGCTGAGACATGTGCTGTGCTCCTGAGCCAAGCTGACACTGAAAATCGTTGACAATCATCATATTCTTATTTCAAAGAAGAAATACTCCTGGAATTGTCAATTAAACTCAAATATGCACGCAAGTTATTTTCACTACTAAATCAGGTTTTAACTAACCAATTCTGGATGTCCCCACTAGGAAATCAAATAGATGCAACAGCGTCTAAAACTGGCATACAATCTGAGATTGAAACCGAGGAGTCATTACTGGAAAGCATAACTCAACAGCTACCATTTGCATTTAGAGTGCTTTTATGAAGCAATTCTAGTTGAAGGTAATACACGGTATGCAAATACAGCACTGTATGAAATAGTCTTACTACTAACTGTGTTTCATAACTATACAAACTTGGACAAAAGATTGCTATGTGTCTACCTGCCAAAAATAAACAAGAAACATAAAGAACAGTGCCAATATGTAGAAGTGGAAGAAAATGTTATCACAAACAGATGGTTGTATCGAGTATTGATTTGTAATCTAGTGGCTGGAAATATAAATTGACATTTTCAAAAATGGATTAAGGTGATTTAAGTTTACAACCAAGTTGGCTAACCCCCCTGTTGCTTTACTATATGCCCTACATTCCAATCCCACTGAGAATGAGACAGCAAGTCCATAAAACTTGCCTGGAAACCATAAAAGACCTCATATTTCCATAACTAATAAATAGGCATCTCTGGCAGACAATGAAGGGATTCAATTATTCTAGATAACACAGCTACCTTTTTAATAGGACAGGAAATATGAGGTCTTTTATGATTTTATGATTTTATGTGTAGCTGCAATTAGTATTTTCAGTGAACATCCCCATTTTTGACCTTATACTGGAGAGAAGGTTGATGAAGGCTTGGTGAAACAGCTGAAGATAATGGTTTCTGTACACTCCTCTGAGGAAGTCAGAGATGTCCTGAAGCTGAGATGACTGACCTCCAACAGCCATAACTATCTTTCTTTGTGCTGGTAATGTCTGCAGCCAGTTGAATGTTTTTCCCAATTATCATTGATTTCAGTTTCACCATGGCTCCTTTATGCCAAGCACAGTCAAATGCAATCTTGATATCAGAGGGAGTCACTCTCCCTCAGCTCAGGAATTCATCTCTTTTGTCCATATTTGAACCAAAGTCATAATGAGGTCAGGAGCTGAGTGACCAAGGTGAAACTCAAATCTGTGAGCAGGTTACATCTAAATAAGTGCTTCTTGATAGCATTGTTGATGACACCTTCCATCACTTTACTCATGATCGCGAGTGTACTGATAAGGTGTGATTCGTTGGGTGTGGGTTTGTCCTGCTTTTTGTGCACAGGACATAACTGGGCTATTTTCCACATTTTTGGTTGTTGATGTTAGTGCTGCAGCTCTCTGGAACAGCTTGGCTAGGCCTTCTGTTGGACTGTCACCAAAGAGCATTTCCTTTTTAAGACAAGTAGACTACATTTAAATAATATCATAGATCCTCAATATTCCTGATCTGTTCAGAGAAATGGAAAATATTGGCACTATTGAGACTGGGAGTGCATCTGACTTATGATAATATGAACTATTGACTAATTTTTCTTCCTTCTTATAGTCATTTGTGGGTCATAATTTTAAGGTGAAATGTAAAATGTTAGAGGGAATTTGAAGAAAATAATTTTCACTTCGAGGGTGTTGAGGTTCTGAATGCACTACCTGGAAGGGTAATTGAAACAGATAACCTCACAACCTTTAAAATATACTTGGATTTGTCATAACATTCAGAGCATCCACATCTGGTCACAATTGTTTGAACCAATAAGCACTTTGTTGGCCAAACCTCACTCAGTTGCACACTATGGTGCCTTGTCATTGCATTTCTCATCCCCAGTGCTTGCAAAGTAACAGTGTTAACACAACTCATAATGAGTTCAGTGACTTGTTTTCAAAGGTACAGCATTTCTTTCCTTGATTTTAAAATGTCCTCACTCAAAAATAAAGGAGATAAAATAATGCTGCCTATAGGTGGAATAGGTGGAATAGTTCACTCGAGTAAGGGACAATACACTAAAGCTATTCTTGTTCCTTCTCTTCATATTAAAATTCCTTAAAAATAGTCTTGTACTTACCTTTCAGCTGTGAACAATTTTCAAGGCCACACCCACGCCAGAAAAATCTGAGTTCGACTTGTTTCTATTCATGTCCATTTAATCACATCACAGTCCCTTTCTGTTCCTTTCTTCCTTATAAGCTTGTTACGTTGCCCATTAAATGCATCAATGCTATTTGCCTCAACCACGCTGGTTTCATATCCAAACTATTCTTGCAATGAATAGGTTTCTTCTGAATTTTTAATTTATTTATTAATGATTAGCTTATTTATGACTCCAGTTCTGATGTCATTTCCATGTAGAAACACCTTAATACTAATTTATCAAAACCGTTCATCATTTTAAAGTTCTCTAACCTTGAAATGCCTTAGTCTTCCTTTTTCTTAAAAAACAGTCACTACCTGTTCAATCTTTCCTGGTTGTTGATTGAAGAAGGCTGTTCACAGGTAAGGGGGTGTCTGGCAAGTGGGAGGCTTTCAAAAGCAAGATAATGTGAGTTCAGGGCCAACATGTTTCTGTTAGTAAGAAGCACAAAGCTAGCAGGTGTAAGGAAAACTAGATGACTAGAGATATTGAGGCTCTGGTCAAGAAAAAGGGGAAATATATCAGGTATAGGCAGCTGGGATCAAGTGAATCCCTTGAGGAGTATAGGAGGTGTATGAGCACACTTAAGAGGGAAGTCAGGAGGACAATAAAGGGACATGAGATAGGTTTGGCAGATAAGGTAAAGGAGCATCCAAAGAGATTTAAGGGCAAAGCAGTAACTAGGGAGATAATATGGCCCCTTAAAGATCAACAAGGTCATCTATGTGTGGAGCCACAGGATAGGGCTGAGATCCTAAACAAATATTTCTCATCAGTATTTACTGTAGAGAAAGACATGGTACTCAGGAAACTAAATAATGAGGTCTTGAAAAGAGTGCACATTATGGAAAGGAAAGTGCTGGAAGTCTTAAAACATATAAAAGTAGATAGATTTCTGGGACCTGATCAAATGTATCCTAGAGCATTGTGGGAAGCAGGGCCTTTAGTAGAGATATTTGTAGCATTGATAGCCACAGGTGGCACGCTGGAAGACTGGTGAGTCACTACAGTTGTGCCATTATTTAAGAAAGACTGCAAGGAGAAGACAGAAAACTACAGACTGGTGAGCCTGATGTCAGTGATGGATAAGTGTTGGAGGAGATTCTAAAACACAGGATTAGATTACTTACAGTGTGGAAGCAGGCCCTTCGGCCCAACAAGTCCACACCGCCCCGCCGAAGCGTACCCACCCATACCCCTACATCTACCCCTTACCTAACACTACGGGCAATTTAGCATGGCTAATTCACCTGACCTGCACATCTTTGGACTGTGGGAGGAAACCGGAGCACCCGGAGGAAACCCACGCAGACACAGGGAGAACGTGCAAACTCCACACAGTCAGTCGCCTGAGGCGGGAATTGAACCCGGGTCTCCGGCGCTGTGAGGCAGCAGTGCTAACCACTGTGCCACCATGCCGCCCAACATGCATTTTGAAAGGCATGAACTGATTAGGGATTGTCAGCATGGCTTTGTGCATGGGAAATTATGTCTCATTAACTTGAGTGAGTTTTTTGAAGAGGTGACCAAGAAGATAGATGAAGGCAGAGTGATAGACGCTATTTACATGGACTTTTACCAAGACCTTTGACAAAGTTTCATAAGGTAGACTAGTAAGGTTAGATCACGTGGGATCCAAGGAGAGCTAGTCAAACAGAGACAAAATTGGCTTGATGATAGGAGACAGAGGGTAAAGGGTTGTTGTTCAGACTGGAGGCCGATAACCAGTAGTGTGCTATAAGGATTAGTGCCCTGGGTTCCACTGCTGGATGAGAGTATAGGAGATGTAATTTGTAAGTTTGAGAGTGACACAAAAATTGGTGATATAGTGGACAGTAAAGAATGCCATCTAAGAGTATAAAGGGATCTTGAACAACTGGGCCAGAGGGCTGAAGAATGGCAGTTGGATTTTAATGCAGATAAATACAAGTTGTGGCATTTTGGTAAGACAAACCAGGGCAGGATTTACACAGTTAATGGGCGGGCCCTGCGAAGTATTGTTGACCAGAGAGACTGGGGGTGCAGGTACACAGTTCCTTGGAAGTGATGACCTAGGTAGACAGGGTGATGAAGAAAGCGCATGGCACACTTACTTTTATCAGCCAGAGCATTGAGTACAGGATTGGGACATCATGTCAAAGCTGTACAAGACATTGGTAAGACCACAGTTGGAGTATGCGTACAATTCTGGTCTCCATGCTATAGGAAGGATGTTATTAACCTGGAAAAGGTGCAGAAAAGGTTTAAAACTAGAGAGTATAGGTTTAAGGTGAGATGGGAAAAATTTAAAAGGGACCTGAGGGACAACATTTTCACAGAGAGGATGGTGTGGATTTGGAACAAGCTACAAAGGAAGTGGTAGAGGGGGGTACAGTTCCAACATTTAAAAGACATTTTGACAGGTACATGGACAGGAAAGATTTAGAGGGATATTTGCCAAATGCATGCAAATGGGATTAGTTCAATTTAGAAAACCAGGTCGACAAGGATGAGTTCGGCAGAAGGGCCTGTTTTCGTGCTGTATGACTCCATGAGTGTATAAATATAACATCTCAATTCTGCTTTTATTCAATAAACCCTTCTTTCACCTTTTCCAGTTCTTCTAATCCCTTTTCATGCATATAAAACTAGTGATGGTACTTCAAGCATGATCCACCAAGATCTTATAAATGTAATCTAACATCTCTGACTTTCAGTTCTCTCCATTGAGAGATGATTCCTGGTCCTCTGTCTTCTTTTTGTTATGGCTTGATGAACTGACATTGATAGTTTTATGGATTTGTGCATTTGTACATCTAAATCTTTTTCCTCTGACCACATTTACGTTCCTACCATTCAACAACTATGCTGTCTTCTTATTCTTTTTACCAACATGGGCTACCTCTTTCTTAGCTGTATTAAAGCACTTTACCCTGTGTTATATTGTTCAAACTTGATGCTGCTTAAAGAAACTTTGCAAACAATTGTGTAGAGAAACATGCTTCTCTGGAATTGCACTGAACTAGCCAAGATGCCCATCAATTTTTTTATCCTATTACTATCATTAACTATAGTCAATTTTCTTTCTTATGTTATCTATGGATTGAGTTATATATGTTTACAGCTGGTGTGTGCCTCACTCATATGATAGTGTCTAAAATTGATTAGATTAGATTACTACAATGTGGAAACAGGCCCTTCCGCCCAACAAGTCCACACCAACCCTCCGAAGAGCAACCCACCCAGACCTATTCCCCTCCACCTAACACTACAATTTAGCATGGCTAATTCAGACTGACCTGCAAATTTTGGACTGTGGGAGGAAACCAGAGCACCTGGAGGAAACCCACAGACACAGGGAGAATGTGCAAACTCCACACAGACTGTTGCCCGAGGCAGGAATTGAACCTGGCTCTCTGCTGCTATGAGGCAGCAGTGCTAACCACTGTGCCACTGTGCTGCCCATTGTTTGATGAAGGGTCATTGCTGGTTGATGAACACAGTTATATGGCCATAGCACATACTAAAAATATAATTGTGATTTACTCTATAAATCTATGATAAGGTGTATCCAATTATCATAATACGAATGGGCTTAAGCCACAAAACCTGTGTCCAATAACTGTGTTGACAGCAACATAGAAAGGCCAAATGAATTATTTGTCTTTCTGAGAAGACAATGAGAATTTAAAACAAAACTCCTTAACCATGCAGTATATTCATTTAACCACCACTGATTTGAGAATCAATAATTATTTGATGTTGACCCAGATATGTAATTGAAGAGTGAAATTGGAGTATAGGCAATTATTAGCACATGGTGTGTTTCACTACATAGTCTCATGTGGAGCAGACTATACCATAGTGTAAAGTGGATTTAAAGTTGTATTTGTTCAGAAAAATCATAAAAGGAACACAGGCAAATTTGGTCTTCACAAACCATGGGATGGGGACACATTGTGAGATGCGTTGTGTTGAAATTTACATTTGCAGTACAGCGAACTTTATCACAGAGTCAGGAAAAGTTTGCTAAGTAGATTTGGTCTGCAATCCATGTTGTGGAGCAATGCAAAATCTGGTAAAAGTAGTGCTTGAAAAGAAACAGCTCATTATTTAAGAATATTTGATTAAACAATGGCACAGTGGAAGCAGCGTTCATTGCTTCAATATTGTGTTTTTGGAGCTTCTATTCTGTGCACCACATGAGCTGCATCTTACTTCAGGCTGAAGGTCACTGTCTTGTAGAAGTCTGGGTGCTTGCTGTATGGACAGAAGTCACTGTAGAATCACTCAAGAAATTGAGCTCTCTCTGCAGCATGGAAATGGGAAGAAATTTGGTGTTTTGATGAGCAAGATAAAAGTGAAACTTTTTTATTGCAAATATCTTAAGAAGACGATAAAATATGCAACAATCTGAAATGGAAATTTCCACAATATTCAGGATGTACCACTCTAAGCATTCAGCACAATATTATCCTTTGCCAACACTATCTGTTTAAGCCTAAGCTACAAGGTATACCTTTGATTACATTGAGGACAGAAAAGATGATGCTGAAGTAGCCACGATAAAATGTTTCTCCATTGTTTTAGGGTGGGAATACTCAGTGTGGACAGCACCCATGGATTTAGATTGAGGCCTAGTTCCTCATATTACTACCCCTTCAGAAAATATGAGCAATGTTGACTGTTATGTAATGAGATTGTCATGGCTGCTCAAGTTATAACTTAAGTTATGGTGTTCTGTGGTCAGATATCACCAAGTATAGAATTCACTTCTCTCTTTTTTGATGGTCATGAGGGTTAGGTGAAGAGTGCTACTGACTGCATGAGTACTCCTGTGGTTCTTAAATAGATGTGGGACCTGCTATCTGATGGAAGCTTTGAGTCTTGTAGAATTCAAGATTCCTTTCCACTGTGATAGCTGTTGCCTGTAAACAATAGCTGTAATTTCCTCAATTTTTGCAAACTGGAGGCTAATAGATGATACACACATTTTGAGTTCATCTAGAAGGACGCAGTAGTATTAAAAGCTATTCAATTCTATGAACAATCTTTTTAATATGGATGTTAGCATGACATTGATTATTGTGCAATAAATCACACAACTCTGAGCATCCTGGTTTGAGAAGCAAAGGAACAAGTAGCTATGTTGGCATTTCCAGGTGCAGGGCTAGGTACATGCTAATAATAGCCAGGGGTCATTCCACAACTTTTTCTGTCTTTTTTAAAAAAAAACTATCTTTACCATCTCAATTATGGCAGAATGTTCAAAATTCAGGCATGCCACTTCTCACATCTTTTAAAGAGGCAGTGTCAAAAGTCAGCATTGTGAGACAATAATGAAGAACGACATTGACAAGAAAAATAATTCATTATCATGAAAATGGAATTTATCTCAACAAATTCAGTGTTTTGTTTAAGAAAGTTGCAGCAGTTGAAACTAAAACCGCAGATACATCTGCATACCTTTCTTTTCCTTATTGATAAAGTCTCATTTGTGGGCAGAGCTTTGCCTTTCAATATAGAAGCACAGCTACACATTATTGTGAGAAATGAGGTCTTGTGTTCTGGTTATACAGACTTATTAATTACTTGACTAGGGATTCAGGTACGTTACATGTGCAAAGTTATGTGTTTACAGTGTCTGATGTCCATCCTCTGATATGGTGTGTTTTTAGATTTATCCTCGAGGGTCTGCTATACAGAAACTCTTCATCGTTACAGTGAACCTTTTGATTATTATTAATTATATTTGCTGAAGAATGGAACAGTACAATATATTTTCTGTAAGACCATGGATAGTTGAAGACAATAACTTCATTTTTTTTCTTCCCATTATTCCAACTTTAATTATTTTTTGTGTTAGGTTATATAGGACTGTAGTCCAATTGATTGTTTTTCGAGACTGCATAGATGCAGAAAAGTACTTGTAGAGTTAAATGATCCCGAGCTTGCAACAGTATGTTTTCTTTCTCTGATGCTGTTTCAAAGAGTTCAAAAGGGGCAACATGATGACACACGAAACAATTAATTATTTCTATTCTACATAACATTTTCTCCTCAACCTATTATTAAATAACACAGAAGTGTTTAGACTATAGAGTCATAGAGTCACATAGTCATACAGCATGGAAACCGATTCTTTGGTCCAACCAGTCCATGCTGACCATATTCCCAAACTAAACTAGTTCCACCTGCCTGCACTTAGACCATATCCCTCCAAATCTTTCCTATTCATGAATTTATCCAAATGTCTTTTAAACTTTGTAACTGTACCTGTGTCCACCACTTCCTCTGGCAGTTCATTCTACATATGAACCCCTCTCTGTGTTAAAAAAAAGTTGCCTCACATGTCCTTTTTAAATCTTTCTCCTGTCACTTAAAATATGCCCCCTAGTTTTGAACTCCCCCAACTTAGGGAGAATATCCATTATTCACCTTGTGTATGCTCCTCATGATTTTATGAACCTCAATAAGGCCACCCTTCAACCTCCCATGTTCCAATGCAAAATTTCACAGTTTTTCCAGTCTATTTTTATATCTCAAATCTTCCATTCCAGGCAACATTCTGGTAAATCTTTTCTGAATCTTCTCCAGTTTAATAAGATCCTTCCTATAACTGAGTGAACAGAATTACAAACAATACTTCAGAAGAGGCCACACCAATGTCCTGTACAACCTCAACATGAAGTCCCAACTCCTTTACTCAAAGGTCTGAGCAATGAAGGTAAGCATGCTTCTTAACCACCCTGTCTACCTGTGATGCAAATGTCAAAGGATTGCCAACCTGAGTCTGTCTACAACACCCCTCAAGGTGCTACCATTAATGTATAAGTTGTGTTCTTGTTTGAATGACGAAAATGCAATACTTCACATTTATCCAAATTAAACACCATCAGCCCATTGGCCCAGTTGATCAAGGTCTCTTTGTAATCCTAGGTAACCTTCTTCATGTCCACTATACCACCAATTTTGGAGTCATCTGCAAATTTACTAACCATGCCTCTTATATTTTCATTCAAACCATCCATATAGATGACAAACAAAAGTGGACCCAGTACTGATCCCTGAGGAGCACCACATGTTATTTTAAACACTGCTATGGTATGCTGGAGGTATTATTTCAATGCACTCGTGTTGACTCATGTTTAATATGCTCTTATTAATGAGTATACAGAGATTAATAGAATTATTCCAATGAACAAATGTTCTTGTAACTTACTTGGAGTTGGGGAGGCAATTCAAAAAAATCAAAGAAGGGCTTCTTTGAGTGACAGAAAGCCATCAAGGAAGTTTAGTTTGTACGACAAACAATAGTGCAATCACTTACAATATATTGTGAAAACATTTTTTTGAGAAAATTTATCCTTAGATATGTGAATCCAGTAAGTTCAAACAAAGCAGTGAATTCTCCAGAAGTTTACATTAGCCCATTGGTTGTGTAAAATTTCAAAAATTACCAAAATGTCAGAAAGCACTTAATGCTCATTGTTAAATACCAACTTTATTGGGATAAGCATTTAATTGCAAAATCAGTAATAGGGTTGGTTAACTATTACTGAATAGAAAATCCTTGCAGTAAGAAATATGTGGTTTTGAAGGATTGTCAAATGTTATATTAGATAAATCAAACTTCCCAGGTAATGTCAATCCAACAGTTAACAGAATTAGCTGATTAACTAATGAAGAGCAAAACAATATGTTTCACTGAGTTTAAAGCTGTAACCTGACCTAAGGGTTTAGGTGACACGTTCAAACTAAGGCTTTCCATGTTATGTCAATAGATTACTACCAAGACAACGTATTACCGTACAACTCACAACTTTGAAAGATAAAAATAAAACTTTCAATAAACAGATGCTTAAAATTGTAGATGAATGTTTGTTGAAATATTAATTAAAATTTGCAACGAAAGAATGGTAAGGTATCGGAAAGAAACGGTTCACTTTGGACAAAACAGAACATCACCATCACGATCTTCCCCACTTCCTCCAAAATAAAATGAGATCTTCTTCGGAAATTGGGAAGGCAGAATTATTGCTCTGATTGCAAGAAGGAAAGTTAATACATGGACCCGAGAGTAATGTTGAAGTAACAGAATTACAGTCTGGCTGGGAGGTAGCTGGCAATACTGGAACTTACCTGATGCAAGTTGCATCCAGGCGCAGACTTTATAGACCGTGGCAGAGTTGCAAAAGAAAAAAAGACTGAAGCAAACAAGGCAACCAATAATCAGAAGCATGGAGATACCAACGAAGAACATGGCAGTTTTGAATGCTCCCGAGGGAATGGAGCCGAAATCCAGGGCGCTTCCTTTGCAGATCAACTCCCTCGTCAGTCCGTTCCCGATACAGTAATGAAACAATCCGAAATAGCCAGCCTGGGGCGTATTGATACTGTCCCCAATCCAGTAGGGTTGGATAAAAATTACCACAGTTATAATGGCAAAACAAATAGTGAAAATTGCCCAGAGAACACCTATTGCTCTGGAATTCCTCACATAATTGGTGTGATAGATCTTAGCAGCTTCTTGGGCCGGTAACATTTTATCCCCCATTCTTAAAGATTTCAAAGGCTTTTAAAAGAGAAAAGAAAATCAGGTCCTAATCAGTTCGTGTTTTGCTCTTGTTCTTTTTTGATGCAGATAATCGTCACCTAAGATGCTTTCTCACTGGCTTTTTCTTGAGTCATGTTGCTAAGGAAACGAACTGCTGGGTCTGAACAATACACACATAAATTCTGCCGACTCGAATGTGGTTTGTCCCGGCTCCGGGTCAAATCGCCTTGGTCCGGTATTTGTTCTCTAGGGTGGGGAGCGCGGTTTCCACAGGCTGAGAGTTTCAGCACCGTGGACAGCAGCTTCATATGAACAGAGTTTGAGGGTGACGCGAAATTGACGTACAAACGCGGCTCCCACAGCAGACTTAGGGAAGTCTGGTTTATTAAAAAGGCAATAACTCTATTTCAGAGAGTATCGGTTAATCATATTTTACCCAACGCAGCGGTTAGGTCGGACAAGAAGTTCGTAAAACTGGTTGACTACGCAGGTGTTCTTCGTTTTTGAAAAGTAAATATTCAAATCTTGTTTATGGTGGGTCCCATTGTTGGGATGGTTATTCCAAGAGAGCAGGAACTATTTCCAGAATAATAAAGTGAAAAGCTGCAACAAATATTTTTAAAGAAATTCGTATATTTTCTGGCACGCAATTTGTTCACTTTCATGTGACTCCTGATAATATAATTGCTGTTTGAAAGGATCCTTTTTTCTGAAAGGCACAAATGTCGGGCCACCAAGCTAACTACATGTTAGTATAATTTTTCAGTATTTGGGAGAAAGCCTTAATATTTTAGAATAAAGCATCATATATATATGTAACATTTGTACAACGTTGGAAAACATACAGTTTTGCAATATCAACATGAGATAAAAGGGAATGTTACGCATAACTGAACGAAATTTATAAAAGAAAATTTCTCTCACTTATTATTTTTTGAAAAGGAACATCACCAGGCAAAATAAAAGATTGGAAACTTGGGTATGCACAACACAAACATTTTCCACTGATGATTGTGCACTTGAATTTCAGATTTGTGCTCAATTGTCAGTGAGGTGCCACCAGCAGCATGAAGTCAGAGGATTATGGCAGTCGAGCCTAATACATTCAGATCATATAATGAAAGAAATAGGAAAGGGGATTGCACTAGGTTATGTGATCTCTAATTGCTTTAAGGAGTTGTACAGAGTTAGAGCTGTTAGGCTGTATCAAAACCTTTACTGTGGGATATTTTCTAATCAATATGTTCAGAAATGTTATTGTGTGATACGTTGAAATCCACATTCAGTCGTTGCAGAGGCCCAAGGCGGAATGTGAAGTGTTCTTCCTCTGGGCATCGGGTGGTAGTGGTTTGGCGGTCGAGGAAGTCCAGAACCTGCATTTCCTTGATGGAGTGGGAGGGGGAGTTGAAGTGTTCAGCGACAGGGCAGTGGGGTTGTTGTGTGCAGGTGTCCCAGAGATGTTCTCTGAAATGATCCGCAAGAAGGTGTCCTGTCTCCCCGATGTAGAGGAAACCACATTGGGTGTAATTGGCTTAGTTGGTAGATGTACAGGTAAATTTCTGTCAAATGTGGAAGGATGCTTTGGGACGGAGATGAGGGGAGTGGTGTGGGCACAGGTTCTGCAATTCCTGCAGTGGCAGGGGAAGGTGCCAGGAGTGGGATGTGGGCTGGTGTGTGACATGGACCTGATGAGGGAATGGTCTCTCTGGAACACTGATAGGGTGGGGAGGGAAATATATCTCTGGTGGTGGGGTCAGTTTGGAGATGGTGGAAGTGGCAGACAATGATGCGATGTATCCAGTTGTTCGTGGAGTGGAAGGTGAGGACCGGGGGTGGGGTGGGGGGGGGGGGGGGGGGGGGGTGGGGGTTTCTATCCTTGTTGCATTGGGAGGATGGGGTTCAAGGGCAGTGGTACGGGAAATGGAGGAGAAGCACTGGAGGGCATCATCAACCACGTGGGATGGGAAATTGCGATCTTGGAAGAAGGTGGCCATCGGGGATTTTCTAAGGTGGAATTGGTCATCCTGTGAACAGATGCTAGGAAATCTGATCTCCAGTATCTGCAGTCCTCACTTTCTCTCAGAAATGTTGTTACACACCTCTGGACTGGGTGGGACTTGAACCCAGGCCTACTTAGTTCAGAAGTAGGGACATTACTACTGTGTCACAAAAGCCAAACCTTTACAATGCTGATCCTTTCTGAACAGACAACGGATGTGTTAGAATTAACCTCATCACGTTTCATGTTTAGGAGCAGGAGACAAGATTCACAGATGAATTGCTTCATAATAATCATTGGTTGATATGTACATGTATGGATTGCATTGCAATTTAGCTGGCCATTGCTTGGTATGAACAAATAGGCCACTGATAGTTTAGGGACTTAGTTTGGCTGAGTTACCGGAGTGCACCTGGAACCAGTAGAACTCTGTTTCAGTAATGAAATATTGCTTTTCCCAGGGCAAAACATAACATTACTGGTCAATGCTTGTTCTCCATATTTTAAAGTGGGCATAATTTTGTTAGAAACAGTTCAGAAATAGCTCACTCAATTCATTTCTAGAATG
Organism: Chiloscyllium punctatum; assembly: GCF_047496795.1. Classification (NCBI taxonomy): domain Eukaryota; kingdom Metazoa; phylum Chordata; class Chondrichthyes; order Orectolobiformes; family Hemiscylliidae; genus Chiloscyllium; species Chiloscyllium punctatum. Next base: position 42,572,190 of record NC_092783.1, read on the forward strand.
GAGAGCTTATCTTGAAGAAACGTTGAACAGGTTGAGCCTATAAGAACAAGAGACTAACTTGTTCAAAGGTTTAAGCTTCTGAGGGGACATGATAGGATGAAGTAGGATGTTTCTTCTTGTAGGGACACTACAAAAAGGGAACACAAGTTAAGAATAAGTGGGTCTCCCTTTTCAGATGAAGGTGCGGAAAATGTTTTCTCTCAGAGGGCCATTAGTCTGTAAAATTCTTTCCTCAGAAAAGAATGCAGTCCAGATCATTGAACATATCAAGGCAGAATTAGAATAGATTTCTGTTAGGTATCAAGGGTTATGTGGTAGACAGATAAGTGGTGTTGAAACCGTAATCAGGTCAACCATGATCTTATCAAATGGCATAGCGGAGTTGAAGGGTCAAATGGTCTACAGTTGCTTCTAATTCCATTGCTGTGTTATTTCCTTAATTTATAGGTCTGCATTCCAACAAGACTATGAAATGCAATTTCATGTAGATTTCCTTTTACGTTCTTGGTTATTTTTAATGTACTATTTTTTAGTCAAACATGCAACTGCAAAAATAATAAACATACATTAAAATAGTTACAAAAGAAGGAAGATATATAGTTTATAATGAGACTTTAGTGAAATTTTTTTTCATTATTTCTCGTACAGTGACACATACGTCAAGCAAAAGATGGTTCTTCAAATGTATAAGTTATTAATGCAATAACATTATCAGGCCACTCCAACAGTCACCGTCTCAATCTTATTGCATTACAAGGCACGATCGTTGTCACCACAATATAAGTTTTCAAGGTCCTGCAGTGGTGAATTCCAAACATTTATCTCATGTTTCTCTATGTCACTATTATTTCCTTCAGTGATTGATAGCTCCAGATTGTAAATCTATCAGAGTAGATGCAGAAAAAAATGTTTAAATGATAGTTATGATCTTTATGTTCATTTTATGTAATTGTAGATTCAGAATACTGTTCAAGATTAAAGCCTGCTCTATCTAACAAAGCATTGCAGTTAGACATACCTTTTTTTTTATTCTTATGGAACTAAACAGTTCAGATATTTGTAAAAGTAAGCATTCAATACCTAATTTCCAAATTAAAAACTGACGAAAGACAGATGGAATTCAAAATACATGATTATTATTTATAGAAATAATTTTCATCCAACCTCATCCTTAAATCAACACAATGTTTTAGAATAATGCATGTTAGTTTAGTTTTGTTGCAGATGTGTTTACTAAATGTATTTCATTTGACCTCATAAAAGATAAAATATTTCTTGACAATGTGGATATTTGGAAAAAAAAAACATAATTTGCTCTGTTACACTGCACTATTAAATGCTGTGGATTTGAATTCCAGTGCAGCCTGTAAAATATTAGCCATATATCTTAGAATATCCATATTTCATCTATACTATATGATGTGGCACTGCTATTACATTGTAACATTTTCAGAATGTATTACTATGTCACTTAGGTCACTAAATTACGTTTTATGATTGCTGGCCCTCCTTTCATTATGGATTTACCATTAATCAATTTCTTTGCGAATATTTCAATATGCTTGAGAGCTAGAACACTATGATGAGGAAGAAAAATTCTGAATTTGACAAGTGATGCGACAGTTTCTACAGTGATCTAAATGTCCCAATTCTGCTCCCTTGTGATCAATGGAATTGAGAATATATATAGTGTAACAGTCTGATGCACAATTTCTATTGCTTTGTTAAAAATATTGTAACATGCAATAATCCTTACTTTCTAAGATCATATTATAACATCAACAAAAGAACATGAATGAGAAAGTATAGATCCATCTTTTTAATGCAGCTTGTGTTTGTCAAAGCATAATTTGCTGCTGCACAGTTGAAGCTATAAAACAACAAATAAACTCAGAGGAAAAAGAGAGAGAATGAATTGGTATTGGTATTAATTGCAAATCTTTCTGAATAATACAATGCTCTAATGAGCTTTACCTTAAAATCAGGCTTATCCACTTTTTAAAAATCATATTATGAATGTGAGGTTTTGCTAAATGCTCAAGTTTTGTCCTTCACTTTAACTTGAGGTAAAATGGCAGAATTAAAATTGCATGTGGCCTCCTGATAATTCTACCTAATATTACTTTATTTTGGTGTGACGTGACCTGGTTACCATGGAGACAGAAAACCCGGTCATTTCTGTTGAAACCCAAGTGTCAAAACTTCATACCTGAACACAAAAACAGAAGCAGCTGTGCTACTGGCTTAGGGAATTTTGGCAGAGAGAAAGAAAAGTCTATCCCTCAGAGAGTGATGGACAGGGACAGTGGCTACTGCAGCCATCACAAGGTAAAAAATGTTTCTCTGTTGGTTACTTGATAAAATGCAGGTAAAAGGGATGAAACCCAAGGACACTTTGTGGAATTTGGAAGATTTATGCTGACATGATTGGGATAAGGGACCCACTGATGTTAACCATGATGCTAGAGGTTCTTTCAGAATTTCTTGGAAGACTAAAAGAAAGGTTCTTCACCACACATTGAACATCATACTCAAATTGTGGAGGAGCAAGCTCTTTAGTGGTTAGGAGTAACTTTGGATTGGTTCCTATAAAGACTACAATTCTGCAGACATGATGCAATAAAACATAAATGCATGTGGGTTTTTCAAGTATTTCTATAATTATAATTCAGGATGGTATCTCATTTGTGTTTTCAGCCTAATAAATAATGTTTAGCGCGGTTGGCTTGTGAAGCAGTGTGATGCCAAAAGCATAGATTCAATTCCTCACATTGGCTGAATTTACCATGCTGAACTCATCTTCTCAACTTTCTCTCCCCCCCCTACCCCCTGTGGTATGGTGGCCCTCAGGTTAAATCACTTCTAGTTGTCTCTATCTAATAACAGAGCAGCTCCATGGTTTGCTAAGACTATGGCGACACAACAATGTTTTGTCAAAATCTTGTGGATGCTAAAATTCTGAAACATTAAGCTGAAAGTGCTGCAAATTCTCAAAATTTTAGCTGGATCTTCGATCAAAGAAGAGTCATTTGATTCAAAATAATTGGCTGGGTTTTATCAAAAATTGGCAAGGTGTCTATTTCAGGGCATTTTATGGAGGGTTCCCCTCCACGAATCCTAAAAAAGGTTATCTCATGCAATTCTCTGCTGCTCACCACATTATGTTTGCAACAGACCTCTATGGCAGAGCACTTGCTTGATGCTACATTCACCAATGCGGAAGTGCTTGCCACTACTGGGCCTTTCCAGAAGTTATGTTGTTGGAGTCATACTTGGAGCCAACTGTGCAACAGGCCAATCACTGCCAGTCAAGAATAGCCCTTCACAGTGTATGTGTTGGGAAGGAAATGAAAAAGAACACATCTGGAGGGCATATAGGTAGCACAGGTGACTCTTCACTGAAAATAGAAGCTCACATTTGTAATTATTTTGCTACTTTACATGATAACCTGTTTGAACGATTGTCATTGTAACTGCAACAGCAGAATCGACCTGTATAGCTTACCCATCTTTTTCATTATGTTAAAACCTTGTCTAAAGGAATGCTACTCTTTCCTTAACACCCCGTGTAACATAACCTCATGTAATTGTTCAATGTGGAACATGAAACGAGATGTTAACTTTTATTGAGCAACTGAAAACAAACCGAAATAGCTGCATTTGGTCCTATGACTTCCTTACATGGAGACTATATCCAACACTGGAAGTTGCTGCTAGTCTCGGTTTTGCTGATGCATTTGTTCCTCCTCAATTTTTCTGTACGTAGGTTGCATTGTGGCCTGAGTAATAATATTCCCTGCTGTTTCCAGATACATTCATCACGTTTCCAATTAACCAGTGTGGGGAATATCATGAATGGAACAGGTCCTTAGGAAAACAGTTAGGATTCCCAATACACTCAAGCCAGTTTAGCACTGTCCTCCATTCAGGGACTGAGAGGATTCTGACAAGGAAAGCCATAGAATGCCTCTAATGCCCTTTGATATAATTGACTTCATTCTTGCGCATTCAGCCCAATCAAATACAGTTTAGAGTCACAGACTCATAGAGATATAAAGCATGGAAACAGACTCTGCGTCCAACCTGTCCATGCCGATCAGATATCCCAACCCAATCTAGTCCCACCTACCAGCACCTGGCCCATATCCCTCCAAACCCTTCCTAGTCATATACCCATCCAAATGCCTCTTAAAGATTACAATTGTACCAGCTTCTACCACTTCCTCTGGCAACTCATTCCATACACGTACCACCCTCTGTGTGAAAAAGTTGCCCCGGAGGTCTCTTTTATATCTTTCCCCTCTCACCCTAAACCTATGCCCTCCAGTTCTGGACTCCCTCACCTCAGGGAAAAGACTTTGTCTATTTACCCTATTCATGCCCCTCATAATTTTGTAAATCTCTATAAGGTCACCCCTCAGCCTCCGATGCTCCAGGGTAAACAGCCCCAGCCTGTTCAGTCACTCCCTATAGCTCAAATCCTCCAACCCTGGCAACATCCTTGTAAATTTTTTCTGAACCCTTTCAAGTTTCACAACATCTTTCCGATAGGAAGGAGACCAGATTTGCATGCAATATTCCAACAGTGGCCTAACCAATGTCCTGTATAGGCACAACATGACCTCCCAACTCCTGTACTCAATACACTGACCAGTAAAGGAAAGCATACCAAACACCTTCTTCACTATCCTACCTACCTGCGACTCCACTTTCAAGGAGCTATGAACCTGCACTCCAAGGTCTCTTTGTTCAGCAACACTCCCTAGGACCTTACCATTAAGTCTTGCTAGGACTTGCTTTCCCAAAATGCAGCACCTCGCATTTATCTGAATTAAACTCCATCTGCCACTTCTCAGCCCATTGGCTCATTTGGTCAAGATCCTGTTGTAATCTGAGGTAACCCCCTTTGCTGTCCACTACACCTCCAATTTTGGTGTCATCTGCAAACTTACTAACTGTACCTCTTATGCTCGCATCCAAATTATTTATGTAAATGACAAAAAGTAGAGGACTCAGCACCAATCCTTGTGGCACTCCACTGGTCACAGGCCTCTAGTCTGAAAAACAACCCTCCACCACTCTACCACTCTCTGTCTCCTACCTTTGAGCCAGTTCTGTATCCAAATGGTGAGTTGTCCATGAAATCTAACCATGTTAATCATAGGGAACCTTGTCGAACACCTTACTGAAGTCCATTAGATCACATCTATCACTCTGCCCTCACCAATCCTCTTTGTTACTTCCTCAAAAAACTCAATCAAGTTTGTGAGACATGATTTCCCATGCACAAAGCCATACTGACTACCCCTAATCAATCCTTGCCTTTCCAAATACATGTACATCCTGTCCCTCAGGATTCCCTCCAACAACTTGCCCACCACCGACGTCAGGCCTACTGGTCTATAGTTCCCTAGCTTGTTCTTCCTACCCTTCTTAAACAGTGGCACCAAGTTAGCCAATCTCCAGTCTTCAAGTGCAGTAAGCTTCCTGAAATATTGCCTCCAACCTTAACCTCAGCCCCTCTGGACACCCAAGAAATGTCAGACAATTCTTACAGTTCAAGGCGAGAGGAAATCAGCTGTGACCTTATTTAAGCTATGAAAGCTTGGATTATCATTATGACTTGCGATCTGCAGGTAACTCTTTAAGGTCACTTGTGATTATTTCCGATGTACAGAGATGAGTATAGTCAATCTATAAAGATCAATGGATACCGTTGCTTGTCAAAAAGTGTGGTACTGTAAAAGCACAGCTGGTCAGGCAGCATCTGAGCAGCAGGAGAGTCGACGTTTTGAGCATAAGCCCTTCATCAGGAATGTGTAGAGGGAGGAGGAGAAGAATGGTGGGCTTCCTTGGAACAGGCTTCGCAGTCAGGTTATAATCAACCATGAGAAGGTGATGACTGCAGATGCTGGAGATCAAAGTCAAAGAATGTGGTACTGGAAAAGCTCAGTCAGTCAGGCAGCACCTGAGGAGCAGGAGAGTCAATATTTCAAACATAAGCCCTTCATCATGTTGCTTGTGACCAGGATTTGTAGTCATCACTTTCTCACTGTGTTGCATAAATGGGGACCTATGATTACAGATGTCTTTAACCTGCATTATATAAGTGCCTAATTCATGCAGTTATCCCTCAAAGGACCTCACTTCACTCACACGCATGCTCAGACAGACAAAAGCACTGATTCTGCCCACATGGCTGTGTTGACAGCCATTTTTCATTTTCGTCGAACATCTGCCATTTGGATGAAGATGGACGATAACACAGGCAGTGTGAACCATAAGCTTAGCCTGATAATCTAGGGTGCCACCCAAACTTGCATGTTCCTTTCTTTCCTGCACTCTCTGCCAACCCTATCGATTCTGGCCTCCCTTCCCACCCAACTCTTTAAAATTTGATCTTCCATCATTTCACTTGAGCCCTGGACTTGTGGCTTAGCCGTGCCAACCATTGGGATATACTGACTCCATTGAAGTCAGAACGTTGGTGATCATTGATAATGCCTGCCTCCTCCCAAAGTAATGCCTGTTGTCAAATGCTTTATTTTCTCCCACTCTAATATGTTGAGTTACACACACCCATCATAACTATTTTCCTCTCAGCCTTTATTATGCTGTCCCCAGTCCCTGCAATTGACTACCCGAACACCTCCACCACAGTGGTGACTCATGATACCTCATTTGGACTGTCAGTGGACAGAATCCCAGGACTGACTCTGGTTGCCACCAACATCACTTCCTATTGTCCTCCCACCCCCAACTGCCCCCAACCAAACCAGCTTGAAAGGATAGCTCAATCTATTAATGACTGCTATCTTTTCGACTCCCAAACTGAATAAACACTAATCCCCTGACGTGCTGTGCTTGATTTGAAGGGCTGTCCATGCTGCACTCCCAAGACTAAAACCCCTGGCATTGACTGCCATAAGCAGCAAACTGAGCAAGTCTAAGCCTGGACTGAGACTGGATGCTGCTCTTCACTGACCATGACAATACCCCCGACTAGTAACATTTCCTCTCGACTTGACTAAGGACTACTCCCCTCACATAAAGAGACACGGCCATTTGGCTGACGCAAATGCAGTTTGTTTGTCACACAAGCTGCTGGCATATTCTGTAGGACTGACGTTGCCAAACAGCAACATGTCCACCCCCTTGTCTGCTGACTGCTGACAACTGTGACAAAGCTCCTGGATTTCAGCCTGTGCAAAGAAAAGCAAGGCAGGGCAGAAATATTGTGAGCGTGCAAGTTCAGAGTGAAGCAACAAAGTGCAAAAAACAAGGTAGAGATGCTGTGAGCATCTGAATAGGTGCAAAGAGAGTAAGTGCTATGGAAGTAAGTGAAGAGAACTGAGTGCACTCTGCTCTGATGCATAGGAAATGCGCTGGTTCCTCCTTCCTGCAAGTTGACCTGTCTGTAGCTTTTCAAGGAAAAGTGCCTGTGCACTCCAAAATTCAGCACTGAAGTGGAAAACTCTATTCTAAATGAGTTGGAGGTGTACCATGATGATGTGTTGAGGCTGGCACATGTCTAAAGCCAACCCCCCCCTGGCTGGAGTATGCGAACAGTTATTACCTCAGTAGTATGTCTGCTGGAGCTGAGAACTACTGGCCAAGATGGGGGCGCAGAGGAGTGAGTGATAAGCTGCAGTTGATAATTTCACTTTGCTAGTTGTCACTGTCGAGCTTCTCTTCACTGCATGTGAGAACAGCGAACTGCATAAACATGAGGAACAAATAGATAATAATAAGATGCAAATGTATACAAATAGGCCTCTCAGAACAGGCATTTTCATTACATTGTTCAAAACTTGGTGAAAAAATCAGACTGTTTTCTCAAAGTCATGAATTTCATATTTCTGATCTCTCTGTATTTTCCCAACTGACTCACCATTACCCACGCTGTGCAGGGGCTGGGAGAATATTATAAATTAACTCTGTTTCTTTCTTCATAGATGCCACTGAACTGCTGAGATTTTCCAGTACTTTCTATATTTACTGTTAATGTTCAATCAAAGTTGATTTTAGTTTGCTTGTGATATTAGAAGTTGGAAAATGTGAAACCTTCTGTGATCGTTTGAGTCAGTAACTTGGAATTCAAATTTCATTTAAAAATCTCTGGAGATTGTTATTATCACAATAAAATGAAATACTGATGTTTTGAGGACCATACAGGATGAAACTTGAAAGATAGGATAAGATTAGTTGATTTTTATGTGCCTGCCCATATATACGTGATGCTCTGACCATTCGAATTTATGAATCTGTCATCCTCCAGCAGCAACATGATCCCCCTGAGAAAGACAAGAAAGGAAACAGTGAGGCAATTGCCCAAATTAATGATAGGTTATTACAACAAAGGCCAAGGGCCAGTTTCACTCATGTGTCAGGTGTCCAGGCCCGAGAATTACTTTCAGAATTACGATTTGGAGGTGACAGTGTTGGACTGGTGTGTACAAAGTTAAAATCGCACAACACCAGGTTATAGTACAACAGGTTTAATTGGAAGCACACTAGCTTTCAGAGCGCCACTCTTTCGTCAGGTGGTTGATGAAGGAGCGGCGCTCCGAAAACTAGTGTGCTTCCAATTAAACCTATTGGACTATAACCTGGTGTTGTGTGATAGTTAACAATGAGAATTACATGCTTTTGATCCAAACTGATATGTATCTTAAGTTCACATGTTCACTACTTCATCATGAGTTCAGTTTCTAGCATTCCAAATGATTCCTAACCAATACTAGAATAAAATTTGATCAATTTTGTCTCATATTGAATTATTCTGACAATGTAACTTGGTATTCAATTTGTGTTGCCTGCCAATTCATAGCATTGCTCATGAATGTTAAGAGAGTTATATTTTACAATATTACTAAGTTCACTTTTCTTCATGATAGACTTAAATTGTGTATCTCGTTGTGTTAGTATATTTATCATTGTTCTTGCTGAATGCATAGCATTGCATTTACCTTCTGCATGTCAGTTATCCATCACATCAAAATCTACTTAAATTATTTTCATTTAGAGTGTGTTACAACAGGGTATGTACTCGCACAGGTTTGCTGCCAACTCCACCAATTACTGTCTCATCAGTCTATCCTTCATCATCAATAAAGTGATGGAAGGGGTCAGCAACAGTACTGTTAAGAAACACTTGCTTAACAATAACCAACTCACTAATGCTTAGTTTGGGTTCTGCCAGGGACAATTCTGCTTCTGACCTCAATAGTCCAAATATCTTGACCTTCAGAGGGGAGGTGAGAATGAAATCAAGGTCACATTTAACTGAGTGTAGCATAACGGAGCCCTAGAAAATCTGAAGCCGATGGGATTTTGGGGGAAAGCTCTTCACTGGTTAGGGTTATACCTTGCACAAAGGAAGGTAGTTGTGAACGTTGGAGGTCAGTCATCTCAGCTCCATGACAGCTCTGAAAGATTTCCTCAGGGAAGTATCCTAGGTCTGGCATCTTGAGTTCTTTCATCAATGATATTCCTTCTATCATAAGATCAGGAGTGGAATATTTGTTGAAGATTGTATAATATTCAACACCATCTTTTGCCCGAAACATCGATTTTGCTGCTCCTTGGATGCTGCCTGAACTGCTGTGCTCTTCCAGCACCACTAATCCAGAATCTGGTTTCCAGCATCTGCGGTCATTGTTTTTACCTTTTACACCATTAACAACCCCTTGAACAGTGAAACAATCAATTTCCAGGCTTGGGCTGTCAGATAACAAGTAACATTCTTTGCCAAGCAAATGTCAAGCAATTACCATCTCCAACAAGAAGGAATCTAATCACTGCCCCTTGACATTGAATTGCATTACCATCCCCAAATCCCCAACTATCAACAGTTGCTCAGAAGCTGAACTGCACTAACCAGCAAACACAATGGCTACAAGAGCAGGTCAGACCTCGGAATTGGGCAACTACTAACTTACCTCTAAAGTCATTTCACCATGTGCAGAGTACAATTTGGTACTGTGATGGAATGTTCCTTACTTGCCAGAATGAGTGCAGCTCCCACAGCACTCAAGAAACTTGACATCAGATAGGACTAAGCAGCTGGCTTGATAGCCACCACATTCACAAACATTTACTCCTTCCTGCAGTGACATATACCAATAGCAGTGTGTACCATCTACAAGATGTATTGGAATAGGTCATCAACACTCTGTAGAAAGCATTTTTCAAATCTTCAACCACAATCTTTTAGAGGAACAAGGTCAGTAGATACATAGAAACACCACCACCTCGAGGTTCCTCTCCAAGGCACTGACCATCCTCAATGGAAATTCATCACTATTCCTTCAGTGTCATGGAGTCATATCCTGGAAAACCCAAACTAATGGCATTATTGTTCTACCTTGCAATGGTCCAAGGTGGCAACTGATCACCACCTTCCCAAGGACAACTAAAAATGAACAACAATTGATGTCCCAACCAGTGATGTCCAAGAATGAATTAAAAGAAATTGTAAGAAGTTTAGGTTGGTGTAAGACATTCAACACTCAAAGCTACTCTATCATGGCTGATTTGATTGTGACCTTAATTTCACATTCCTGCTGGCCCCATGACTCCTTTTAATCAATAACCTATCTGCCTCTGCTTTAATAGTACAACAATGAATCATTACCTGGGAAAAGGAGTTCCAAAGAGACACAGACTTTGGGAGCCACCTTTGTCATCTCCACCTTATGTACGAGATCACTTAAATTTAAGCTCTGTCCCCTATTGTAATCTCCTGCACAAGGGAAACAACCTTTTAGCATCAGGTCCATCAAGCTTCCTGAGCATCTTGTACATCTCAATAAGATCACCATTCATTCTTCTAAACTCCAACTAATATTATTGTATAAGACAGTTGGGGCTGACTTTTTTTTTGGCTAAGTCAGTTTCGTTGAATTTTTCGAAGGGTTTTTGTGATGAAGCTGAGTGAGATCTCTTGCCATATCTTACCAAACTCACCTCATTAACTACTCCGATGGTGTCCCTCGGGCCTGACTCTAGCCTCACTTTATCATGTGCAGTTCCCAGAACATCTCACTTTGTGCCAGATTTCTGCTTAAACACCAACATCCTTGGCTTCTGTGCCTGTGCTCTGCACCACAACAGAATAGTACAGCAGCCAGGAATGCACACTACTCTTGGCACATGGCTGACACTCCATTATCCATACAACCCCAATTCTCACTGTAGTTGCAGTTTACTCAACAGCCACCAGTTTACCTGTCTTAGCTACATCCTGTCCAACCACCCTTTCTAGGTCTGTGTTGTGTTTACACATATTCCCTGTGTCTGTATGGGGTTCCTCCAGGTGCTCCAGTTTCCTCCCACAGTGCAGGTTAGATGGTTTGGCCATGCTAAATTGCCTATAGTGTCCAAGGATGTGCAGACTATGTGGGTTAGCCATGAGAAATGCAGGGATGCAGGAACAGGGTGTGGTTTGGATGTGGGTGTGATGGTCTTCAGAGTGTCACTGTGGACCCGATGGGCCCAATAACCTGTTTCCACACTGTAGGGATTCCATGATTACTCTGCCCCAAATACTCACTGGAGACCTGCATCCTGATATGTCCCACAGGGGAAGACTACATTCAGGCAAGTAATTGGACAAATCCAAATATGTGTTTATTTGCAGACAGCAAAAGGGAATTCAAAGTAAATGAATAGAGGCTGCTGTTCTCCTCCACAATTCAAACCAAATGCTGGTGTGATGAGAAACTACTACTCTACAGTCCATGACAGTCTTCTGAACCCAGCTCTCATCTACTGACAATCAGGTCCTGTCTTGGTTGTAGTGCTCAAAACAGCTAACCTCTGTCAAACATGGGGCTTCTTCCTCTCTGAAATCCTTCTCATCAGAAGCCAGCTCTCGCTCACCCAGTTCCTCAGCATCCTATTGCATTGCCTTATTGCCTTCTCCATTGCTGCAGACCACAGCATGCCAGGATGGTCTGGTGCACCCTGTTCAGACTCTACTGGAAGGTCTCCCAGACCACTTGCAGTGGAACTTAACCTTCAGCGGCCCTGCCATCTGTTCCACTATAGCCCTGCTCCCAGCATGTGCACCAATTTGGTGTCTGCTGAGTGGCCAACAAATTATGCGTAAAAGGGCATTTGCACTGCATTTTTATCCCCTTCCTTCCCCAGACCCAAAACAGTTATTCAACACTTTATTGCATTTGGTATGGTCCATTGTAGTGTTTCCATGACAGATGATGAAGCATTGTTCTCCATCTCCCATAGCACTCTTGGAAGTTTCAAAAGTGATGGGCATTATTGGCCAGCACTCAGCTCTGTTAGGTCATTGCCAGTAACGTCTGCTTTGTTGAAATGCAATTTGCAAGCACTAATTGCAAAATGCCTTTGACTAGGATTTGAACCCTAAACACGTTCAATCTACATGCATTGCAAAGTGTGTGTGGTGGGGTTGGGGGGGGGGGGGGGGGGGGGGGGGGGGGGGGGAAGGGGGGTGGGGAGAAGGGAAAGAGATACTTATAAATGAAATGTAGCTGCAGTTTACAAATGCTGACATCATATTTTGCCCTTTTACTGTTCAAGTGTCCAGGATTCTGCAATTTCTCCCATCAACTGACACTGATTCACCCCAAACTGGGCATTCTCCCAGTCATTTTCCAGTTGCACCTAGCATTTGCAGAACAGTAAGTGATGGCATGGAATACGAATTGCAGTGGGCACCATCAGCATTGGCCTTCACCTGTTCACCAGGTACCCCTTCAAAGCCTCCAAGTCTCTTTTTACCTTTAATGACAATGATATCCTATTTTTACCCATAACCACCCCACGTGGAGACCACAGTGAACTTTGCTTTCAACTGTCCTTCCTGCCCCGAGCCCTGCCATTATACCTTAATGAAGCCCACCTGGGTCCTCTAAGTTTCCCCTGTGGATGCCATAGTGATGGTCACTGCCTGAGTCACTGGTATTCACATCAGGAATCACAAGTTCAGCTGGTGACATGGGTTTCCTGAAAGTAGCAGGTGCTGGCTGCCCAAGTGCAAACTCATCTTGCATAGCAGCTTCATTATAATACTAAACCTCTTATTTGCATATGCAAGGTGACTAACGCTGTTTAAGATAGGAGTCTTGCACCTTTAAGGTAGCAGGGTCTCTGCTGATGTGTAATGATGTTTGATTTCTTCCCATCATAAGGATGCTACACAGGGTGCCATGCAGTCAATAATTCTATGACTGTACCACTGACCTTATTTACTGTAACATAATCCCTATGTCCTCAAAGCAGAATTATATATTATTAATAATGAAAAGCAAAGTTGTATATCATCACCACTTGCAATTAATTACTACGGTGAATGTGAATGCATTTTTAACACTTAAAATAGGCTATTAAAAAATAGTTAAAAACAAGCTGTTTGTATAAAATAGCAGAATCAGAGCATTTCTTTAATATTAAACTCAAAAGAATTGCATGACAGTTAAGTTTGTACTTGAAAAGTGATTGAATCCAAATTAAGTAATCACTTCAGTGGTATATAAGGTAACAAAACCATGAAGTATTCATTGAAGCCAGTGTTGAAAATGGTTAGCACTGCTGCCTCATGGCACCTGAGAGGTGGGTTTGATTCCAGCCTCAGGTGACTGTCTGTGTACAAAGTTAAAAATCACATAACACTGGGTTATAGTCCAACAGGTTTAATTGGCTTTCAATTAAACCTGTTGGGCTATAACCTGGTGTTGTGTGATTTTTAACTTTGTACACCCCAGTCCAACACCAGCATTTCCAAATCATGTCTGTGTGGAGTTTGCACATTCTCCCTGTGTCTGTGTGGGTTTGCTCCAGTTTCCTCCCACAGTCCAAAGATGTTCAGGTTAGTTGGATTGGCCATGCTAAATTGCCCCAGAGTATCCAGGGATGTGCAGGTTAGGTGGATTAGCCAATGGTAAGTGTCAAAATTCAAAATAATTTACAGGGATTGGGAGGCTGGGTCTGGGTGGGAAGCTGTTCAGAGGGTCAGTGCAAACTTGTTGGATCAAATGACCACTTTCTGCACTGCAGATTCTTACCTTTTGGAGCTGAACTCATTAACCAAGAGATACTATAATAATTTAGAGGAAAGCTGCATCCTATTTTGTTTAATTATTTGCAAATTTCAGTATTTATATCAAATATATGATTCATTTTTTAAAAAAAGAGTTTGAAACTAGCTATTTTAGGATTCCAACATTTGTGAAAATATACCTGTGGTTCACGCTAGAAGGTTAACGAAGGAATTGTGTTTCTGGGAGTAAGATATTCAGTTTTACAAATTTCATTTTGGAAAGATGCAAATGTAATGGGTGAGGTTCAAAGGGCATTTACTAGATCGATAACTGAAATGAATGAGTTGTCTCATGATGAGACAACCGGCTGGGCTTGTTTCCACTGGAGTTTAGAACTCTAATGGGTGATGATTTAAAGCGTGTAAGATCCTAAATGGTCTTAAAGTTGAATGTGAAAAGGATATCCAGAATTAGGGGTCTCTATTTTAAAATTCAGGATTGCCCATTTCGGACAGAGATGAGAAGAATTGTTTCATCTTTGAGATTGGAGAAAGTGAGGACTGCAGATGCTGGAGATCCGAGCTGAAAATGTGTTGCTGGAAAAGCGCAGCAGGTCAGGCAGCATCCAAGGAACAGGAGAATCGACGTTTCGGGCATCAGCCCTTCTTCCTGAAGAAGGGCTGATGCCCGAAATGTCGATTCTCCTGTTCCTTGGATGCTGTCTGACCTGCTGCGCTTTTCCAGCAACACATTTTCAGCTCATCTTTGAGATTGCCCAACTTTGGAATTCTGCTTCAGAAGATATTGAGGGTGGGTGTTATCAAATATTTTTCTGGGAAGAAAAGATTCATTTTTGTTAGGCACAGGAATCAAAGTTAACAGGGTGGATGGGAATGTAGAATTTGAAACACAAACACATCAGTTATGATTTTACTGAATGGTGGAGCAGGACTGAATGATTTATTTCAGCACCTATTTCCTAAGTTTATGTGTACCTATATTTGTATGTTCAGTTTATTCACATACCACAGTACACAAACTTTAAAATAATCTACCAAGGTTTAGGGCTAGTAATGAGAACAAAACTATCAAGGAACTGGATATTACATGATATCTCTTGGTGTATTTCCAGTGTGGAGACATGTTCTATAGGACAGGAGTCCAATCCACTGTCTTCTCACTCCACCCAAGCTCACAGCCAAAAGAAACTGAGGGTTAGGTGGGCACAAAAATCAGCACCCTACTATCTTATGTAGATTAATAATTAAAGGTCATGTGAACTTATTGTAAGTATCAATTAAACTGTCAACACCATAATACAGTGAACAAGTGGGCAGAAATGATGGCCTGTTTTCACTTCAATGTATTTAAAATATTGGGAAGGGAGGGAGGTGCAATCACTTGAGGGTGTCCATGCTCATCAGGGGCAATCTCAAAAAAAGTAGCAGCCCCCTTCCTTCTTATGTGTGAATAGTACTAAACCCACACCTTCTTATGCTATGGTGTTAACCCAGTCCAAAGTCCCATTATTGTAACACTCACTATTCTTTTTTTGCTCTCTGTGGGCTGTAGCCAGGCACCTTTTTGCAGTCTATCCACTTGATATTATGGAACTTGTCTCTAGTGAATGGCGTGTGTCCATTCCAAGGCACAATGGGTTATAGCTCAAATGTATTGACCTGCTCTAGCACTTGTAATTTGGTTTGCACTTTTATGGAAAGTCTTGTCCTTAGAATGGTCACATTATGTTGTTGTGTTTTCTTAACATTCCTTTTCAGTAGACCCATTAAGATTTTCTGACTAGATTTGCCTTTCTTCAGAACCTGTGAGGCTTCCTTTATGGATTTGCCATTAGACAGCCTCAGAGCTGTGTTGCTGCCAGGACTTATAAGCGTGGGATTTCCCAGCAGTTTATCTGCAGTGCTTTACAACTGCAGGAATGGCTTGCTCGTTGTCATTTTGCCACTGATATTTCTTCTACAAATAAAAGCAAAAGTTGCTGGAAAAGCTCAGCAGGTCTGACAGGCATCTATGAAGAGAAATCAAATTAAACGTTTTGGGTCCAGTGACCCTACCTCAAAACTGTTCTGAGGAAGGTCACTTGATCTGAAACATTAACTCTGATTTCTTTGCACAGATGCTGCCAGATCTGCTGAGCTTTTCCAGCAACTTCTGCATTTGTTTCTGATTGACAGTATCAGCAGTTCTTCTGGTTGATATTCATTCTGCAGTTGGGGAACCCATCTTCTACTTGCAAATCACAGCCAAATGTTCACCATCAATACACCACTGAAACCAGGAGTCATTTCAGGAATCTGCATAAACAGAACTTGTTCTTCCATCATACCTTTCACAATCTCAAAATATACCAAAGTACTTTAAAACCAATTAGATACTTTTGATATTATGATGAAAAGAAATGCAGCAGCAGATTTCTATCTAGTAAGGGCCCATGGCAAAGAGACAGTGACCACATATTCTCTTCCATTATGGTAATTAGGAAATAAATATTGTCCAAATCTGAGGACTGTTCTCGTTTTAAATAACACCATAAGGTCTTTCACCTTCACCTGTTCATTTGTTTTACCGAGACTGAATGTAGCAATATCCCCTTCTAAGGCTAGATGGTGCAGCAGAAGTTAGGGCTCCAATCTGCAATTTGTTAGTTTTATTTATTTATATTACACCTAGTGTTTAGTTAGATGCCATGGATTGTGAAGTTGTAATTGAGTGATATCTGGCTATCAGAAGTTCAAGGCAAAACATTATTGGAACACTCCCTTCATTCTTTCCATCCTCTCTTTGGGCTGTATCCAGCCTCCTTTTGTGGTCTACCCATCGAGCTATCTTTAGTGAATTATCTGTGGAAAGGGGGTTTGTTGAGCTCAGTTGGCTGAACTGTTGGTTTGTGAAGTGGTGTGAAGCCAACAGTGTGGGTTCAGTCACTGCACGAGCTGAGTACTCTCTTTCTCAATCTCTCCTCTCGCCTCAGGTATGGTAACCCTCAAGTTGAATCACCAGCAGTCAGCTCTCTCTAATGAGAGAGAACCCTATAGTTTGGTAAGACTATAGTGACTTTTTTAGATTAGATTACTTAGTGTGGAAACAGGCCCTTCGGCCCAACAAGTCCACACCGACCCGCTGAAGCGCATCCACCCAGACCCATTCCCCTACATTTACCCCTGCACCTAACACTACGGGCAATTTAGCATGGCCAATTCACCTAATCTGCACATTTTTGGACTGTGGGAGGAAACCCACGCAGGCATGGGAAAAATGTGCAAACTCCACACTGTCAGTCACCTGAGGCAGGAATTGAACCCAGGTCTCTGGCGCAGTGAGGCAGCAGTGCTAACCACTGTGCCGCCCACTTGTCTTGAGTTGACATGTGGAAACCACCACCTTATCCAAGGCATGATAAGTTATAAAAATTGAAAGAGCTGCAGATGCTGTAAATCAGAAATAGGAATTGCCGAGAACACTCAGCAGGTCTGGCAGCATCTGCGGAGACAAATCAGAGTTAACATTTTGGGTCAAGTGATGCTTCCTCAGGATGTTCTGAGGAAGGGTCACTCGACTGAAACATTAAATCTGATTTCTCTCCACGATGGTTGTGAACTCAAAAGCATTGTCCCACTCTAACACCTGTAATTTGGTTGCCTTTTTCAGGAATGTTTTGTTCTTAGAATTCTCACATCATGCTGTTGTGCTTAGAAATGGCACATGACATTTCTTTCTCAATAAATAGATCATATTTTACTCTACTTTTAACCAATCTTTGTATCTAGATCATGGTGGGAACCATATACAATCCTTAGTTCTGATTATGCCCTATGAGTAGAATATCTAAATTCTGCCAGCAATAGTTCACAATTTAAGATAGCTTGATAATTAAAAAGTATTTCATTTTGTTAAGCAAGCATTGAAAAATGTGGCTATCAATATTGTATCATTTTCTATCCAATTCCAGTGTGAATTTTGTTTCTTTTTCTTCTGCACATTTAGCTGCAAAAGTATTAATGTTGTTTTCAAATATAGAGAAATGCATTGATAATGACTAACAAAAATGACTTGGAAATATTTTCGTTACATTGGATCTATATTCTGTTTACTTATAAATTCTAATCAAAACATTAAGGTGTTCAAGTCTCAACTGGAAGAGGACAGAATATATTTAAGTTCAATCCAAAAAAAACGATGCCTTCATTTTTGTTAGATTCCCAGTTGCACTTGACAAGACATGCGTTATAGTAAATATTAATGATATATTCTAATAAAACTAGTATTATAGTTATAAAACCTGTATGAGATAAAGTATTTGTATTCCACAAATAATGCATTCCTCTTAGATGGAAGTCATTACTAATGGTGACAAATCTGCATTTAATTTCAGAATGGACCATTTTTAACTTTTCAGAAATTTAACTTGTCTGATAATGCCTTGATTTAGACCTTTCTCATTTCTAAGAAAAGATTGAAATATAGCTGGATTCCAGGATGTTTGAATTTAAAATGTTATTCTCAGTAGGGTGCATGATATTTACACACAGATGCAAATGAATGAGTCAAATTTGTACATAATTCAATGCAAAACAAGTGAGTAAATGCAAAATGAGCAACAGAACAGAGGGCAATTATTTCATGAATTACACTTCACCCTTTAGTTAAAAAATTAGATTTTATTATTATTTACTTTCCTTATTTCTTCCTGTGTGTCAGTTTTAGGTCATTTGGTAAAATTCATACCTCTGAATCAGAAGCTTGTGGATTCAGAACCTACTCCACTATCTCAAGTACATTCTCTAGTCCAGTAAGGAGGGTGTTCTGCACCGTCAATGATGGAATCTTGTAGGGGACTGAATGATACAAGCTATTGCAAGAAATGTGTCAGAATCACAGAAGTCATCCAGAGAGGCTTATCTTGACACCCAAAGCAATGTGCAAGGAGCCTGTTTGATAGTGCAGCACATTGACGTTGGAGATTTAGTCAAGTAACCCAAGGGACATTAGTGTCTGGGTGATCTTGCCCTGCTGAGGGTCTTCATGTATGTAGCATGCAGACCCTCCTCAACTTGAACTTGCACCGAAGGGGTCAGGCAAGGTAGAGGTGGAGGGTCCAGTCTCTTCTGGAGCTTCCTGAGTATAGACTTCTGAAGGGCATGTGTGTGGTTCCTTCTCCTGCTGGATAGTTCCTGGCAACACCCTGTCTCATTGTGAGGAAAGGGCACCAGGATCCTCTATCTCCCTATCGCATACTTTTAGTCATGAGGACCAAAGGCTAGAGCGACAAAGTAGGATGTGTGTACGTATGCAGCAAATCCTGAGGGTGCCCAGATATCCATAGCAGCTGCTAACCTGCCTATTGAGCAGCTTACTTCTCTAAAATGGCTATAACCATCCCACAGGTACCTGCAAGATACAAGGTAGAGACGACATTGCAACAAATGCTTAGAAGTGGTGTGCAATGAATGAGTCTGACAGTGGGGTTAATGTGAGATTGCAGTGGAAGAAAGATGATACTTAATCAATTGGTGAGGGGAATGGTACTGTCCTTTACCTGTGAGGGGCAGGATTCTCTCCCCATAGTGGGTGACGATCCTAATGTTGAATACCTGTGCTGGCTCTTAACATCCTGTTCATAGAGTCGTAGAGATGTACAGCACGGAAACAGACCCATCAATCCAACCCGTCCGTGATGATCAAACATCACAATTTGATCTAATCCCATTTGTCAGCATTTGGCCCATAATCCCTCTAAGCACTTACTATTCGTATACCATTTAGATGCCTTATAAATTGTAATTGTTGTAATTGTATCCAGCTCCACCACTTTCTCTGGCAGCTCGTTCCATACTTGCAAAACCCTTTGCGTGAAAAAGTTAGCCCTCAGGTCCTTTTTATTCTTTCACATCTCAAACTATCCAACCCTGGCAACATCCTTGCAAATCCTTTCAAATTTAACAACAGCCTTCCAATAGAAGGGCAACCAGAATTGTATGCAGTATTCAAAACGTGGCCTCATCTATGTCCTGTACAACTGCAATATAATGTCCCAACTCCTATACTCAGTGTTCTGACCAGTGAAGGCAAGTGTGCCAAAAGCTGCCTTCACCACTCTGTCTACCTGTGGTTCCTCGTTCAAGGAACTATGCATCTGAACCTCTTTGTTTGGCAACACTCCCCAGACCTCACAATTAACTGTATTTTGGTTTGCCTTACCAAAATAAAATAGCTCATTTTTATCTAAATTAAACTTACCCTTGGCCCATTGGCCCGTTTGATCAAAGTCCCATTGTACACTGTGATAATCTCATTGACTGTCCACCACACCATCTATTTTGGTGTCATCTGCAAACTTACTAACTATGCCTTTTATACTCACATCCAAACTGTTTATATAAAAGATGAAAAGTGGTGAATCCAACATTGATCCTTATGGCACACTGCTGGCCACAGACCTCCAGTTCAAAAAGCCACCACCCTCTGTCTCCTACTTTCAAAACAATTTCATATCCAATTTGGCTAGATCCCCCTGGATCCCATGTGATTTAACCTTAGTAACCAGTCAACCATGTGGAACCTTATTAACACTTTGCTGAAGTCCTTATGGATATCTACCACTCTGCCTTCATCAAACTTTTTGTCATCTCTTTGAAAACCTCAGACAAGTTAGTGAGACATGACTTCCCATGCACAAAACCATGTTGGCTATCCGTAATCAGTCCTTGCTTTTCCAAATGCATGTAAATCCTACTCCTCAGAATCCCCTCCAATATCTTACCCACCACTGATGTAAGGTTCATCTGTCCATAGTTCCTTGGTTTTTCCTTCCACCTTTCTTAAATAATGGCACCACATTAGCCAACCTACAGTCTTTGAGCACCGCATCTGTGGCTGTCGATGATACAAATGTCTCAGCAAGGGGCCTGGTAATCACTTCCCTAGCTTCCCACAGAGTTCTATTATGGTCTGCTTATTCTTAGAGTGAGAGAAAGTGAGGGATTGTGTGAGATGTAAGTGGGTGGCACAGCTTTAGTGCTGAAGTGGGCAGTGCAGAGATCATAGAGTATTAATGGTTCAGGATATTAGGGGTTGGGTGGTAACAAGAGTGAATGAGGAATGGTGTTGCATGTAATTGTGAGAGTGATGCAGTAAGAGTCTTGGTGGGAGGTGGGTGCCATAGAAAGGATACAGTGAGTGTAAGGTAGCAGAGAAGAATAAGACACTAACCCTGGTAGAGTGGAAAGGGTCATTGATGTTCTTGGGGCATTGCTGGCCATTCTTCTGGACCACGGAAATGACACTGACCCAGGCTCCCGGGGTCTGGTGGCGGGATCTCCTCTGCCTGTTCTGAGAAAAGGGCACCCCTCCACTGCACCACCCATCCATCAAGACCTCTAGGTCCCTGTTGAAGAATTTCAACACCATTTCCCTCTCTTAGACTATCTTTGAAAAAACTATCCTTTGAAGAGCAGAGCAACCTCAAAATGCCAGTGCTCATCTTTTAAACAGTATGGGTGCCTGAAATGCCAGTTGTTCGGTGGATATCCAGTAAGGATATGTCCTGCTGGTAATGACAAGTGATAGGCTGAGGTTAGAAACAGGTGGAGATTTGCTAGAGGGATGGAGTATGTAGTTAATGAAGCAAGTTTAGTAAGACATGGTGAAATAACTTGTTAGACCTCGGTGGAGAGAAACATCTGTGAAACTCGATAAAACTGACACTTAGCCAAAAAGTAGTATTCAGCCCATTGTGCTATGCTCCATAGTTAAAATGCAGTATGCCTTTAAGTAACATGCTCATGATATAATCACTGTATTTTAGCATCTGACCTGAGGATATAAAGATTTCAAATTTCATCTTAACTAGGACATTTGAAGCATGGCATGTAGGTGAAAGCATGTTACTCTTTGTAACCAAATAGCTTAATGTTAGACCAGACACCATGTTGTGTATCATTGTGATATATCTATAATTCAGAAGCGATTGAAAAAATCCATTGAACCTTTCAATACCATATGTCCAGTTCTTATATTACAGGAGTTAACATAAGGTTTGCTGCATCAGGTACAAATGCTTTGCTGAAGGCAAATCCCATAGTGGCAGTTCAAGAGGTATTATGTTGTGGATGCATGGTTAAACCAAAGCCATGTTTGCCTGCATAAAAAAATTACATAACATATTTTGTAGAGAAGTGCAATTTATTCCACTCTTCTCGGCAATATTTAAACTTTAAGTAATTTCAATAAAACAGATTATCTAATTATTATCATGTTTCTTTTCACAAATTGGTTGCTAAGTTTCCTATTTTACAAAAGGGACAATATTACAAAGGTACTTAATACTTTGTAAGCACTTTGGGATGCCCTGAAATTCTGAAAGATATTGTACAGTTGTAATTATTGTTTTTTCTTCGTTCTTTTAACCTATTCCCTTTGTTTTCTTGCTTCCTGTCATGCAAGTTGTCATGATTGAGAGCATAAGGAGGGTCAGGATGTGAGTGAATTAAAGAAGGTATTGGTGGGGTCAGAAATTATGCTGGAAATGCTGCTTAATTTCTAGTCTACCTCTAGATTGCTAGATTGAGAGTGGAATGTTATGGGGGTGATGCTGGACAACTGAAAGGTGTAGGTTCAAACAAGATAGGGCAGGAGGTTAGCCTGAAATTTCACTCATCATTGCATAATTTCTCATTGAATTAAAATAAATGATGGGAAAACTGTGGACCTGGTGAGTGGAGAAGTAAAAAATCATGCTGTTTAAACAAGCCTACCAATAGCCCAGATTTATTTCAATTCACTGAACACTAACTCAGCATCATTGAAAAAAACACAAATGGCTCATTTTTTTTCTTCCTTGCTGTAAAATGTTTTACATTTACCTATTTTCAGTATTAACTGTCTCCATTCTGCCATTTGTACATTTTATTGAATTTCTATACAGCCTTTAAATTCTATTAATTCTATAGCCCTACTGTTAGTTTCATCTATAAAATTGTCCAGTGCCATTGAAATTCTGACTATGATTTCCAACTGTAAATTGGAAACAATATCTGACTGCCTGATAATTCCCTAGCAAGTCCATTCATTATTACATCAGCAACATCACACATCTATCAAAACTTTAATTACATTTGTTTGGCACAATGTGGACTCAGAATTAGTATTTCATAATGAGATTTTTTTTTGTCTTTTTATCTTAAATTATTTTTTGAGACTCTTCTGGTGCAAAACTTTGAACTATTCTTGGGGCTAGATTGCTGGATGCATAATCACCAAATCAGACTCATAGCTTGTCCAATTTTCTGACCAGAAACTTTGGGACCGTGCTATTAAAATGCACAAGTCTCATTAACATGGATAAATGATGGATTAATCCTTCTCCTCAATCCTGGAATTATGCTTTTCAGAAGCCTTTATTGTGGGGATGTTGAGCTGATGTAGTTGATAGGGTTTGCTATTAGTGGAAAATGTAAAAGGTGCAATGGAGCAATTTTACATTGAATTCAACAAGAGGCCATACTCACTGTGTCAGCTTGAATCAACATTGAATAATACTAAGCATCAGGGATCAATAGGCAGCCCATTTTCAGTTAATACATGACCCCAAAATATTTTAAGAACAGAACTTGTCACCTTGACCTTAAACTTACTATTACTATGTAATTAATCTGCTGAAAACAAACATACAAAACTCATTCTAAATCCTTGTAAGAAAACAGCTTTCAAAATCTGTACATATTTTCTGTCTTACAATTCTTTTATAAATTGTATCTGTACATTTCTAATATTAATTATTATAATGAATAACAGAATATTTCTTAAGTCACTTTTTTGGAGCAAAGTCTAGCTATGTTTTCCATTTAATACTCAACTTCTACAGCACCCTCTGAAAGATGTAAATAATTTGAGTTTTTATTAAATGACAGCTAAATAAATGAAAATGTGTGGGTGTGACTGCTAGTATACTTCCAGAACAACTTGTGCAGAAGGTAATAACTGGTATTATATCTCTGAGGAACAATTCTATGTGTATTTTTTTTATTCAGAACAGCTACTAAGCAAGTGTCTGTTTTTTGCTGATCAATTGTTCTAATGTATGCACTTGAAAAAATGTGCTTATTTCTTACAATTCTTTGTTATAATCTGTGTCATATAAAACGTGAAAATGCCTTCTACTTCTGTGCAAGAACATCAAATGTGATAGCTCCACAATAGGAGAAAGTTCTACGACAATATTCAAAGTTAACCATGATGTTTTTGAGTATCCAGTGATTTTGGATATTTGCCATGAATGAACAGAAAACAGTTTAATCCTTTTAAATGACCTCCAAACAATAGTCAGTTATATTTTCAGTGTTTAATAATTCATCAAGAAAGAGGACCAGATTTTGCTGGCAAGGGACATCAACTATAAGGTCAGGCTACAATAAAACTTAAAGTGCTGGAGAACCTCAGCAGGTCTGGCAGCATACGGAGAGAGAAAAACAATCAATCAATCTTTCAAGTCCACAATGAGTCTTATTTAGAACTATGGGGTCTTGGTGGTTAGTTTTGTTCTTTGTATTTTTAGTTTCCAGGTCTACTTTTGTTGAAAATGTGGGCTAATCACACTGCATTGAGGGAGGCAGGGCATCTGCAAACTAGATAAAAGAGGGAATAATCAATATGCCAACCAAGCAGAAATAGAGTTGTTAAACACAATATCATAACAGTGCTGAAAAAGAAACAAAAATAAAAGAAAACAAAATTTGGATAGACGGAGGGACAAAAAGGAAAAGTAGGAAAGAATTCTGAAAGTTCATATACATGAACATCTCCTAAAGCAATTCACAACACGAAGGAATAAGACTCCACTCAAAAAAGGTGTTGGGCAAGGGAGTATGATTAATAGTCATTACCAATTGTAGTATTGCTAAAAGGTTCCTTATGCTGATAATTACCTGGTTTAGCTATTTAAATATGTATCATCTTCATATTCAGACATGTTATGACATGTAGCTGGGGCAGGTAGTCGTTTGCTTACCCATTAATAATGGATTTAATGGACAAATAAGATGAAAAAAATATCATTGGTCACTGTGAGATATTTTATTTCCACATCCAGCTCTATTTTGACTCAGCCCCTTCCCAAACTCCCTCTTGCTGCCTCACGTTTGATGGTTTGCATTGCCTTTAACAGACTTTGCATGTAAATAGCTAACTGACTACATAGATGATTACTGGTGACAGATAATAGGTAAAAACAGAAATGTCATGGTGATTTGCTGATGGGGAGAAAAACCATTCAGTTGTGTGTATGAGGAGGCCAAGCCTAGGGTTTTACAAATCTTAAAGAGGAATAAGACAAATCGTCCACTGACTTGTGATAATTCACAAAGGTTATTTCGTGTTTGCCATAATTTTGCTGGTCAATTTATATAGTGATAACAGTATGTGTTTTCAGATACCATTATATATCTTGCATAATCTGACCCAATAAATATTTTTGGTGGCAGAGAATTAGATTCAGATTTCAAAGCAGTTCTTTGCATGATTTTCAATGATGTAGTGATTATAGCGAGGACAGCCCAGTAGACTTTGGAATATGAGTTCCCTGGTTGGAACTTTTAATCTGATCCAATCAGGGAGTCCTGGCTGACAGATAGAAGAGGAGTGTCAGATAATCTGACAATTTGACAGCTGGCTCTGAGGGAGCTGAACCATTGTCAAGGACTATCCATACGTAAATAAAGGGAGACTCGGTGACAGGATACAGGCTTCTGTGAAGTTATGTCAAGTGGCATTTCTTATACTATGGAATTTCCAGATACTTTCTTTAACTTTAGTATTCCTTATTTTACTAATATAAGAATTTGCAGGAAAATACAATTAGTCAGAGGCAAATCATCTATTAGCTATAATTACATGATGACATTTTTCCCCATTTTCAAATTTTTCCCCATATCTGCTACAATTAATTATTACATAATTATCTTGGACTACAAGATAAAGTGGAATAAATCAATAACCTTTTTGTTATTCAATGCTATTCAATTCATAACAACAATACGAAGCCTTTATGTTTCATAAATGCATCCATAAGCTTATGACATGCAATGGCTGTTAAAATTCTTTCTGAAAGTAAAATGGTTTTTATCTTCAAAGTTTTGGTTATTAACTAGTTGATTGGCCTACAGTGAGTTGGAAGTTTTACCTCCATTACATTATCCAGAAACGTATTTGTAATGTTGATTTACTTTATCATCAAATACACTCTTGCAGCTCTGTGACTGTAAATGGAAGAAGGTAGGTTCAAACATCTCTTTGCTTAGAGTGAAACTGCATTTGTAAAAGAAAGGAATATTTTTATCTTATGTACTTACCACTTCACAATAACTATCAAATGACTAGCTGTGCTGCTGGAATTTAAAAATTGGAATAGCATACATACTGTTTGAAAATGGGGCATTGTTTTACTGATAATCTTCTCTACTGTTGATTGCTAAGAATCCTGAACAGTTCTGTGTTGCTTCATAAGAGAAGGCTCATTTCCAGAAATTTCCAGAGTGGAAGCAATATAAATGTATGCATGCATTTTTAAAGATAGGGGTTGGAAATAGTGCTTATGATCCTGATTGGAATTTCTGGATGTATAGCTCTGTTGAGTTAATGGCTTCCAGAATATGTTATCTGTTACCTCTCATTGAATCTGGAGGATTTTACACTGTCTTAACACCTGAAAATTTCTTCAACATGCTGCTCTTGATAACATGTTGACAGTATGCATCTTTTTCCCTTGCTTGTCTGTCATGTCCAGTTGATATCTTTGCAAAGGAAGTGAAATTATTTGCAAACAGATAGCAGTTTTCAGAAGAGGAGCTGAAGTGGTTTTAATGATCAGACTGCATTGTTGTTTTTACTTCCCCAAAGTGCTATCGATTAAAACCTTCATGAGCAAATACAATTGAGTAAGGAAGGAATTCTTTGGCATTGAATGAAATAATCAAGGAGTTAAAGAATTTGTTTCTGCTTTAATATTGAAACCATTAGTGCATAGTAATAATAAAATGCACAAGTACTCTTTTTATATCACAGCATTAATTTCCTGGATGTAACTACAACTAGTTGTCTTTTTTGTGTAAGGGTCAAAAGACATCAATATATCCCCCTCAAATAAGTCACCCAGGCAAGACACACCCCATAGCTGCCCATAGTTTAAATCCCAAGTCCATCACCCCCGACTAGAAACCGGCATACCAACTATGGGTGTAAAAAATGATGTTTTGGCAATATTGCCCTCACTCTGTTGCATTGGTCTCCACGCTTTAACAGTATTAATAACTATTGGGCTATGGCAATATTTTTTAATTGTTCTCATTTTGTATAAGAACCAGCAGGTTAATTAAGGGGGCATCTTGCCTGAGATGCTTCAATGTCCAACCAAAGTGAGTGAGGGTCCCCCTGGGCTCAGTCATTCATGTAAGATAGCAAAGAGCTTAACTGATAGTTTTTGATATCTGGGAGACCACTGCTCCCAGTCTGTAATGTAACTGCAATTTAGTCAATTTAATTAGGGTCTGCTTGCGATACCAGATAAAAGAACTAAACCAGCCATTCAGTGTTCTAAATGTTTGCTTAGTAAAAAGCAGATGAAGCATTCACATAGGATACAGCAGACGGGACAGAATGTTCATTTTAATGAGGGCTATCCAACCTAACCAAGATATCGTAAATACCTCCTATTTTCAAAAGGTCTTGTTTGATTCTGTGAAATAAATGGGCAAAATTGGTTTTAAGTAGCCAATCAAAGATGGGAGTAATGAATATACCTAAGTAGAGAAAGCCCTACTGTGACCACCTGAAGGGAAATTGAGATTTGTCCTCAGGACCAGGCATTTTTGGGAGATTCCCCATAGGCATGGCCTCTGATTTCGCAACGTTGATCTTGTAACCTGAAAAGCCACCAAACTAATTATTGCGTTGTATCAGATGAGGCACCAAAACTGTTGGATTAGAGTGGTGCTGGAAAATCACAGAAGGTCAGGCAGCATCCAAGGAGCAGGAAAATTGACATTTTGGGCAAAAGCCCTTCATTCCTGAAAAGCCCTGCTCCAGCACTACCAGCATCACCACTGTGAGAAGCAATGGTGATATGGGACAGCCCTGTGTACTGCCCCTAAGAATATTGAAATTGTTCGATTGCATACCCTTGTTGAAGACCACAGCAAGAGGGTCACTATGCAAAACCTTTACCTGATAAAGACCTTACCCAAGCCAAACCGCTTTAAATTATAAAAAAGATATGGCTACTTGATACGGTCAAATGCCTTTTCTGCATCTAAAGAGATCACTAATTCCATTGTTGACATACTTGGATCATAGCTGAAAATGTGTTGCTGGAAAAGCGCAGCAGGTCAGGCAGCATCCAAGGAGCAGGAGAATCGACGTTTTGGGCATGAGCCCTTCTTCAGGAATGAGAATACTTGGATCATATTAAGTAACCTCCTGACATTATTCGTTGATCTGTGACCTTTTATAAAACCTTTCTGATCCTCCTTAGTACTGGAAGGCAGCACAGTCTCTAGTGTTAGTGCAAGAGTCTTAGATAGGATTTTGAAATTGACATTCAGGAGTGAGATGGGCCTATAGGGAGCACAGTGCTCCGGTGCCTTCCTTTAAGAATAAGAGAGATGTTTCCCTCTCTAAGATGGCGGGAGGAGGCCACGACTATGTGAATCGTTAAACATCCTAAGCATCAGTCCTGACAGTATGCTTATAAATTCCTTATAAAACTTACTGGGAAGTCCATCAGGAGCAGGCACCTTTCCATTCTGAAGCTGCCTCACAGCCTCCTGCACCTCTTGCACTGATAATGGGGCATTAAGGAGAGACTCTTGCTGAAGGGTTACTCCTGGGAGATCCAAATTCTGAAAAAAAAAAGACTCCATCCTAACGTGCCCATCCTCACAACTTTCAGACTGGTATAGTTCAGAGTAAAATTTCTGAAATAGTGTGTTAATCCTTTTAGAATCATGGGTTAAATTTCCAGTATCTTCCCTGATCAAGGTAATGGCTTAGGGAGCACTCCTTTTCTTACCAAGATATGCCAAATCCCCATGCTCAAACAGCCTTTGTTTCACAACTGTAAGCTCCTTCTTAGCTGTCTCTGTGTGAGCAGAAAATTCAGTGTCGACTGAAGCACTGTGATCCTTTGCAGTTTAGCCAATGAGGGCCTATCAAAGTATGCCTTTTCAGCTACTTTCAGACATGTCTCAAGCAAGCATTGCTGCTCACCCTTCTGCCATTTCTTACTGGCAGAATAGGAAATAACTAACCCCTAGCATAGGCTTTAGCAGTTTTCCAGAGAATGGATTGATTACTGGCTGAGTCTGAATTAATGTCTAAAAAAATCCTGAATTCAGTAGAAAAGAATTCAGTTAACTTGATATCCTTAAGAAGGAAGAGGTCAAGTTGCCAGTGCCTTGAACCTACCATAGTATCCCTACTCTTGAGTAGGGATAACGTTCTGGAACGTTATCAGAAATAGTGATATTACCAATTGCACGTGACACCACCAAGCCCAAATGTGCAGCAGAATTCCAAAAGAGATCAATCCTGGTATGGCATTTGTGTGGATTGGAGAAAATTGAAAAATCCTTGCCTGGAGGGTGAAGATGCATCCAAATGTCTACCAATCCTAGTTCAACACACAAATCCCTTAATTGCTTAGATCATGAAGATGATATCAGTGGGCCTTTAGGCAATCTGTCCACCTTTGGATCTATTAGACAATTAAAATCCCCCCCATGATGATATGCTGAGATGCAAGGTTTACCAGTTTAGAAAGTGCATCCATCAAGAACTTGACAGGATGGGCCAGGGGTCAATAAACATTTAAGATCGCATATTCTTCCCCATGTATCAAAGCTTTAAGGATTACAAATCGCCTGTGTGTGTCTTTACTGCACTCTAACAACTTAAATTGGAGATTATTTCTAATAAGTATGGCCAAACCCCTGACTCCCAGTATTGAAAGATGAGTAATAAACCCATTCTGTTGCAGTTTCAGATACTCTGCAACATCTAGGTGTGTTTCTTGCAATAAGGCAACATCCACCCTCTCCCTTTTAAGACTGGAAAGTACCTTCTTCCTTTTGACTGGTGAGTGATTCCCCTTAATGTTCCAGGTACACCACTTGAACACATCCTTAGCCATAACCTTCTATAGCACCATTTAGACTCCAGAGAGGGAGGACTTGAACCACAAATTGCTGAGCTTCAGTACAAGAAAGTCCACAAGACACAAAAACTATTTAATAACAACCAACAAACCTACAAAACTTGCAAAAACTATGGACACCAAGAAATGAAAAAACAAGGAAGTGGTAAAGGCAGTGATGAGAGGAATTCCCCCCCCCCCATTCAAAGGGGGCACATATACATTCCAAAACCTTACTAATCATCTCCACCACCCTCTTAATGCCTACCACCTACTACAACAAACACAGGCAACCTGGTATGAAAAAAAAACAGATTAGTAATATACACAAGTGAGTTAAAAGTAAATATGTCACCCATCCCTTGGTATAACTTAGAAATTAAAAGGTAAACACTCTATCCATCCCGAGCATAATTTACCAACAAAAGGAGACTCCACCAAGTCCTCTCCAAAGAAGGACAAATCTGTGCCTGTTCAATCGTCCAGCTTAAGTCAGCATGTCCGCAAAGTTCCTCGCTTTCTCTGGTGAGTCAAATAAATGTACAGATCCATTATAATTAATCTGAAGCACTGCTGGATATCTTAGAAAGTGCTGGATCCCAAGGTCTCTCAACCTCTCCCTGACGCCATTGTAGGACTTCCATTTCCGAATCACTGCTGTTGAAAAGTCTTGGAAAAACATGACCCGTGAGCTTTCACACACCAATGCCCTTGGATCCTTCCCTTAGGCTCTGGAAGCTTCCATGACTCTCTGTTTGTCTTTGTCATGATGAAACCATACCAGGAAAGGGCGAGGGTGCTGGTCCATTCCTGACCTTCGTGTCATGACCAGGTGGGCTCTCTCAATCTTGATCCTCCCCTTTTTAGTCTCCAAACTAAGGAATTCCGGGAACCACTTTGCAAAGAATTCCACTGGCCGCTCATCTTCCGTTCCCTCCATCATGCCAACAACACTTAAGGTTCTTTCTTCTGCCCTTGTTCTCAAGGTCACCCACAGATCCAGCAAACAATGGGCCTGTGTTTCCAGAGCTTCAGTCTGACTCTTGGATGAATCAACCTCTGCCTCTATCCCTGTGGCCCAGCGCTTGAGCGTATCAGTCCTTTTCCCCAGATTTTGCAGCAGAGCTTTTCCTCAATTTATTTTGTCAATCTGCTTTCCGGCGATCTCACGAGATTTGGCAAGCTCCTCAACCAAGGCCTGGTGAGTAAGCAAGCCCACCGCCTCAGTGGATTGAGCGACGGCCCCGGCTCCAGCCGAACTCCCTCCTTTCTTTTTTTTTAGATTAGATTAGATTACTTACAGTGTGGAAACAGGCCCTTCGGCCCAACAAGTCCACACCGCCCTGCCGAAGCGAAACCCACCCATACCCCTACATTTACCCCTGCACCTAACACTACGGGCAATTTAGCATGGCCAATTCACCTGACCTGCACATCTTTGGACTATGGGAGGAAACCGGAGCACCCGGAGGAAACCCGGGTTGCCTGTGTTTGGCATTCTTCCGCAGCAAAAACGAAGGTAAGTAACATTTTCAGGTTTTGGAGCTCTTTTACTCTTTTTCTTACTCACAGTAAGATGGATGGGACAGGTTCTAGCTCTGTCCTGCTGATGTTGTGCCGTGGAGCCCAGCAAACATGATCCTCTTGGGTCCCTGCCATCTTGGATTCCCCCACTGCCCATCCTTAGCACTGAGCTTGTATAGAGGTTCACACTCTAATGATAAATAAGAACTTTCTGAAATAATTCAAATGCATAAACAGGTGTTTTACTGTTGGTCACTGCATCTCTGCTACAACTGCCACCTTGTCACATAGAACAAAGAACATAGAATAGTACAGCACAATACGACCCTTTGGCCCTCAATGTTTTGCCAGCCTTTTATCCTACTCTAAGAACCAACTAACCTACATACCCTTCATTTTACTATCATCCATGTGCCTATCCGAGAGTCGCTTAAATGTTCCTATTGTCTCTGACTCTATTACCACTGCTAGTAGTGCATTCCATGCACCCACCATTCTCTGTGTAAAGAACCTACTTCTGATATCTCCCCTAAATCTTCCTCCAATCACCCTAAAATTATGCCATTTCCTCCCTGGGAAAAAGGTCTTTGGCTATCCACTCTATCTCTTTCTCTCATCATGTTGTACACCTCTATCAAGCCACCTCCCATTCTTCTTTGCTCCAATGAGAAAAGCCCTAGTTCCCTCAACCTTTCTTCATAAAACATGCCCTCCAGTCCAGGCAGCATCCTGATCCATCTCCTTGCACCATCTCTAAGACTTCCACATTCTTCCTACAATAAGGTGACCAGAATAGAACACAATATTCCAAGTGTGGGCAAACCAGGGATTTATAGAGCAGCAACATAACCTCACAGCTCTTAAACTCATACCACTGCTAATGAAAGCCAACACACCTTCTTAACAACCCTATCACCTTGGGTGGCAACTTTGAGGGATCTATGGATGTGGACCTCAAGATCCCTGTGTTCCCCCACACTGCCAAGAATCCTGCCTTTAATCCTGTAATCTGCATTCAAATTCAACCTTCCAAAATGAATCATTTCACATTGTTCCAGGTTGAACACCATCTGCTGCTTCTCAGCCCAGCTCTGCATCCTGTCACTATCCTGTTGCAAAATACAACAGCCCTCCACACTATTCACAACTCCACCAACCTTTCCTAAGTCTTCGGAAAACTTAGAAATGAACTCCTCATCCAAGTCATTTATAAAAATCACAGAGTAGAGGTCCCAGAACAGATCCCTGTGGAACACCACTGGTCATCGAGCTCTAAGCTGAATACTTTCCATCTACCACCACCCTCTGTCTCCTATGGGCCAGCCATTTCTGTATCCAGATGGCTAAATTTTCCTGTATCCCATATCTTCTTCCTTTCTGAATGAGCCTACCATGGGGAACTTTGTCAAACGCCTTGCTAAAATCTCTCTACACCACATCCACTGCTCTGCCTTCATCAACTGTCACATCCTCAAAGAATTCAATAAGGCTTGTGAGGCACAACCTGCCCCTCTCAAAACCATGCTGACTATCTCTAATCAAACTATGCTTTTTCAAATAATTATACATCCTCGCTCTCAGAATTTGCCTACCACTCACTTAAGACTGACTGATTTGTAATTCCAAGGATTATACATATTCCCTTTCTTGAACATTTGCCACCTTCCAGTCATCTGGTACTACTCCAGTGGACAGTGAGAACGCAAAGATCATCGCCAAAGGTGCAGCAATCTCTTCCTTTGCTTCGCCTCGCAACCTTGGGTATATCTCATCTGGCCCAGGGGACTTATTGATGATCATGTTTTTCAAAATTTCCAGCATTTCTTCCTCTTTAACATCAACCTGTGTGAGCACATCAACCTGTTTCACACTGTCCTCACAAACGACAAGGTCCCTCTCAGTAGTGAGTACGAAGCAAAGTATTAATTAAGGATCTCCCCATCCCCTCCGACTCCAGGCAAACTTCCTTCCACTATCCCTGATCAGCCATCCCCTCACTCTGGCCATTGTCTTGTTCCTCACAAGTGTAGAACACCTTGGGGTTTTCCTTAATCCTACCCCCAAAGGCTTTTTCATGCCCCCTTTGAGCTCTCCTAAGTTTATTCTTCAGGTCGTTCCTGGCTATGATCTGGGCAAATTCTTTTTGCTGTCAGCTATGATGTAACTTCACACATCTTCAGTTGCATCTTCTTAATCAGCTTCAGGTTTATCTGGTGATCCCTCTCCAGCAGTTCACCAGATTCTAACTACGGCCTGCAATGACTTCTTCCATTGTGTCTCCACATCGGTAGACTAGCAGACCATCCACAATAGCTTCCTTTTCAGAAAGATCACCAACTGTTGCATTCTGTCTGTATTGATACTCTACTGAAGCAATGAAAATGACAAATGGCATGTGCAACCATCTATACTCCCAAATGGTGTCCAGAATGTAGTTGGAACACGAGTGATTACACCCAGCTGCACTTTCCAGTATATAATCCTTTGCATCAGTGGTGTCTGTGGCAAAGTTTCTTCATGGCATGGTGAAATCAGAAATCTTCAAAGCACTGTGCAGCCTCAACTTCAATTTGAGGTCTTCGTTTTTAAGTCACCATTTTGACCAAGTCCACATTAGTCTGTAGAGCTCAAGATGTTACCTGAAGGTTTGCAGTCTAACTGGCACTCGATACTCTTCTTCTACAGTTACTATTCTAACAGTCACAAACATTGTTCATTTTTAGATTTGACAATGCTGACTTGTTATTTGTTAGAGTGATTTGCAAGAACTGATATTTGGTATCTCTCCTACAGCCATGTTTATCCTCTTGTTTTGGTCCTTTCTAGCTAAACACTTGTGTGCAAGGTGATTCAGTTTGGTTTTGCAGTTAATACTTTCCCCACACTGGACATGCTTCATTTTAATTTTATGTGGTGTCCTCCACAATATTTACATCCTGCTGTATGCTCTTGATCTGTGTTGGTTGTTTGATGTCCTGGCTATTATTTTCAGTATATTGTTCTCATTTGGTCTGGATGTCCTTCTGCATAATGTAAAATGAAATATATTTGTCCTATTTATATGGTTTAAATACTTATTGACAATCTTTGGAGGGTTCGAGACATGTTGTCAGCTTTCTTCAGAGTACGTTTCTCTTCTCTTTGCAGACATGCTGTCATGACAGGATATATTAGGCCTAAGACAATTCTATGTTTGATGAGCTCATATTACTGTTGCTCATACTAACAGGATTCAGGAAGATGCAGCAATGCAGTAACACACAGATGAATCATTTTTCTTTCCACCTAAACTCTGATGTTGAACATACACTATTCACAAATAGCATTAATGAGGTTCACTTAAAAGTGAGTCTTTTAAGTCCTCAAAATCACTGTACTTTGCATTTTTTGCTCCTCAGTGAGATCTATCCTGCAATAAAGCTTATTCCATGTCTATCCCAAACCAAATGAAATTGCATTTCTCCAAACAATCTACAATGGATACCACAATACCAGAACAACAGGGAATTCCATTATTAACATTGGACAACATTTTTTTTAAATTAAATGATCAACCTGTATCACACACATCTGTGGCACTTCAACCTTCTAGACACTTAGGGACACTGCCATTGTACCACATGAGCGCCGTATAGGTAACATTATAGAATGAGATATTTGGCAAAAAAAAGTTAACTCCTGTTACAAGATATAGGATCAAATTATGAGAATGTCTGCTGTCGCCAATGAACAAATGTCACAAATGCAGATTCAAAACATGTAAGTCATATTAGAGTGTATAGCAAAATATGTACATAGAAATGCAATATTTGTCACATTGCTTCCCATTAGCAATGTTTAAATTACAGTAGCGTACGTTATAATAGGTTTAAAAATTATATGTGCACATATTAGATATAATATACATAAATTGCATATGGCCTTTTATAACTTTTAAGTCATATTTTGATATTTACTTGTGATGCCATAGCCCCAGTGCTATAGGCCAAAATTTCAAAAATAGGGTTAATGCAATGAGATGCTTGTTGACAATCATGGACACAATGGGCCAAATGGTCTATTTTTGTGCTGCGAATGACTGCTGAAAATGTGTTGCTGGAAAAGCGCAGCAGGTCAGGCAGCATCCAAGGAACAGGAGAATCGACGTTTCGGGCATAAGCCCTTCTTCAGGAATGGTTTATGCCAGAAATGTTGATTCTCCTGTTCCTTGGATGCTGCCTGACCTGCTGCGCTTTTCCAGCAACACATTTTCAGCTCTGATCTCCAGCATCTGCAGTCCTCACTTTCTCCTGCTGAGAATGACTATAAATCTATGAGTGAATGTATAGATTGACAAAATCTTTGTTATTCCATTATATCAATAGATAAGCTAAATTTATTTGTAGTGATTATGTTGCCACATTAATGGGCTCCATTCAATGTTTCCAACAGAAGTATCAAAGCGATTAGTGAGTTTTAAAGTATTTATTTAGTTAAATAATAAATTTATATGGATCTTAAAAAAAAACCCCAAACTGTAACAACAAAGGTAAGCTGCATTATAAGATGTACTCCTTGTCCATCAAAGTGCATCATGCTGGGAAGGAGCAATTAAAATCAATCTGATACTAAAAACTGTAAAAGAATTTCAGGGGGAAGGCAAATATTTCAACATCTCTTTCTTTGACTTTCAGCACCAAGCCTTAAAGGAAGAATGAAACACTGTTTTTGAAGAATCCTTGATGAGATGTGAACATCACTGGCAAGACAAATATTTGTTGCCTCATACAAATTGCCCCATAGAAGGGAGCTCTCTTCTTGAACCATTGCAGTCCATCTGGTGTAAGTACACCCAGACTGCTGACAGGAAAGCGTTTGACCCAGTGACAGTGAAGGAGTGGTGATGTCATTCCCGCAAAAGGAGAGTACGGTTTGAATGGGGACTGTGTACTTGATAGTGTTTTCATGTACTGCCCTGTCCTTGTAGGTGGCAAGTTTCAGGGGGTTGGAAGCTTTTTGGATGAAGCCTTGGTGAGTTGCTGCAATGCATCTGACGGAGGGTTCTTTTGAAGGATTCATTGTAAATAGTCTTTGTGGACTTGAGTATGAAGGATTCTGGGTAACTGGATTGACGTAAAAGAACAATAAAAGAATCACTGGAAAATATTTTTTAACAAGGTATTTCTTGGTAATTGCATATTTCACAACATCTTGTTTACTGGAGCTAAACTGCCTGGATTCATGATTGTCAGGTTCCAGTTTCTGCTTTGTATATATATTGGAGTAGTTGAGGAGAAGCCTGATTAAAAGAAGCAACTTTTCAGCTCTGTTCGCCCATTTCTAGAAAAGAACAATTGCTCCAGTGTGGTACCTGGAGACTTGGTTCTACATCTCAGAGAGAAAACATGCAATAGTCATATAGAAAACTGGGTAAGATAATTAAATCTATATTGTGGCACAAGGAATGGTGGCACTAGAAAGACTATGCATTCCTCCTATCTCTGTTGCACACTGTGCAATGGTGGTGAAAGAAGTGAATGTTTAAAATTGTGGTTTAGGATGGGGGGGCATGGCAGTTGGGGGAATTCAAATGGCCTACTTTCTCTTGGATGGTGTGATGTGACTATTGTTGTTGGAGTTATGCTGATCAATGCAAAAGATCAGTTTTATTGCACAGAAAATATCCCAAGAAAGCTAGTTAGATACTTTTGTTAACCTTTCTCTCTTGCACTGTCACCAGTAGAGGGCAGTAGCAATTTGAATGGCACATGAAAGCCTGAGCAGAGAGCTGAGCACTGAAGAATAGAGAGGTCTGAGAACCTGGTCACACTTTGGATTCTACTCACTGCGAATAGTTTGGTGGAGAAATAAAATAACATTTTCCGATACAGAACTGGAGACATGCAGTGGCAAGAAGTAAAGGTTACAGATGGCCCTGTCAGCCACAGACATCATTATACAAACCCTAATTCAGGATTCCCATTTACTGCAGCGCTAGTTGATAAATGGTTAGCTGCTTTACTGAAGCAAAGATACCTGAGCTGAGGTAAGAGAGATACACCTTGAAGACCTGTTGTGGGTGTGGTCGCCTGTGTAATCCCTTTCATCTCTCAGTTGCTTCCTTTCTTCCTCCAATGTCAAAGATAGTCAGACCATTGAATGACTGCAAGAAAACAGTTCCTGAGGTGTAAACAAGTGTGTCAGTTAAGGCAAGCAGCAAGTGATATGCAGAGCTAAGTAATTGCACAAGCTCTGCAGTCCTGCCACATCTAGTTGTGAATGGTGGTAGGCAATTAAACAATTCACTGGAGGAGGAGGTGGCTCCACAAATATCCCAATCCACAATCATGGGGAGCCCAGCACATTAGTTGAATAGAGAAGTCTGAAGCATTTGCAATAATCTTCAGCAAAAAGTACCGAATGGATGATTCACGTTGGCCTGCTCCAAAGGTCCCTGGACTAACAGATACCAGCCTTCAGTCAATTTGATTCACACCATGTAATATCAAAAGTATCAATTGTTGGCATCACTAGATACTGCAAAATCTATCACCCTGACTACTGCAGTACATTCTGCAATAGTACTGAAAACTTAATTGTTCCAGAACTTGCCATGTCCCTAGCCAAGCTATGCCAGTACAACTACATCTACAATGTGGAAGGTTGTTCAGGTATGTCCTGTATATAAAAAAGCAGGACAAATACAACCTGGCCGCTCACAATCCCATCAGCCTATTCTTGATTATCAGTAAAATGAAGGGAAGTGTCATCACCAGTGCTACCAAACAGCACTTGCTCAGCAATAACTTGCTCACCTATCCTCAGTTTGTGTTCTGCCAGGGCCATTCAGCTCTTGACCTCATTACAGCCTTTATTCAAAGATGGACAAAACTATTTAATCCATGAAGTGAGATGAGAATAATTAACATTGGCTTCAAACCAGCATTTGACAGAGTGTGGCATCAAGGAGCCCCAGGGGAAAGTGAGGATTGCAGATGCTGGAGATCAGAGTCGAGAGTGTAGTGCTGGAAAAGCACATTAGGTCAGGCAGCATCTGAGGAGTGGGAGAATCGACATTTTGGGCATAAGCCCTTCATTGGGATCAAGGAACCCCAGCAAAATTGGAATCAATGGGAATCAGATGGAAGCTCTCCACTAGTTAGAGTCATAACCTAGCACGTAGGAATGTGGTTGTATTTGTTGGAGATTAGTCATCCTAACTCCAGGACACCTCTGCAGGAATTTCTCAGGGTAGTGTCCAAGGCCCAGTATCTTCAACTGCCATCAAATACCATCCTTTCATTATAAGATCGGAACAGAGGATGTTCACTGATGATTGACCATTGTTAGGCAACATTCGCAACTTTTCTGATACAGGAGTAGTCCACATCCAAATTTAGCAAGCTCTGGACAATATCCAGGTTTATGCTGACAAATGAAAAGTAACATTTGTGCCACATATCTGCCAGCCAATGACTTCCTACAACAACAGAGAATTTACTGATCGCCCTTTGGCAGTCAATGGTATCACTATGACTGGGAGAAAGTGAGGACTGCAGATGCTGGTGATCAGAGCTGTGTTGCTGGAAAAGCACAGCAGGTCAGGCAGCTTCCAAGGAGCAGGAGAATCATTATAACTGCACAACCTACTATCAACACTTTGGGCTTACTATTAACCAGAAACTGAACTGGACTTGTTACATAAGAGGTAAAAACAATGACTGCAGATGCTGAAAACCAAATACTGGATTAGTGGTGCTGGAAGAGCACAGCAGTTCAGGCAGCATCCAACGAGCAGGGAAATCAACGTTTCGGGCAAAAGCCCTTCATCAGGAGAGCCGTGGCTACGAGAGCAGGTCAGTGGTTAAGAATTCTGCAGCAAGCAACTCATCCTCCTGACTCCCTAAAGCCTGTCCACCATCTACAAGACAAAGTCATGAATGTGATGGAATACTCCCCACATGCCAAAATGAGTGAAGATCCAACAACACTCAAGAAGCTTGACATAATCTTGGATAAAGCAGCTGCTTGATTGGCACCACATCTACAAACATTCAGCCCCTCCACCACTGATGCAGTAGCAGCATTGTATACCACCTCGAAGATAGACAGTAGACATTCAAGAATGACTCCTTCTACATCATTATGATCTATAAAGCCAAGGGCAATAGATACATGGAAACATCACCACCTGCAAGTTTCTCACCAAACCATTATAATCCTGATTTGAAAATATGTTAACATTCCTTCAGTGTCACTGGGTCAAAATTGTGGAACTCCCTTCCCAGTGGCATTATGTGTCTCTCTACACCAAATTGATTTCAGCCATTCAAGAAGGCAGCTTTACGAGGGTAACTAGGAGTGGGCAATGCATGCTAGCCCAGTTAACAACACTCATATCCCAAAAGTGAATTTTTTTTAAAAAGCATAAGTTTAAACATTTCAAAACAGATTGTAAAATCCAACATTAAACCCAACAAAATCCTTTTACAGTCCTCACACTGAAGTGAATTCTCTCCTTTATCTCATCTATAGCATTTAACCTAATTGATGGTTTAATTCCCAGTTTTGAGAAGCTGATAACCTCTTCCCTGAATCTCATACAACTGAAATTAGATTTTGGCCATTCTGGTTCTAACCAAATTGTTCTCATTTGGAAATTACAAAATGAACTGTTTAGCCTGCGGTCACTTATTTTGTGACAGCCCTAAACTATTTCCTTTCTTCAGGGGAAACTGTTTTAGCTTCAACCAGGCTTTCTGCAAATTGAAACCAGAAGGGGTTTCCAAGAGCTGGGTATTTCCCCTAAGCCAAAGAAAATCACACAATTCCAGTTTTTCCAGTTAAATCCTGATGTACTATGCATTAAAACTCTCCCAATGTAAACAGACTCCCATTGCCTTAAAGAACATCCATTTCATAGTTAAAACAAACTGTATCATCACAAATATTTACAAGTTAATCATTAAAACCTTCATAGAAACAGATCAAATCCCACATGTCACAAGTTCAAATTTCAAACTTGAATAAATAATTTTGAAAGAGTTACATATAAATCACATACCTTGCATCTCACACACACCTATAGGAGAGGTGCAGTGTAAGTGAATTTCAATTTTTTAAAACGGCTTCTAAGAGTATTGCAAAATGTTGATAATCATACTGTTATTGCCTTTCAATGACTCTCATTTTCTCCCTGATTAAACTCCAGCTTAAGGAGTCTCCCAAAGGAAATGTTAGAGCAATTAAAAATATAATAACAGAGGAAATGCAACAGATGATAGGAGTTAACCTTAGAGGAAAGGAAATAATTAGGAGACATGGCTTATTGTGTGTTTTGTAAAAATGTAACCAAATGAGCAAGAATCAGGAGTTGATCATTTGGTCACCTGAACCTCCTCTCCCATTTAATTAAAGGATAGCTGACCTGATTGTAACCTCAAATCCACATTCCCATCTACCCCTGAAATTCTTTCACCTCCTTTCTTATTGAGATTCTATTCATCTCTGCCATAGAAGCTATTTAGAGAGTTTGCTTCCAACATTGTTTCAGGAAGAGAGTTGAAAAATGTGGTGCTGGAAAAACACAGCAGGCCAGGCAGCATCTGAGGAGCAGGAGAATTGATGTTTCGGGCGTAAGCTCTTCTTCATTCCTGAAGAAGGGCTTATGCCCGAAATGTCGATACTGCCTGGCCTGCTGTGTTTTTCCAGCACCACATTTTTCAACTCTGGTCTCCAGCATCTGCAGTCCTCACTTTCTTCTCAGGAAGAGAGTTCCAAACAAACTCTTTTAATGTCCTTCATTGAAAGACATCCATCATCCTTATTTGGTCTACCATACATGTGATTACAGATCCATAACAATTTGGTTGACTCTTAACTGCCTTTTGAAATACTCCCAGCAAGCCACCCAGTTGTATTATGCTGCCACAAAGTCTAAAGGAAGGAAAGAAACTGGACAGACCACCTGGCATTGAACAACGCAAGGGAAATCACAGTTGCAAACACTGCTCTGTTTACCCTGCAATGTCCACTATACAAGCAGGTAGGAACTTGTGCAAAACTTGGGAGAACTGTCCCCCAGGTTAGTTATGCAACACATGGACAGAGTCATACTAATGGAGTCATACCTGAAAGACAATGTTCCAGAGACCATTATCACCTTCCCTGGGTATGTTTTGTTAAACAACAAATTTGACACACCACAATGGGCTGATGTTGTGCTATACAATATGATATTATTATACAATTGAGAAAGCGTCCTCAGCATTCACCCTGGACCCCGTAAAATCTCAATGTGCCAGGTCAAACATGGACAAGGCAACTCATAGAGTCATACAGTCACAGAAATGTACAGCACAGAAATAGACCCTTTGGTTCAACCCATCTATGCTGACCAGATATCTCAACCCAATCTAGTCCCACCTGCCAGCACCCAACCCATTCCCTCCAAACCCTTCCCATTCATATACACACCCAAAGTCTCTTAAATGTTGCAATTGTACCAGCTTCCACCACTTCCTCTGGCAGCTCATTTCATACACATATCACCCTCTGCGTGAAAAAGTTGCCCCGGAGGTCTCTTTTATATCTTTCCCCTCTCACCCTAAACCTATGCCCTCTAGTTCTGGAATCCCCCACCCCAGGGAAAATACTTTGTCTGTTTACCCTATTCATGCCCCTCATAATTTTGTAACCTTCTATACGGTCACCCCTCAGCCTCCGATGCTCCAGGGAAAACAGCCCCAGCCTGTTCACCCTCTCCCTATAGCTCAAATCCTCCAAACCTGGCAACATCCTTATAAATCTTTTCTGAACCGTCTCAAGTTTCACAACACCTTTCCGATAGGAAGGAGACCAGAATGACGCGCAATATTCCAACAGTGGCCTAACCAATGTCCTGTACAGCCGCAACATGATCTCCCAACTCCTCTACTCAATACTCTGACCAATAAAGGAAAGCATACCAAAAGCCTTCTTCACTATCCTATCTACCTGCGACTCCACTTTCAAGGAGGTATGAACCTGCACTCCAAGATCTCTTTGTTCAGCAACACTCCTTCAGACCTTAAGTGTATACGTCCTGCTAAGATTTGCTTTCCCAAAATGCAGCACCTCACATTTATCTAAATTAAACTCCTTCTGCCACTTCTCAGCCCATTGGCCCATTTGGTCAAGATCTTGTTGTAACCTGAGGTAACCCTCTTCACTGTCCACTACTCCTCCAATTTTGGTGTCATCTGCAAATTTACTAACTGTATCTCTTATGCTTGCATCCAAATCATTTATGTAAATGGCAAAAAGTAGAGGGCCCAGCACCGATCCTTGTGGCATTCCACTGATCACAGGCCTCCAGTCTGAAAAACAAACCTCCACCACCACCCTCTGTCTTCTACCTTTGAGCCAGTTCTGTATCCAAATGGCTAGTTCTCCCTGTATTCCATGAGATCTAACCTTGCTAATCAGTCTCCCATGGGGAAGCTTGTCGAATGCCTTACTGAAGTCCATATAGATCACATCTACCACTCTGCCCTCATCAATCCTCTTTGTTACTTCTTCAAAAAACTCAATCAAGTTTTTGAGACATGATTTCCCACGCAAAAAGCAATGTTGACTATCCCTAATCAGTCCTTGCCTTTCCAAATACATGTACATCCTGTCGCTCAGGATTCCCTCCAACAACTTGCCCACCACCAA
Source organism: Chiloscyllium punctatum (assembly GCF_047496795.1). Taxonomy (NCBI): domain Eukaryota; kingdom Metazoa; phylum Chordata; class Chondrichthyes; order Orectolobiformes; family Hemiscylliidae; genus Chiloscyllium; species Chiloscyllium punctatum. The sequence continues at coordinate 42,615,615 of NC_092783.1, forward strand.
TGTCAGGCTCACTGGGCTATAATTCCCTGGCTTGTCCTTACCACCCTTCTTAAACAGTGGCACCACGTCAGCCAACCTCCAGTCTCCTGGCATCTCACCTATGATTATCGATGATACAAATATCTCAGCAAGAGGCCCAGCAATAACTTCTCTAGCTTCCCACAGAATTCTAGGGTACACCTGATCAGGTCCTGGGGATTTATCCACCTTTATGCATTTCACGATATCCAGCACTTCCTCCTCTGTAATATGGACATTTTGCAAGGTGTCACCATCTATTTCCCTACATTCTATACCATCCATATTCTTTTCCACAGTAAATATTGAAGCAAAATGCTCATTTAGTATCTCCTCCATTTTTTGCGGCTCCACACAAAAGTGGCCTTGCTGATCTTTGAGGGGCTCTATTCTCTCCCTAGTTACCCTTTTGTCCTTAATGTATTTGTAAAAACTCTTTGGATTCTCCTTAATTCTATTTGCCAAAGCTATCACATGTCCCCTTTTTGCCCTCCTGATTTCCCTCTTAAGTATACTCCTACTTCCTTTATACTCTTCTAAGGATTCACTCGATCTATCCTGTCTATACCTTACATATGCTTCCTTCTTTTTCTTAACCAAGCTCCTTGCTGATTAGCTACTATTCCACTGTCTCAAAGTATTAAACCCACAATACACTGATGCACTGAGAATGGCAAAGGCACAGAATTTACATTGTTTGGAGGAATTTCAATATCTGTCACCAAGATAGGCACAGTAGCACCCATTACTGACTGATGTGGCCAAATCCTAAAGGACATAACTGTTTGGCTGAGTCTGCAGCAATCAGTGAGAGAATTAACAAGAGGGAAAATTCTCCTTGACCTCATTGTCAACAATCTACCTGTTGCAGATTACTCCAACATCGGTAGGAGTAACCACCACACAATTCTCATGGAGCTGAAGAATCACATTGAGGATACCCTTCCTCATGTCATACTTCACCAGCATTGTGATCAACAGGACAGTATCGGTACATATCTATCAACTTGAAATCAGGCATCTATGAGGTGCTGTGTGCCATAAACTGCAGCAGAACCACAATCTGCTACCTCATTGTCTAGCATAACCACTGTTATACCACAACCATCAAGCTCGGATATTAACTCTAGTTTAATGAATGGTGTAGCATAGCATCAGTGCATACCTGAAAGTGAGGTGTGAACTTGATGAAGTTACAATAAAGGACAATTTGCTTGTAAAACAATAGAAACATCATGGGAGACAGAACTAAGTGATCCCACAAATCACAGATCAAATCTCAGCACCACAGTCCTGCCACATCCAGTTATGGATAATGGTTCACAATTCAGCAACCAACATTAAGTGAAGGTAAGGCCAAAGTATTTTCAAGCATCTTCAGAAAGAAGTGCCAGGTAGATAATCCAATGCAGGCTTCAACTGAGGCTCTCAACATCATGATTGCCAGTCTTCAACCAATTTGATCCACTCCACATGATCTACAGGGTTTGAGACGTGGGTTCACATGCCAGAGCCACCACAGAAGTGAGAATATGGAATAAATCCCGCGTTTTATGTTCAGGCTTACTGAGGCTATCTGGCTTATATCACTGATGGTTCTGTGCCTGTCTCTGCAAGTTGACTTATGGCTAAATAAAGACAAAATACTGTGGATGATGGAAGTCTGAAACCTGCGCAGAGAACACTGGAGAATCTCAGCAGGTCTGGCAGCATCTGTGGAGAGGGAAATAGAGTTAACATTTTGAATCTGAGAACTGACCTTATCCAGAGGCAGTTTCAGGGCAGTGTCCATGAACCTAGAGTCCCTCTGGCCTACGTTGAAGCTATTGCTATGGACAACTACCACTGTTTGATGGGCAGTTCCCAGCTTGAAACATCGGAGTGGTGTCCAGCTGGTCACTAACTATGGGGCTAGAGCCCGTGCAGAAAATCTTCGGCTCACTTGCTACACGATTCACTAAATAACTCGTGCAACATCTCGTTAGCTTAAATAATAAAATATAAGCATGTGATTGCAAATGTATCATTACATTTGGCCTGTCCAACTTTTCCTCATTTATGGAATGTTGAAAGTGGTGTCTCCAAGGATCAGCTGTGGATAAATTTTGTTGTCTGGATATTAAACATTTGGGAGAGGGAGCACAAGCCAAAACTTAATGCTAAAACAATGTCAGAAGCATAGAAAACACTGAAGGCCTGTAAATTCTTCAGGGAGGAAGTAAGGACTGCAGATGCTGGAGGTCAGAGTCGAGAGTGTGGTGCTGGAAAAGCACAGCAGATCAAGCAGCATTCGAGGAGCAGGAGAATCAACGTTTCTGGGATAAGCTGGACATCGATTCCTGATGAAGGACTTATGCCCGTAATGTCGATTCTTCTGTTCCTTGGATGCTGCCTGACCGGTTGTGCTTTTCCAGCACTACACTCTCACCAAGCTGGGAATTTGTCTTGCAAATGTTTCGTCCCCTGTCTAGGTGACATCCTCAGTGCTTGGGAGCCTCCTGTGAAGCGCTTCTGTGCTGTGCCATGGCACTCATCCACAAACTCTATCAACAAACACATCGACCTGGACCCAATGTACCGGCCACTACAGCGGACGGCTCGAACTGACAACCGGAAGCGGCAGAGACAGGCCACTATAAATGCCAGAGGAAACAGCACAGAAGCGCTTCACAGGAGGCTCCCAAGCACTGAGGATGTCACCTAGACAGGGGACGAAACGTTTGCAAGACAAATTCCCAGCTCGGCGAACAGAACCACAACAACGAGCACCCGAGCTACAAATCTTCTCCCGAACTTTGAACTACACTCTCAACTGTAAATTCTTCAAGAAGATGAATTGCTTGGTGGAATGGACAGAACTTTTGCTGTGACTTAGCGTGAATATGTGAGAGGTGATTTATTTTCGAAGGAAAGACAAGGGATAGAAATTTGTATTCAATGGAAAATGCTGATGTAAAATGGAATACAGACATAAATAGGTTTATCGTTACTTGAAATATAAGTTAAGGCAAACTTCAGAACTATTGCAGAGATGCCAGGGATAAGAGCTATCATTGTAGGAAAATATTGGAGATACTGGCATTATGTCCATTGAGAAGGCTAAGAAGCAATTTAATTGAGATTGTTAAAATGATATGTGGGCAGCCAGTGACGAATCAATGATCAATTTAATAATAATTGCAAAAGACTGAGGAGAGGGTTTAGGAAAAGAAAAATAGACGAATAAGTTATAGGACAGGTCTGTCAGCATTGACTTAACAAATGGATTAGTTTTCAATGCAGTTTCAATTGATGTGGTGGGCTAAATTTGAGTTGTAATACTTCTATTCCAATTTATCGTTGTATTGTCACATTGACATATTTATATCATAACTTTGAATTTTCTATTGTTTGTGCAGACTAGGTCTCTCTTGTCTTTATATCAGCCTTCAATCTTGCTGACTGCTAGCTTTTTGCTACCTTAGTGGGCAGTATCTAAGGGAAACAATCACAAGTATTCAGAAGCTGGGAGTTCAAGCTTCCTAGCTAACATGGACGCCAAATGGCTGCACAGTTCTGTAATTTTACTTGGTAATGCTCTACAGTAATTTATTTAAAACATTTGCAGATGTTATACATGTTTGAAAATGTGTTTATGTACTTTGACACTTGCTAAGAACATTCCACATTCAGTTAAAAATAAGTTTCTTTCAAGAATGCTTAATCATAAATAACAGAAATAATCACAGAAAAAATATTTTTCATAAACAGTGAAAAGCCAATGTTAAGTTTTATTACAGAAGTCATAACATAGTTTCAGTTCCCTCAGTAACCCCTCTATGACAAAGTATCTGTCTGCATGGACAAAGATTAACCAATTCCCATAAAAGTTTATCTTTTCTGTGGTCTCCATGTTATAAAAGCTTTCAGTTGCTCACTCTGTTGTTGAGTTTGACTATGATAATAGTTGAAGTATTTTGTAATACTCTCCCAATCATAAGAAATTGATAGTCCTTGGGTGATGCAATTAGACAAAAGGACCTTCAACCAATTCCAGGGAACTTCTCAAATAAAAGTTACTGCTGATGCTGGAAATCTGATCCAAAATTAGGAAGTGCTGGAAAAATGTCTGCATCTGATCCCAGGAGGACCAGTTCCACCACAGAACACACAGAATGGTCTCCTTCTTTAAAGGAGACAGATCTGTGGAGAGAGAAATAGAGTTAATGTTTCGAGCATGGTATGATCCTTCTTAAAAACATATTGGACTTGAAACATCAACTTCCTTTCTTTCTCCACAGATGCTGCATGATCTGCTGAGTTTCTTCAGCACTTTCTGTTTTGTTTTTCAAAGGAATTTATCTTTTATTTAATAACCAACTTCACCAAACAGAAGTTGCTTTTAAAAACTCAGGTGCAGAGTAATAATTTATAGTGTCAAGCAAGACAAGTTATTAAATGTTAAGACATTTTGAACAATAAACAAAACAAAGGTTCTGAGGAAGCGTCACAGGACCTGAGACATTAACTCTGATTTCTCTCCATAGGTACTGCCAGACCTGCTGAGCTTTTCCAGCAAGTTCTGTTTTTGTTTCTGATTTCTAGCATCAGTCGTTCATTCAGTTTTTAAACAATTATCTACTTTGACACTGTAAGATAACCTATTCCATTTTATGGGATGTGCATACAGAGAAGTACTTTGATTTAATTCAAAAGATTCTCCTAATTAAACTGATCAGTGATATGGTTTCTTAAAAAAAATAGCCTATTTTTCCTAATCAGCCTGTTCAGGGATATTATTATACATTTCTGGAGCAGGTAGGACTTGATCCTTGATCTACCTAGTTCAGAAGTAGGGAAACTATCATCACATCACAAGAGCTCTCAGGATATTCTTTAGTTGGTTAAAAGCAGTGGGATGCAATCTGATCCCCAAGGGTCATCATTAAGTGCAGTGCCCAATCTAGCCAGCAGCAATTGCCAGTAAAAGAGTTTGTTATGACATCTCACCAGTTAATCAAGTATCTCATTCATTATCTGAAATGATCAACTCTTATCCATCCACTGTGGATAGGAACAAAATGGAAAATCTAGCAAAATGGAAAATCAGTGTTGGTAATCTGATTTCTATTTCTGCATCTTTTTAAACATTACTTCACACCTCTACGCTTTAACTGAAACACTTTATGTATTTGCTATTCCTTTGTTCCCAAATGGATGAGCAGCTACTTTGGTGATATATCAATTACTAATACCTATGCCAGTCCTGTGCAATTTGATATGACTTGCCAGTGAATAAATCAACTGTTTTCTTTCAGACAAAGGCATATGATTAATATGCTATTGTCATGACTATTTAGGCTCTTTCTCTGGATCTTATTATGAGCATTCATGTTAGAAATAAAAGAATTCTGGAATGGCAGGATTGATATATAGAGAGAGATTGAATCGGTTAGGATTGTATTTATTGGAATTTGGAAGAATGGTGGTCTGGGGATCTAAGAGAAACCTTTAAAAGTCTAACAAACTATACTAGAATCCAGAACCAGGGATTATAGTTTAAGGATAATAGGTAAACCTTTTAGGACTGAGATGAGGAGAACTTTCTTCATCCAGAGAGAGGTGATCTTTCTTCATTCAGAGAGTGGAACTCACAGAAAGTGGTTGTAGCCAAAACATTGTGTTTTCAAAGGGAAGTAGATACAGCCCTGGTGACTAAAGAGGTCAAGTGGGTGGGGGGTGGGATTAGGCTTATTGAGCTCACTGATAACTATGATTATATTGAAAAGCAGTGCAGACTCGAGGGGTTGAATGGCCTACTCCTTCTAATCTATCTTCTATTCTAAAAAGAGGTTACTGCTGTAACATTTGGGTTGACTGGAAATCTGTCAAGGTTTTGTTTCTCTAAGTGATCATTCTTTGGTGATGATAGTGGGGATATGGGCATCTGGGAGGTGGGACAAAATGGCTGAAGGAGCTGCACAAAATGGCTTCTGCATTGCTAAATTGCACTGAACCAGACAGAAACAAGAAACCGCAGACTCATGTAGATCTGATTAAATGCAGAAGTAATGGTTTAACCCTAACCACAATGCAGGACAAATACAATTCTAAGAATAGGTTGTTTACAAGAAATCATGATGGGCTAAGGCAAAAGTGCACATGGACTTCGGAGAATTCACTTGATTGTTACAATGCGATCATGCTCCATGTCTGACTATGAACAATGTATATAAACCCTATGCAAACTCTGTAAGTTGTGGGATTCTTTTGGTGGTCTAGGAGAATTCATACTTCTGGGCTGATCAGGGTCTACTGACCCGGCCATATCAAAGAATAAATGATGCTTGTTTGATTAACAAAGAGTTGTTTACAGGTGTGTTTATTGACTGATCGTGGAACCGAGAAACCACCACCCCCCCAGGGGTCCAGATCTTCAACAGCAGTATCTAGCACAGACAAGTTCCATGGCAGAGTGAACCTAACAATGAGAACAGACAAATGGCAATAGGCTTTTCATTTAAACTTCCTAATTAAGGTGTTTCCTGAAATATTTAAACTGAAAAATGTGTGAAGGTCTAATATCTTTACTTAGTGAACAACATTATGATTGAACATCTTGATAAAGAATTATACAGAATCATTACATATACTTCACTTAGTCTTATGTAAAGCTTTGTCCATAAATAAATGGACAGGCGCACATTGTTGAAACTTCTGTAAGTTAGATTTGAAGGCTGGAGATAGAATGCTTCTGGGAAGTGTGCAAATAATCAGGGACAATGGCATGGGTGAGATAAGAAAAGGATATTGTAAGGCTAGGGCCTGATTGAACAAGGATAGAGGTATGAGGAAGGATTAAGAAGTTAATGAAGAAGGAATGACATTGAAGGCTAGTTTTTCAATCCAAAGTTTAGACAAAGAACTGCTTCTTCATCAGGTGGTTCAGGTTTTATAGCGAATTTTGAAAAAAAAACCTTTATAGGATGAAAGACCTATAAAAAATTCATTTAAGACCATCCCAGAAAAATAGTATAAATGAAGAGACTTTGGAAGAGCTTAGTGCAATAGCTGGTGGAGAGAAACTCCTGAGGGTAGACCAATGCTGACACTTTTGAATGACTTCAAATATTGTGACAATGTGAGGCACTGAGAAGAAAGAAATTAGGAGACTAGAAACGAAAGAGCTACTGTTTGCACACATCAGCCATTCTGTATGATCTGGATTAATGCTTATGATTTGTTAGATTTATTTGTGTTTGTTGTATCACATGTACATTTGTTATATATACATATATAATCCTGTTTTAAATTTTAATTAAACTTAATATATCTAACCATATTTCTTGCACTTGATGCAGGTAGTTCAAATCAGTTTTCAAAGATTAAAATCACTATAATCACAGTTCCTATCAAGAGTAAACAAAATTACTATTTATTGTATTTCCTTTTTCAGCAAACTCTATATAGAAATTCATCGTCTGTGATTCATATCTTTTTTTATAGCTTGCTTGAGATATCCAAGATTAATGCAATAACTGGTTTGAAAATTGGGATAAAAATGGCTGGAAATAGTTCTTTTGATGCTACTTGCTTTTGATGTTATTTCCTTTTGAGAATGATGATAGATGGACATTGTTTTGCGAGAAGCTGTAAGAAAAAGTAAAAGAAGCCTGAGACTGACCGTACATGATTTGAACAATAAATTAAACAATAATTTATTTTATGGATTTTTTTTTATTGACCTCTGGTTCGCATTTAGTTTTCATGTCCTTCAGGGAAAACTGGTCCTTGAAAGACAGAGTGACATGTTGATATGTGGATGTTAATGTAAGTAGTCATCATATGTTTTACTTCTTAACTAAAACCTAAATGAACTTGCCTTTTCAGTATTTCAGGAACCTATCTGTTTTGTGTCCTGACACATGCTGTATCTAACTAAAATCCATGCCTTTTGTTAACATTATACACAGAGGGCTAGATTTTTACAATGGTTGAAGTAGTTTTTGGTTTAGCTGAAGTGATATTGGATTCCCAATTTCGGAAGCCCCATCTCTGAACTGTTTTCCAAACCCACGAATTTTACTGGTGGAGAAGGGGAAATAGGACGGGTTATAGTTTGCACATCTGTGGTTGACTGAGGAAGTTGCACATATAAATGTGCAACAGTCTTCAAGCATTCCATTTGTTGTTGGTAAGTTGTCTCAAACATGACACATCGGGTTCAGATTTCTTAGAAAGATCGAACAATACCAGAGTAAATTGGAGAGATCAGCTACTCTTTATGAGAGACAGATGTCCTTTGGGATTGTTAAAATTAGACATGAATGCATGTAACAATTAACTTAATAGGTCTGTGTCACCAGTGTTGTTACTCTCTGGGGCCATCTTAAAACACAGAAAAATAACCAAAACATATAAAGGCAGAAAAATGATGAAATAAAGAAACAAACTTCAACTTTATAGTTCTTCTTATAAAGTCCTCAGCCATGGGAGCAGCCAGCCATGAGTCACCTCACTATGTTGCCAGAACAAGGGTTGTCACTCTTCAGTGCTATCTTGCCTCCACTGATGCTGCTGCGATCATGCTTCCTGGTTGGATCTCGCCAATGCAGTTGCTGTCGATGCCGCCAGGTTCTGCACCGAATCAAACTCAACACCACTGTTGCCATCAAGAGTCCACTCTGGGCCTATCTCGCCAATGCTGCCGATTATAGTGGGAGTAAGAGAAACAATATAATATACTGAGGACATATCATTGACCTGGGTGTTCAATCAATTTATAGATAGAGCATATTTATAAATATTAATTCACTTACTCTGTTATGTCTGTTGTAGTTACATTGAGCATATAAGGCCAACTTGCATTCTAACATCAATAAGATGTGCAGCATCTTCAGTCCTGAATAGGTTGCAATCTGAGAGCTTTCCCACTCACTATGAGAAAAATTGTGTTATGTATGATGCCTCCACGTATTTCCCAAGGGAAAGTTTGATCCTTTGTCTTCTCTTCTCCAATTAACTTTATAGCATTAAGTCAGTGAAATGGCCAATGGCCAACTTTAAAAAAAAAAATTAAAGAAGCACTTAATATGTAAATTTAATGAAAATAAATTTCTTTCAATGCAGCATTTGAATAAGTGCCAAGAAGCTGGTGAGAAAATATTGTAGAAAAGTGTGGAATATTTTGCAACCTCGGAGGCACTATTGTTGAAAAATAGCTAAACACCTGGAGGATAAACAATGAGACAAATGAATAATAATTCATGAATTCTCAGAAACATTTTTAAACAAGTGATAAGACCAGGCTTTTGAGCTTAGTGAACAATTAAATCATTTCTGTCAACCACAGAGATAAACAATAATCTTTAAAACAAAAATACACAAACACAGAGACATCTTGGCACACAAAAGTGTCCAATTTACCATAAGCTCCCCTTGAACATTGGGACAAGGACACTATCAAGAAATTATACTGTATTGTGAATATAGTTTTCTTAAAACTTATTTGTTGGAATATATTAAATGGTGTGCTAAGTGAATTTTACATGAGGCATTTGCCTGGAGGTTCTGCTGCAAATGCTCCAACTAGCTCAGTAGTGAAGGCAGAGTAAGCTTACTGATGTTAGACAGTCTGTCGCCCCAATAACATGGGGTTTTCACAACTTTGGAACTGCATAGCTTGGCAAAATGAGGAGATAAGACTGTGATGCCAAGTATCTTCTTAAATTTAGTATTGTTGAACTGGTAGACCACAATGTAGCAAATAGTGGACACAATGTAATTTTAATGAATTGGCATAAATACATCTCTGAATTAGATTATTTAAGAATGTACGCTTTCAGACTAACTGTGAATTGTAGGCAGGTGACTAGCACTGTTGATTTACTGACATAATGATGAAGGCAAATGGCCACTTAGAAAAACTCATAGTTCAAAGCTCCATTCCACCCCCTTTTGAAAACAAAAACAATATTTCCACCTCAGACTCTTCAAGCAGTTTGTTCCAGCTTCAGACTTTAATGCATAGTTGCATAGTTGATATTTGGATCAATATGATAAGATTCCAACTTTGCACAAACATGACTGATATGCAGGCTTGACCTGTACGTCACAATTTACTGTTACCATTCTGTATGGCCCCAGTGAAACTGGGCCCTGTCCCCATTCTGGTTAACCTACCTGACATCTTTACCTCTGCAGGCCTTGGCTCTCAAGGCTCCTCTGGTCCATATCAAAGTTGAAGTGACCATGATTCAATGGAAAGAATTCAATCTCACTATCTAAGAAAGGAGAACTTAATTGTAAGAGTGTTTCTTGACAGTGAGATTCAAATTTTTGGATGTCTGGCTACTTAAGTCTTCACATTTACCATTATTCTTGCCACCTCAGGGAACAGAAGATAATCCTCAAAAAAACTGGGATGGTGTAACAAAGAGTCAGTCTGATTTCCCTTTACTTGTTTGCTAGTTAATTATATTGATTCATCATCAGAAAGATTAATCACCTGAACTGTTCATAGTGCTGTGTACCTTTAACAACTTCACAATGTCCTGCAGAGGCAAAACAGAGAGTACGAGTTTGTTTCTTTCTGGGTTCTGCCAGGCCCATTCAGCAGCTGATCTCAATACAACCCTGCTCTAAACATGGATGAAAGAGTTGCACTCTTCAGATGAGATGAGACATAAAGGCAACATTTAATATGGCATCAAGGAGACTCAGCAAACTGAAGTCAAAAGTGAAGCTGGAAAGGTTTACAGGGTAAATTAAGCTGAGCATGATCATGTAGTCTGTTCGAATATTCTCGGTTCTGACAGTAAAATCTGACTCTAGCACAACTATAACTACCAAAAATCTCAACTCAAACTTATTTTGACAAGCACTGTGGCAGCATTGTCTAAAAGACCTGCTAAAAATATACAGTTACCACATGTTAGGATAATTATGCACCTCAGTAAACCTCATTACAATCAACCTTTTTTGTAAGTTCCTTCTTTAACAATTGCAATTTATTTGCAACTTCTGTGGCATCTCCAGCTTTGATCCATTCAGTTTTCTGACCTGTATCTACTTAAAGCATCAACTATCTTAAATGCTGAAACATATTGGCATAAAACATATTGGTATTTAGAAAGTATTAATAACTTGAGTTACTACACCAGCTGAAGTCATGAATAATGATCACCATCTCTACAGTTAAATTGATTTCTATTAACTGTTAACATTTTAATCTAAAGCAATTGCTAAGTAATAGGAAATAAATTAGCAAATTGTATTTTGCATTCATTGAAGCGTTGCATCTAGCAGAGCATGTTTTGACATGAAATTGAGAAAGTAGAAATTCAAAAACAGAAATTGCTGAAAAATCACAGCATCTGTAGAAAGAAAACACGTTAACATTTTGGGTCTGGTGACCCTTCTTCAGAACTGATGGTAACGAAGAAAAGGTTTGTACGTTTGCTGAAGAAAGGGAGGGGGGAGGAGTCCAGAGAGAGAAAATACTGTTGGTCAGAAATAAGGAATGGGTAAGGTCAGCCTAGGAGAATGAATAGCTGCCAACTGGGACCATTAGTAGTTGACAATGGGTTGTTGGTTGTAGCAGTCCATTTGATGTCAAAGCTAGGTCGGTAGTGGTTGGGGTAAGGACATGCTCCATATTGATTGAAGAAAGCTGCAGCATTCCCAAACAGAAAATGATACCTTGTTCTTCCGGCTTGCACTGAGCTTTGTTGGAGCTTGCAGCAAGCCAGAGACAGCGATGTTGGGCAGGGAACATGGTACTGTGTTGAAATGGCAGGCAACCAGAAGCTCAAGAACATGGTTGTGGATTGAATGTAGGTATTTTGCAAAGCAGTCACCCAGCCTGCTCTTCATCTCCCCAATGTAGAGGAGACAACATTTTGAGGAGTGAATACAATAGACTAGATTGAGTGAAAAATCGGTAATTCACTGCTTCACTCTGATGGTGTGTCTGGAGCCTTGGATAGTGAGGGAGAAGGAAATAAATGGGCAGGTGTTACACCTTCTGCAAGCATGGGAAGGTCGCATGATGCTGTGGGGGTTGTTGAGAGTAGAGAAGAAGTCAACCAAGATGTCCCGGAGGGAACATTTCCTGTCAAAGGGTGACGAGTGAGGTTAAGGCAATATGTGTCTGGTGATGGAAATGGTAGCCAGTGATCCTTTGAGTGTGCTGCGGGGTGGGATAGTACATGAGGATGAAGGAGACCCAATTGCTGTTGTGGGAGGTAAGAGAGTGGTTAGAGCCTAAGTTTGGGAGATGGGTCAGATATGACTGAGAGCCCTGTCCTCCACAGTATTGGGGAATCCCTGGTTGAGGAAAAAAGCAGATATTCTGGAACAACATATATAATTGAAATAGATGCAACAGAGATGGAGGAACTGGAAGAATGGAGTAGAGTCTTTGCAGGAAGCAGAATATGAAGATGCATAGTTGAGATATCTGTAGGAGTCGGTGCGTTTATTTTGACTAATGATGGCCAGCCTATCCCCAGAAAGGGAAACAGATGTCGAGGAGGGAAAGGAAGGAGTCAGAGGTGGATCAAGTGAAGGTGAGATTGGGGTGGAAACTGGAATTGAAATTGATAAACTTTTCCAATTCTGGACGAGAGAGGGAAGCAGACCTGATTGTGTCACCACTGTGCCAGAGAAAAAGTTGTGAGTAGTTATGCAAGAAGAAGGAATGTTCCACATACCCCTCAAAGAGACAGACAGAACTGGGGCCCATGCGGGTACCCGTGGCCGCATCTTTGACCTGACAAAAATGGGAGAAGTTAAAGGCGACATTGTTTGGAGTGAGGGCGAGCTCAGCCAGCTAGAGGAAGGTGGTGGTGGACGGGGATAGTTTCGACTTATCTTCCAGGAAGAAGCAAAGAGTCCTGAGACTATCCTGATGGGGAAGGTGGATGCAAAGGGTAAAAAGGAAACAGCTGCAGCTGGAAATTCTGAAATTGATGTGAAGCTTCAGCAGAATTGTGGACGTAAGTGGGAAGGAACTGGAAAAATGGAGAAAAAAATGAGTTGAGATGGAAGAGCTGGATTCCGTGAGGCAGGAGCAGCCAGAAACAATGGATCCTGTTTGTGGATTTTGGGAAGGAAATAGAAGAGGACTGTGTGTGCTTGGGGTCTATGAGCTTGGAGACAGTGGGGGTAAGATCACAGATGACATGAGTTTAATGGCAGTTGTGGGCAAGATGGCCTGGTGTTCTGTTGTGACATTTTGGTCTGGTGGGAGGGATGTTAGGAGGAGGTGTCCAAGAGCTGGAGCTTAATCTCTGCAATGGAGCATTTCATCTGTCTTACATTCATGCTCCATGTTAGAGAAAACAGATCTCTAAATAGTTGGAGACCAGCAAAGATATGCCTCTTCATTCTGATATCATAAACCCATAATTCACTGGAAGAAATCACATACTTTCCATGACAAATGATCAATGTCCATGGATCAACTACTGAATTATTCTGAAATGTGGTACTATGAATTTTCCTTTCTGTACAATCTAAAGTATTATGAGGCTATATTTCCCCATTTTCAGAGGTATGCTATTGTAGTGGTGATAGAGTAAGTCATTTGAGAAATAACTTGTTCCACAAAACTGCAATTGTCCATTGCAGAGTATCGATACCAGAGAGATGTGCTTTGTCTGCAGTGACTATTTTCTCTTGAGGGCCATAACCATGAAAGAAAATGCACCCTCAGTGATGTGTATTGTCATATTTCAGTCAAGTATTGGTTCAACCAAATGATGATTTTATTTTACAATGCTTCATTGTAAGAAATCTTCTAGAGTAAAACTTTATGGTCAATGATGTTTGGTTTATTATTTGTTTGGTTAGCAGGGTCATATACCTGACTGACTACCATCTGTTATTCACCTGTTGCATAAAGCAATTTCCCACGAATGCAGTTTATAGAAACCAAACAGTGTAGCTCTCAATGTTTTCTGACGTTATCCCAACAAATACATGTAGGAATGATGTGAACATTTTCGATAATGTAATCAAGTGAGCTGTGGGACTCATGACTAAATTACATTTTGGTTTACCATTTCAAGTAATGTTAGGGATTGGTGCCATATTACTTGTCTAACCTGTTAATTGCTACAAACTGCAATTCTGTTTCACCAGTTTTTGAGCCACAATTTACAACGAAAACAAAAAAAAGTGTTTCCAGCATTAATTTCAACTGATCTTGATAGAGCTGCCTAAACAGGCAAGTAACAAATTGCAAGTGTCCATTAAAAAAAACTCATTCAACATTTCCATTGAAGTCATACTTTATTGCCTTTCTCTAGTTGTCCCTGAGAAGATAGGAGTGAGCTGCATAATTCCAGTTGATTGGCTGTCAGTCCATTTCAAGGAGCTGTTTGAAGCCACTGATATTGTTGTAGATACAGAAACATACATAGGCCAAATAGAATAAGGACAGCAGATTTTGTTTGCTATGGAAGATTAGAGAACCAGATGTTTGTTTCACAATGATCTCGTGGTTTATTGTCACCATGACTGAAAACATTTTACCTAGATGTATTTCATTGATTGAATTTATATTTTCTAGCTCCTATGGTGGAGTGAACTCCTGTCCCTATTCCTGGATTACTCATTTAATAATGTAACCACAATGCATGCATATCCCTGAATTCAATTGAAGAATTAACATTTACCATCTAAGGTAGTCACAAACATAAAAGTAGACTTCAGTTGGATTAAATACTGATAATCTTCAAGCACCAATTACCTCATATGACAGGATTCAGCAAAATATCCAATTCAGCTGTTTTCCTACCTTTCACATAAATTGAGAAAAATTGTACCCCTCAGAACTGTTAATTGATTTTTCAAAAAACAATTGCACAGGAAGCCTCTTTACCAGCGTGGAGAAATATTTTTCTCTTGCTTTAAATGCTTTTAGCTTCAAGATTTAACAAGCAATAAGGACCACATGTTTCATTTTAAAAAATGATTCTAATTTCAAGTTGTTTGCTTAATGACTGACTAGCACATGGCATATCAATAGCTTAGACTAATGCTTTTCACAGCTTAAGTGGCAAGGATTAAGTTTTCAATGCAATATGAAAATTCTACATTGCATTCTCTCACATTGTGCTATTTCATTTTCCTAAAAACACATGTGGTGGTGTTGTGGAAACATTCCGTGCATTCATTCTCTCCACTTTGCTAGAACCCTAATGAAAGTCCTGAGATTGTAATAGATATCCTCATTTTAACAAAAGATTGATATGTTCTTCAAAGGTCATGATGAACTTTATATTCAATGGGAATGGAGAAATCTCATGCATCTTGTTTTATTTATTGAGAAAAGTTGGGCAAACTTGGAGAATTCAAAGAATTTTAGTCGTAGAACACATGCCATGAGTTGAGGGTTTTTCTTTGCTAATGTTAGAAAAGATTTCTCGACAGCCCTAAGGTTCTGATTGCTTTGAAGCTAAACTGCTGGTGAGTAACTAGCTGGATTAGGTGTTTCCCTTTCACCTTAATCACATGTGTTCAAATCTAACCCAGTCAAATGGGGTGAAAGTTATTTTTTTTGTCAGACAGCTTTAACACTATTACATGAAATGAGGTTTGGAAGCATCAACATTATAAGTGGACCTAAAACACCAAAGTAACCTTAAGATAGCATTAATTTGTAATTTCAGTCAAACTTGTCCAAGAATATCAATGGCAAAATTCTCATAGCAGTACATTAAAGATACTAGTTTGATGTTGAAGTTCAAGCATGTTGTTATGACAGAGTGGAGTGAATTGTGTATTCCTTTTAACTGAAGTGGAAATAGGTCACCTGTATACAGGAAAATATTAATTCATGGCATGCTTGCCTTTATTGGCCAAGGCATTGAATATAAAAGTTGGCAAGTTATCTTACATCTTAGGTTACTATAGTTAGGTCACATTTGGAATATTCAATATTCAATAGTTGCCACACTACCAGAAGGACATGGATGTTTTGGAGAGGGTGCAGAGAAGATTTGCCAGGACGTTGACTGGTCTGGAGGGTCTTAGTTATGAGGAGAGGTTGGACGAACTCAGATTGTTTTCACTGCAAAGATGGAGGTTGAGGAGAGACTTGATAGAGGTCTACAAAATTATGAAAGGCACATAGAGGGTGGATAGTCAGAGACTTTTTCCCAGGATGAAAAGGTCAACTACAAGAGGGCCCAGGTTCAAGGTGAAAGGGGGAAAATTTAGGGGAGAGGTACGGGGAAAATATTTCATGCAGAAGGTGATGGATGCCTGGAATGCACTGCCAGAGGAGCTAGTGGAAGCAAGCATGTTAGCAATGTTTAAGATGTATCTTGATAAACAAATGAATGGGATGCGAATGGAGGGATATAAACTGTGTATGGGCAATAAGTAGTGGTTCTAAATAAGCATTAGGAATTGGTGCAGGCTTGTTGGGCTGAAGTGCCTGTTCCTGTATTGTATTATGTTATATAAGTGTTAAATATTAGCATGTTGTATTTTAATAGGCCCCCGTATCTTCTGTGGCATTATATTCCTGTTTCTTAACTGTTTTGAGCATACTAACTTTGAAACATGTTGCGAGGTCCATCTTTTGTTCATATTTACAAATTTGAAACATGAATTGGCAATAATCTAGGGTCTTAAGATCTTTTTTTCTGAACACTCCATGCTAAAGTTTGATAAGGGTCTCTAAGTACATCACATCTTGTGGGAATTTGAATTTTTAAAAATTGAGGCAGATGGGTTTTGGTTTCAGTTCTTTAAAAAGAATTTTGAGGTTGGAAAATAATTTGTTAAAGTAATTTCAATACGTAATTTCCAAGAAAGCATATGACTTGATAATTACCTAGATAGATTCTGGTAGTATCAATTGATGAAGTTATACACCGCTGAGTTTATGATATACCGAAGGAAACAAATGATTAGGAGATACTGGTAGTTGAGTATCTATTTTATTCAGGACGATCAGATTAGAATTTCATCCTAGCAGAAATAAGAGGTTTTCAGTTCAGGTGAGCAGGTTTATCCAGTTCGTTAGATTTCTGTAATCTCCAGGTTTCTGGAATTTTCACATCTTGGGATGAAAGTACCCTATAGATTATTCAGTTTGAGAATAACAATGAAGTAAGACCAGGGAATATGAGTAAAATGAAGAAGCTGTATTTCATTTAAGGAAAAAAAACTTTGGGAGCAGAGATGAAGGAACTGGATTTATATGTGCAGAAGTAGAGGCTTGTTTTCTTTCGAACAATATTTTCCTTTCTCACAGTTTTTCAAAATATAGCTCCTGTTGAAAAAATGAATTGGAGAAACACCTATTCACTGAGAACTCAAAGAAAATATTTAGTCACATTTAACACATTTCACCTGAGTTGAGAATACAACATATCAATTAATCAATCATGGCCCAGGTTTAATCTAACTCCTTGAGGACCTTAAGGACTTTTTAAATTGTCTATTCTTGATATTCCTTTTCCTACTAACTATTCTCTCATTTTCAAGGTTTATAGATGTGTCACTAGTGCCCTATGAATTGGAATACATTTCTCTCACACCAAGAAATGTATTAGGCCTTTACCAATTCCCATGTGGCTCAAGTAATAATCTGGAGAGTGTGTGTGTGTGTCTGTGTGTGTGTGTGTTAGATCTGTATTTTATTTTGCTCAAGGTAACAAAATTCTTCTATCACTCAAAGAAACTTTGCGTTTGGCTCAATAATTTGACCTAATGAACTAGGTTTTAATTGAACTTGAGGTATTTGTCTGCTTAAAATCTTTGTTGCACACAGCTGACGGTTAAAATGAGGGTAGCTAACTCACTCCTCCCTTTCTTGTTGTAACAGTGATGACTGGCATAATTCCCTGTTTTGATTTCAATCCTTGAATTATCATTGTGTTCTTGCCTTATTTTCATTGGCAAGATCAAAAACATTCGAATGCCTGTGAAGTCAATGTTAAACTGCAAATCCCATATCAATATCACTGAAATTGATTAATGAACATGTTAAAATTGGCAACCAGTCTCTCCCAAGGGTTGACATTGACACTGTCTCACCAACTAGAATTAAATTGGGGATTAGCGCTAGCTGCTCAAATGCTTACATTTTTCTTGGACTTCACCACCGACACCTGAATCCATACACTCATCTGTTCTCAAATTCCCCTCCTTATTTCCACAGAAAAATGAGAGCCAAAATTAGTAGCATTCCTGATACTTACTCATTTAGGATTTTCTATGGAGGGAGCAGTTTCTTACAACACACTGTACTCCCTGAACAAATTACTCTCCAGCTGTGTAGGAGTAATCTGAATTTGTTTAGAAATCAGCTAAGCAGAATACAATGAGTAATACAATTGAAGAGTTGTGTTTGAGTAGAGGCATGCAATTTAATGGAATATTCATGATTAATCTTCATATTTAGTAGCAATACTCTCTGTTTTCAGATTTCATTTGGGCTACTGCATCCAATTGTGGATGTCAAACTTTGATTAGGAAGGATAAACTGACCTTGGAGAAAGTGCAGTGCAGATTCACCAGAGCAAAACCAGCACTCCTAAGAATTATATGGATACTGTGGTACTTTTTGATGTAGTTGACTCTTTTAAAATGAAAGACGAATTCTAGCCAACAGCAGCATTTTGAGTGACCTTTAATTCACACAGATAAGAATGTAGGAGGTGTACCAGCTAGAACAGTCAAGGCACACAAGAAATAATGTGAATTCCTGTTTGGAGCACAATCGAGGCAGGAAAAGGATGTAATGATCCCATAGGCATCAATTTTGAGATTTGCCTTTGTAATTAGACTCATGTTCTGCCTGCTTAGTAGCTCACTAGGAGGGATTGTTTGCCCAAAACAAATGACATGAATTTACAAAAATCGAAAGAACTGCAGGAGCTGTAAATTAGGAACAAAAATAAAGATTGCTGGAAAAGCTTAGCAGGTCTGGCAGCATCTGTGGAGAGAAATCAGAGTTAATGTTTTGGGTCAAGTGACCCTACCTCTGAGGGGAGAACTTCACCTGACAAAGGAGCAGCACTCCAAAAGCTACACTATCTGTACTAGTAAAACTCTCCTGCACCATGACAGCCTAATTTCTGCAATATTCTTTTGTCTCGCACCTTGTCATATTGTCTTATGAAAGTCAAAGCACTGTACATGATATCTTTTATACACAGCACATGTTACTTCTTCAAAGGATTCAAAGGAATGGTTAAATGTGATTTTTCCTTCACAAAATCATGTTGACTCTTCTTCAATACTTTGAGTTTTTTCTGTGTGCAGCTCTAAACTCCTTAATGAGCAATTCTAACACATTCCCCAGGACTCGCATCAAACTAATTGGCCTCTACTTTCCCCTTTATTAACTCCCTCCCTTCTGGAAGAGAAGGGTTTTATTTGCTTCTATCCTGTCTGATGGAAGCTTTTGAGAATCAATTCACTTTGGAAAGTGAACACTAACACATCTACTACCTCATTAGCCACATCCTTTAAACCTCTAAGTCTATTGAGACCTGTAGACTTGGACATGAATTCCTTTGAAGTCGTTGACTGCTGAGAATGTTACCACAGTAATATTCTAACTTTAATATTAGTTGACATGGAGAGCAAAATTGGTCTTTGAGCAGTTGCAGTCTGTTTGAGGTGCAGGTTTTATTCATAAGTGTTAAGGCAGCAAAGATTATGAACTGAAATGTTTTCTGCGAACTGCTAGCAA
The DNA here is from genome assembly GCF_047496795.1 of Chiloscyllium punctatum. Lineage (NCBI taxonomy): Eukaryota > Metazoa > Chordata > Chondrichthyes > Orectolobiformes > Hemiscylliidae > Chiloscyllium > Chiloscyllium punctatum. Next base: position 42,635,332 of record NC_092783.1, read on the forward strand.
AGATTGCCAGCTTCAGGCAATTGCTTGAGATTCGTGTTTCTCCATTTAGGATTTTGAATATATTCTTTCTCTGTTTTATCATTTGTCCAAATTTGCAACATTAGAAGGAGATTGAAATTAACAGGGCCATTCCCATCCAATATGCCCACACAAATTTGATGTAAATGCGTGAGCCCTGTGAGTATATTTAGTTGGAAGAATAGTAAAGGAGCTACCAGGTGCATATTGGAATTTCCCACACAGTTGCCTTCATTTTCAATCCTGTAAAATCTGCAATGTCTAATGGAGATCCCGACATGGTAGAGATTTTTATAGGTTACTCAGAAGCTGGGGCCATATCCAAACCCTTAGAGATCTGTTCAAAACTCTGATCATTGTATAGATCTGCAGGGAAATAGTGATCTCATGTTAATGTGCCTGGGCTGGTCATCCAATGGCCCAGATAATGTTCTGGTGACATGGATTCAATCACACTAGTGCAGCACGTTTAACATTTTAAAATCAATTAATTAGTAATTATGGAAGTGAAAGCTAGTCTCAGTCATGGTGACCATGAAACCAAGGATGAGACTGGAGCCAGTTCAGTTAGAAGGATGGATTTAAGAGGTTGGGCCTATTGTCCTTGGAGAGAAGAAGGTTAAGAAGAGATCCAAAATTGATCCAGCTTGTGAAAGGATCAAGGAGAAGACACAGATTTAAAATAAAGGAGGTAAATGTGAAGAGAAATTACATTTTAACACAATGAGTGGTTTGTGTCTGGAATGTACTGCCTGAAAGTACGGTAAAGGCAGGTTAAAGGCAATCATGAGGACATTGGATTAGATAGTTGATTGTTTCTATTTAAATAAAATGCAAAGGTATGGAATAGCTTCCTTTTTGCTGTGACACTCAGTGATCCTATATCCTCATTGTGTCCTTTTTGCTTTCCTACAGTCCAAAGATGTTCAGGTCAGGTGAATTGGCCATGCTAAATTGCCCTTAGTGTTAGGTAAAGGGGTAAATGTAGGGGAATGGGTGGGTTGCGCTTCGGCGGGTTGGTGTGGACTTGTTGGGCCGAAGGGCCTGTTTCCACACTGTAAGTAATCTAATCTAATCTAATTTCCATTTTAAATTCCCCATTACATACTCTGTATTCCTCTAGGGCCTCTGATATTTCGAGACCTCAGTATCTGCCATAAGCTTCTCCTTTTTCTCTTTATTCAAGTTTGTGTACCCCTTAATATCTAGGGTTTGTTGGATTTGTTGGGTCTGATTTCTATCTTTATTGGAACATGTTGGCTCTGTACTCGCACCATTTCCTTCTTGAATGTGTCATACTGTCTGACACAGATTTGCCTAAATGTATCTGCTCCCAGTCCACTCTGGTCAGACAATATCTGACCTTCTTAAAATTGGCCTTCCCCACAGTTTAGAACTTTGTTTTGTCTGTTTCTGTTACAGTTGAATCCCCTCTCACTCTAGCCTTACCTTTCTTCTTCCTCCCCTCTTGTCCAGCAGACAGTTCCATTGTGCCATGGATTTGGCTACCATTGCTTTCCCTGCACAGTCATTTCCCACAACATTATTCAAACTGGTATATCTGTTAGAAAGGGGGCTGGCCACAGCAGACTCCTACAGCACCTGCCTTGCTCTACTCTGCCTGGTGGTTACCCATGCCCTTTCTGGCTTTTCAATTTTCATCTGCAGTGTGATCATCTCAGCAAATGCACTATACATGGTACACTCAGCTTCGCAAATGATCCACAGTGAGTATGTCTGCAACTCCATCTCTGAAATGTGGTTTACCAGTAACTACAGATGGACACATTTCCTGCACACATGACCACCAAGAACAACTAAAACTTGTATGATTTGTCACATAGGCAGTTGTGAGCTCTGCTGCCATGACTTCACTTCAGCCCCTTAATTACTCCTTGTTTATAAAAAGAATATGCTTATAGTAGAATATTACAAACCTACTTCCCTTATGCTAATGTTACTTTCCTTACCCTACTTTAATTACTTTATTATATTGGCTCCAACTTCCACTTATCTCTGTTGTCTTTCATCTCTTCTCCCAAAAAAAGACAATAGCCTAAACAATTTTGATACAGGAGGTCTCACCCTTGAGTCTGTAGCATCTTCAGGTGGCAATTAACATCGTCTGTCCCACATCTTCACCATAAAGTGGATGACTGAAGGTTAACCCACCCTCATGAATTTCTTACTCCTAATGCTCTGCTCTAACTCAATGCTTAATTGCAATTGCATGACTCAACTTTTAGCAATTTGGAACACACATACAATATACTGCCAAAGGGACCACGATCAGCAAGGCATATTAAGCCACGACCCTTAAGGACATTACTGCCACATACTGCCTTGGAATCGTGACATGGTCAGTCATGCGAAGCTACGGAGAATTCTTTGGCAGAGTGACTACATAATTAAAGAGCAGTATCTCACCTGGGTTGGGGGAGTCCAGAACTAGAGGGTATAGGTTTAGGGTGAGAGGGGAAAGATATAAAAGGGACCTAAGGGGCAACATTTTCACGCTGAGGGTGGTACGTGCATAGAATGAGCTGCCAGAGGAAGTGGTGGAGGCTGGTACAATTGCAACAGTTAAAAGGCATTTGGATGGGTATATGAATAGGAAGGGTTTGGAGGGATATGGGCCGGGTGCTGGCAGGTGGGACTAGATTGGGTTGGGACGGGTTGGACGGGTTGGACGGGTTGGACCAAAGGGTCTGTTTCCGTGCTGTACATCTCTATGACTTTATGACTCTATGTATTTGCTGAGGTCTTAGATTTCTGTATGCAAGACCACATCCATAGTTTGTGTTGTTGATACAAAATTATGGGGTCTTGATCTTAGAGGGGAATTGAGAAATCCTGTTTAAGAATCTGATCCTCATTATTACTAACAGGAGCTAATGCTGCCTTAAATCAAGGTCCACTTGACAATCAGATTTGTTGATATATTGGTAATTCAATTTCACATGCTGCTTCACTTTCTGCTCCTTCATATTTAAGTGTAAAGAGAATGTCAGCAAGATGAAATCAACCCCTTAGTTTCCAGCAAGTTCAACACTATTCAAAATCCACATTCACTGATTTCTGCCATTCTGTCTTGAAATATTTAAAGGAATTGGAAACTCAAAATAAATTACAGCAGAGCCAAACAACAGTTCAACAAGTCAACAGCGATTTTCACACTGAATTAACAGCTCACTTGTCAATCGTAAGTGCTTAGTTAGCACTTATGATGGATCAGCTAACAACTATCTCGTCAATTTTGTACTGACACCAATTCAAGCTAAGCTCACTGCCATTTATTTGTCTTTGTACTTTGCGAGCAACAATAGAATGCCCAAGATCACCATATACACTCCGTGTTACCGCTATGTGAGAGCACCTTGATAAGCAAGCAACAGTTTGAACTTGCCTTACTGGAAGACTATGAAATGTTTCACCTGATTTTATAAGCTATTAATGGGAGGTACAACATAACAACAGCTATTCACTTAATAGTTAACACAGAAGCACATTTTCATGATTATTTGCAAGAGTTGAGCAAATTTTTATAGAAACCCCAAAGTGTGGAAACAGGCCATTCAGGCCAACAAGTCCGCACCAACCCTCCGAACAACATCCCGTTCATCCTAACTAATCCCTGTAACCCTGCATTTCCCATGGCCAACACACAAAGAACAAAGAACATTACAGCATGGGAACAGGCCTTCCAGTCCAACAAGCCTGCGCCAATCTCAATCCTCTATCTAAATCTGCCACCCATTTTCGAAGGATCTGTATCCCTTTGCTCCCTGCCATTCTTCTATCTGTCCAGATATATCTCAAATGACACTATCGTTCCCACCCATACCACCTCTGCTGACAATGCGTTCCAGGCGCCCACCACCCTCTGCATGAAGAAATTTCCATGTATATCTCCCCTAAACTTTTCCCCTCTCACTTTAAACTCATGACTACTCGTAATTGAGTGAGTCCTCCACTCTTGGCAAAAGTTTCTTGTTATCCACCTTATCTACACTTCTCATGATTTTCTGGCCTCAATCAGGTCCCCCCACAACCTCCTTCTTTCCAATGAAAATAATCCTAATCTACTCAACCTCTCCTTATAGCTAGCACCCTCCATACCAGGCAACATCCCGGTGAACCTCCTCTGCACCCTGTCCAAAGTATCCACATCCTTTTGGTAATGTGGCGACCAGAACTCTACACAGTATTCCAAATGTGGCTGAACCAAAGTCTTATACAACTGTAACATGACCTGCCAACGCTTGTACTCAATACCCCGTCCAATGAAGGAAAGCATGCTGTATGCCTTCTTGACCACTCTACTGACCTGAGTTTCCACCTTTAGGGTACAATAGACCTCAACACTCAGATCTCTCTGGACATCAATTTTCCCCAGGACTTTTGCATTTACTGTATAGTTCATTCTGGAATTGAATCTTCCAAAATGCATCTCTTCACATTTGTCCAGATTGAACTCCATCTCCCATTTCTCTGCCCAACTCTCCAACTGTATTCTGCTGTATTCTCTGACAGTCCCCTTCACTATCTGCTATGCTACCAATCTTAGTATCATCTGCAAGCTTGCTAATGAGGCATCCTACACTTTCCTCCAAATCATTTATGTTTACCACAAACACCTAACCTACACATCCCTGAACACTATGGGTAATTTAGTCTGACCAATCCACCGAACCTGCACATAGAGTCATAGAGTTTAGGAGAAAAACAGAGCACCAGGCAGAAACTCACACAGACACAGGGAGAACATACAAACAGTCCCCCAAGGCAAGAATTGAACCTGGTTCCCTGTTGCTATGAGGTAGCAGTGCTGACCACTGAGCCATTGGGTGTTTAGTCTAGTTTAATTAACTGCTTATCATGTGTAAATAGAGCAGCAGAGGTGTAAGTGACAAGGGATATAGCTGAGAGTGTCAGTACAGACATTAAATTATAAAATCAACAACAAAATGTGCGCAGTTCCCAACTCTGTTCTATATCATTGAACTGGCTCGACGTATGAGGATCAGTAAAACAAAGCAGTAGCAGTTGGGAACATAGAAAATAGAATGAGTTTTTACTTTGAAGCTAGACCTCTATTATTGTTTATCCAATATGTGGTGAAATTGAAGGATCGATTCACAATGAATAGAATAATTTAACTTCTGGCTTAGTAAGAATATCATTGAGTAAATGGATTTTATTTTAACATTTTGCCTGTTATGATTTTTTAAAAAATTAACGTGCGTCAAACAAATTTGAAATTATCTTTAATTTTACCTTTTATGTGCTTTGATGAATTTTATATAAAGTCAGTCAAGGAAGGTGATTAACAGCTGTTTCTATTGATCAAGCATAAATTACTACTGAACTGAGGATTGGCATCAGAAAGAGGAAATATGCCGAATGACTTGGTCAAAGATGACATTATTCAAAATTAACATATTCTTCAATGAAAATATTTTAAACAGAAATCATTGTGATAAGCTGCAGGGCTGATTCCAGTGACATTATAAAAGCAAGGGAGAGTAATACGAGTTTTTTATTGTGCTGTTGTAAATCCTATTAGACCTGCACCTATATAGCAATTTACATAATCACCAGATTTGTCAAATGTATTTTCATCAGGCTTTTCATTAAACACATCTTTTGCTAAAGCACAGAACAGTTTTAATTTTGGTCACGCTGATTTATTCAATAAACAGACACAAGAAGAAGTTCTCTGAAACGCTTTGATGAATTTTGCTAAGTGTGCTCCAATTCCAGTTCCATCAAATTAGCGGAATACCTGTTGAAACCTCAGAAAGGTTACATCACTTTTAGACTTCCCATCAAATTTAAGACAGATAAAAGCATTCCAAGGAAATTCGCCTCTAAAAGCATGACAATAAGTCAGTTATTACATGTGTAACCTTTTCTTAATAACCTCACCACTGATCACTGATATTCGCAGCAGCTAAAGTACTTTTTGAAGTTTAGTCACTGGCGCAACATAGGAAATGTGACACCCAATATGTGCTGAGCAAACATCCAAAAGTAGTGATGTAATAATGATCAGATAATCCTTTTCTCAATGATTATGCAAGTTGGGCCTCATTTTAATGTTGCATCTTGAAGACATCATCTTCAATTGTGTCATGTCATCTCAATATTACACTGGAGTGTCAGGTAGGATTTTTTTCCCCTCAAGTCCAGGAGTAGGGCTTGAAACTTTGTGTTTCCGCAATATGAATGCTACCAACTGAACTGCATCTGAAATGCCAAATCTAATACTGTCAATATTAAAAATTGAGAAATACTTTTGAGCACAATTTGTGAGTTGGAGTGCAATATTTTCGCATAAAACAAGTAGCATCTCAACGAGGATGGGAAAATAATTTATTCTGTTGAAACAAAGCATAAGGATAAAGATACAGCTATGAATTGTAATTCAACTCTGTTGATGATTCTATAAATGTAAAGCAATTAAAATTCATGGGATGATTGTTGGAATTTATTGAAAGAAAAACATTTTTTTCAAGGTGAAGGGTGGAAGCAGTAAGGACAGGGCAAGGTTACTGATATAAGCCTTTCTATTAAATTGCGTGGCTTTGAGAATGAGTTAGTTAGAACCCTGGCTAATTTGTTTTCCCATACTCTGGGCTCATGGACACTGTTGTGAATTGTAACCATGCCTAACCAAGATTATGTAATGAAAAGCACAAAAATAGATAATTTGCCTAATCGAACACGTCCCTTCTCAGGCCAACATAACCACCAACAGAGTGTACTTAACGTCTAACCTACTGAGTGGCTCAAAATTGTGCTTTGAGCGACCACATTATCCACTACCATGAGTAATTTATCAAGTCTGTCAAGTTGTTTGCTTTTCAATGTCTAAACATGTTAAATTACAAATAAGCGTCTGTGCTTCAGGACTGATAACAGCAACTAATGTAGTGTGAATGTTAAACACAGTAAGTGTGTAAAGTTTTACAGAACATCTGTTTGAAATAAAAGTAGGAAAAACATAGCAGGGGAACAGTCAACATTAACTAACAGCTTACAATCATGACATCTGTCAAAGTCTCACACTGATAATCATAATGAACTGTATTAAGCAATAATTGCATGGAATAAAAGGATAAAGCTTAATGATTAACTTGCATATATAATTTATTGAATGGCTATAAAAGCAAGAATTGAAATTCCTTCATTGCCCTATTAGTTGTCCGCTACTGTGCAACATGAGGGTAACTTTGGTCTTCCTGACGTGTTGCATTGCAGTGGGAATAGCTGCTCCAGAGAGAGGATTATTTCTGAATTTGGTAAGATCACATAGAATGTATACAAGACAATGCAATATCAGTGATCAGTGGTGAGGTTATCAAGAAAGAGGTTACACATGAAATAACTGACTTATTATCATGCTTTTAGAGGTGAATTTCCTTGGAATGCTTTTATATGCCAGAAATTTGATGGAAATTCTAAAAGTGATGTAATTTTTCTGAGGTTTCAACAGGTATTCCACTAATTTGTTGGAACAGGAATTGGAGAACACTTAGCAAAATTCACCAAAGACTTTCAGAGAACTTTTTCTTGTGTCTGTTTATTGAATAAATTGGTGTGACCAAAATTAAAACAGTTCTGTGCTTTAGCAAAAGTTGTGTTTAATGAAAAGCTTGATGAAAATACTTCTGTTTAGTAAAATATCTCAGAAGAAAGCTGGATCATTGCTTGTGGTACAGAAATTATTTTGCATGCAATCCAAGCAGGTAATATTAGTCTTCATTTGGGCATAATTTCAAAGAATGTGGATGCATGACTGAAAGAACCTGGTGGGTATATTTTTTTAGGAAGTACATTTCATCATCCCATAGTTAGTATCACTGATGGACTTTAACATTCCCAAAATTTGTCTTATTTTTCTAAAGAGTAATGGTGAGCTCTGCGTTGGAAGCTTTCAGTGCAAGAGTGGATGTTGCCAGAGAGACACTGGACTGAGTCTTGCAAGGTGTGCATCTAAAGGTGCTGAAAGAGATGCATGCTCAAGTCATGTAAGTACTGAAGTACCCCAGTACTGGGGTGGTACGGTGGCTCAGTGGTGAGCACTGCTACCTCACAGCACCAGGAACCTGAGTTCAATTCCCACCTTGGGTGACTGTCTGTGTGGAGTTTGTATGTTCTCCCTGTGTCTGCATGGGTTTCCTCCAGGTGCTCTGGTTTCATCCCACACTCCAAAAATGTGCAAGTCAGGTAAATTCGCTGTGCTAAATTGATCATAGTATTAGATGCGTAAGTCAAAGGTATTGGAGTGGGGTTGGGCTGAAGGGCCTGTTTCCTTACTATAGGTAATCTAGTCTACTAAAATTTTGAGTGATTTTGCCCACCATTACCTAGGGTATCTAACCATATATGTATAGCTTATTCCTTTCACTGTGTGATTGTGGTACAAAGACCACCATGCTGCTCATTGTTACTTTGGAACTCCATTCACCTATGTAACAATTATTATACTCCAAAAGTTATCCATTCTGCAAAGAAATTTTTGTGCAGTATGTTAAGACAGTGGATTGAATTTTCTCAGCCATTGAACAATCTGGTCATTGGTAAGAGTGTTAGGAAACTTATGAGATTAGCAATAATGAGAATCTCAAGTCAAAAGCAAAAACTCTCATTTTCCAATCAAATGTGCAACGGCGAGACAAACTTTTTGCAAAAAGCCATTAAGGTCTATTTGCATGTAGTAACATCCTCATTATACCTATCCAATAGATAGAAACTACACAGTGAAATTATCAACACAAAAGTCAAAGTGGTAACCTGGGACTCCAGATCTCTATCTTGTACTCCTGGCAACAACATCTCTGGTCAGCCTCTATGGGCAGCAATCATATGCACACCTATCCATTAAGACATCCAAGATGTTGTCAGCAAAGTGGGATCCAATTTCCCTTTGTCCAACATATCTGAGGAATCTCTGCAAGGCAGCTGCAGACTGAACCTTTGACAGGATACACAAAGGATTTTAAGTATGGCAGTGCTGAGCACTTCTGGCTGGGGTGAATTGGAGAATATAAGGAATGGGGCATGTGAGAGTTGGTGCATAGGTAATGAAGTGCATTTAGGAAGATTTTGTGGGAAAAGTCACTGGGATTTATGGAGAGAAACCCTTGATGAAACTTGCCAAAATTGATACATCATCGAATTCTGGTAAAATGTGGCCCATGGTATAAATAAATATTTCTAATCTGATCTTCCGCACCATTTTTTTTGCATGAATTAATCTTGCTTCATCAATTTATTTAAAAATTTTAGAAAGTTTACATTTATAGAGCAGCTTTGGTGACCTCTTGATGTTCCAAAGTATTTTACAATGATTTAACAAATGGATGCAGCGTAGCTGTCAATTTGTACATAGCATGATACCATGACTATGTTATGACTATTTAATCTGTTTTAGTGATAGAGGGATAAATAGGGAGAATGCGTTCTTAACAATGTCATATAATTATTTATATTCACCTGAGAGCACGGAGAGGGGACATCGTGACATTTCCTCTGAAAATTTCCCTCTCTGACATTGCAGCATCCCTTTTTTTACTGAAGTAGAATGTCAGCCTCAATTTTCTACTTAAAGAATTGGGGTGCGACTGGAACCACAACTCTCTGACTCAAAGGTTTTAGTGCTCCCACCAAGTCATGAGTATTATTATAAAATCGTAAGGTCCCAAAAGTTTGAAAGCCACCCATTTGGCCAGTGAGTCCACACCGACCCTCTAGAGAGCATCCCACCCAGACACATTTCTGACCCTGTCCCTCTACCTCTGCATTCCCCAAGGTTAATCCACTTAACCTACACATCCCTGGACACTATGGGCAATTTAGCATGGCCAATCCACCTAACCTGCATATCTTTGGACTGTGGGAGGAAACTGGAGCACCAGGAGGAAACCCACACAGACACCTAGAATGTACAAACTCCACACAGTCACTTGAGTGTGGAATTGAACCCTGTTCCCTGGTGTTGGGAGACAGCAGTACAAACCACTGAGCCATCGTGCCACCCCATCTGGAGTAACTTTAAAGCCTTTTAATAAAGCACATGGAAACTATTCTTGTTCTTTCAAAGAAAATATATTTCACACAGCAACTTTTAAGTCAACCAGCATAAACAACAATTGCATTTTCTTCTTTTCTTCATTCCCAAAAATAAGTTCAGTTTATAGGTTTAAGTCCACTGCCTCACCTTCAGTCAAGGTATGTTTTCCCACATTTGTAATCAGCCTTAATGGTTCATTCCACAACTAGATGTTTTACTTATCAGTACCTTATAACCGTATGCAAAGGGTCAAACAGTTAATTTGGCCATTTGGAAAAATACATGTGAGTGTAAAACATGCCAGTTAAAAGTATTCCCCAAGTGATGAACAACAAAAAATGGTAACAACCCACAATAATACTGGTGATTCGCTCTAAAATTTAGCATATAACTCAGTTCCTGTTTTTGGAGGGAATTCTTCAAGGATTCAAAGGTGATTTACATACCATTAATTATTGTATTTGAGCCTATTTTTATGCCAACTGTTTCTTATGTATCTTTATTCTGGCAGATGGCCAGTGCCAATGACACTTTTACAATTGTCATTAATGTTCTTCAAATTAGTAACTGAGAGAGGAGAGGGGCATGTTAGATACATTTGTTTGCTGTCAATGTTTGCTGTATTTAAACAAATCAAAACTGTTATTATAGTATTGTACTGACTGTAATGATAAATACAATTTGTTTAATGTCTACAAAGTCTTGATATGTAACTATGTCTGACTGATGTCTGTACGAAAAGACTCCAATCGTAGCAACACTAATTTGCTCAACCTATTTATGAAATTAAGGAAACATTAAAGCTATTTTTCTTTTCAGCTCCTGTATAATGTTTATTACAAATGTCCCTGTGAAAATGGTCTGAAGTGTGACGGCGATAAATCCATCATTGGTTCAATAACAAACACTAACTTTGGAATCTGCAAGGACCCGAATGGTATAGCTAAAGTCCTCAAACCAAACAGAGTGCAATAAATCAATCTGCTCTTATTGATAAATTTTGCTTCAATCAATACAAAATTGCAATATCTATACCTAAATATATAATGTTGTAATCAAAACACTGATAAGAAGACAAGTTAGATTGCAGACATCTGATCAATGAATGAGATGTGAAATGAAATCCTATTCCGTTTATGGAACCAATACAACTTTCAATATTTCAGTTCAAATATGCTAATACTTCTAATTATTCATTCTATTGTGGCATTTTATTTCTCCGCAATATTTTACATGTTTTACAGTGACAGTTTATATCTATCCACTGTTGAATCCTTGTTTATGAAAGAAAGCACAATAATGCTCAAGGTTCAGGATATTAGAAGTGCAAATTTACTCCTTTGAAATTCAACTTTCAATAATTATAAAATGATGATTTTGTTCAAGTAAATGATTCCAGTTAAAATTTATGTTTAGGTGTATTTGATATCTTGCTCAGAAAACTATAAAAGAGGAAACATTTATCTAACCATCCCAATATCAATTACATGAATAACACACCCAATTGACCTTTCTCACTGCTTCATTTCATTGAGAATTATTTCAAAAATATGAAATGTTACTTTAGGCAATGATTAATCGAATTTTCGTTGCATATATGCAAATTCAAGTTAATCTGATCACCAGGTATTACAAGTCAGTTAGTAATAAAGTTTTCTGGACAATTCCTACAAATGCAATTTGCAGTGATCAGTGGTGATAACCAGGGAGTCGAACTTCATTTCAAGGATATGAAGAGACATAGCAATAGCTGATTTGCTGTAGGATCAACTTTAGTTTCTTGATAACATCTAACTCCAGACAATTAATAGGAGAGCACATCAAGATATGTAGGCCCTACATTTAAGATACAATCACACAAATTAGGCTCGGAGTCTGAAAGAACAAGGAATCAAATAGCTCTTTAGGAAACCTTTCAGCAATCCTCTATGTATTTCTTTCATTGGTCTTCAGTTGAGAATGAAAAATGTAGCAGTCCAACATTCACAGAGAGAGGAACACCAAACACACATCACATTGAATATTAAGGTATTCATGCACTCTTACATTGAAGTAACCATACTGCACAATAAAGATTTAAATCAGCACTTTTACATGTAAAATTATTATAGACAATGTCTCCATCGAAATATTTAACACAGAAGGAAGGCCTTCAGCACTTTGTACCTATTCCATTTAGATGGATACCACTTCTGTTTCCCTGGAGGATGTTTCTTTTCAACTACGTTTTCAACAAAGTATTTGTTCACTGCACTGCTGTTAGTGGTCAGAGCTTGTGCTTGTAGAGATGGTCCCTGTGATATCAGCCAGCTGCGACAGGATGTCTATGGTCAGTATGTATCTGCACACATGCATATGACATAAAACTGCTGTGTAATGATAACTGCCTTCTGATGTTAACATACTGCGGATGTGCCTATTGTGGTGTATGGTTATGTAATTTCTCACTACAGTGCAGAAGTGAAAACAGATCATCAGTTCCAAAGCTACATAGTGCAGAAAAATGACTTTCATGGCATTAGAAACAAGCTAAAAATAAGATTATGGAAATCTTCAGGATTATTCCTAGTAATGGTTCCCCAAACTGTTCAGAAATCAACATTTTGCTTTAGATATCAAGACATGAATTGTGCAAAATAATGCACGTGCAGTAAAACTAAACTATCCACAGGTGCTTCGGGATTTCATTATTCTTGAACTTTAACTCACTTGAAATAACTTAATACAGGTTATCTGTTCTTTGAATTGTTTTCTAAATGTAAATGCTACCTATTCTTTGTACCAGTGTAAAAATACAGGCAGAGCCATCTGTGTGACAGACAGTTGCTATTCTGTCACTTGGCAGTGATGTTGCACTATGATCTGATGTTTCAGCCTGTATTTAATTCCTATTTGAATGTTACAATTGAATCTGCTTCCAACACTCTTTTGGACAGTATCTGTCAGATCAGAACTTGCTAGCCAAATAGAACATTCTTAGTCTTCTGCCATTCTCCAACTTTCCCCACCTATCCTCAAACCTCTGGCTCTTCTGCCATTCACCTTACATCTTGTCCACTGGTAATGGTCATCCCTGCCAGTGCAAACTGTACATTTTTACGCTATCAAAACTCGTCCTTTGACTTAAATATAACATTGGAATAATTTTTTTAAACACATATATAGAAGCAAACACCAAGAAGTGTTGAACAAGTTTTGCAGATATCAAGGGAAATCGTTGTTCATTTGCTCTGACAGAACAAACATCACTGCTGCCCTTAACCACAGGACTGTACAGCTATTTGAAACACTGCTTTGTTGAAAGCTTTCATTTTAAAATGTGCATGATCTTTCCAACATCAACATTGTGCAGAACCCACAGCATATTACAATTATTCCACAAAATGAGCCAAGTTAAACATGTTCATTAACAGTTAAAATGTTTCCAAATTTATTTGCTGGATTTATGTCTTTTTGACATGCTTTTCTGGGAGAATTTAAGTTGCCAATCTCAATTGCTTCTCTTCAATGAAACAGTGATTCATTCCTGTCATTATGACAATAGCAAATTGTTTTGGATATGTGCTAATTTGATACAAATATAAGTAAGTTAAAAAGTCTTTTCCAAAGTAATAATTCAATGGACTGGATGACCTTCTTTTGTGCTGTAATAACCCTATGGTACTACGATATTAAAAATGAAACTATTACGGCCTTGTTTTGCTCTCCTTACTTGAGAAAGGATGTATGGCACTGGAGGGGATGCAGAGGAGGTTCACCAGGTTGATTCCAGAATAGAGAGAGCTGGCTTATGAGGAGTGATTGAATAGACTCGGACAATACACACTGGAATTTAGAAGAAGGTGGGGGTATCTTATAAAATAAATTATGAAGGGAATAGATAAGATAGAAGCAGCGAGGTTGTTTCCACTGGTAGGTGAAACTAGAACTAGGGGGATAGCCTCAAAATAAAGGGGAGCAGGTTTAGAACTGAGCTAAGGAGGAATTTCTTCACCCAAAGGATTGTGAATCTGTGGAATTCCCTGTCCAGAGAAGCAGTTAAGGCTACCTCATTGAATGTTTTTAGGACAAAGTTAAATTTTCAAACTGTAAAGGAATGAAAGGTTATGGTGAGTAGGTAGGTAAGTGGACTGAGTCCACGAAAGATCAGCCATGATCTTATTGAATGGCAAAGCAGGCACACTCCTACTCGTAGTTCTTACGTTCTTACATTCTTAAGACAAAGTAAAAGGGTGGATATCCTGCTCTCTTCACTGCATTTTTAAGTGTATGATTCATAGAATAGAATCCCTACAATGTGGAAACAGGCCATTTGGTCCAATAAGTCCACACCAACCCTTCAAAGAGTAACCGACCCAGACTAATTCCCCTACCCCATTACTTTACATTTCCCCTGACTAATTATCTAGTCTACACATCCCTGAACACTATAGGCAATTTAGCATGGCCAATCCACCTACCTTGCACATCTTTGGACTATGGGAGGAAACCAGAGCACCCAGATGAAACCCACACTGATACAGGGAGAACATGCAAACGCCACACAGTCACCTGTGGCTGGAATTGAACCCAGGTCCTTGTTGCTGTGAGGCAGCATTGCTAGCCACTGAGCCACCCTTGATGAGAGTATGGACTTAAATGAGCATCGATGTTTCCAATTTAATAAATCAATCCTGTATTGCGTATAACTTGATGTAAGAAATAAGCCAGCAAGTTTCTTTAAGTCAACAGAGTGGAGTAGATTCAGGGTACTGTCTTAAGAACTCTTGTATCGCACTATGAATACTTTTGAGCCATCAAATAAACAGCTTAGCTTTGATGAAAAAGATTTCAAAGAAAGTAAATGAGGGAATAAGGCTGCTTTCCTCTTCTTCTGTGGCTGTCTTTTTCTCTGACCGTTTATATCCAAGAGCTGGCTTCATATAACCTCTCTCTGAGAGCTGTGTAGATTCCGTGTCTCTCAAAAAGCAGTTTGTGTTCTTCACAAATATAACATTTTAACTATTGTCAGTTTAAGGTCTGGATTAGCGTGGTGCTGGAAAAGCAGAGCAGGTCAGGCAGCATCCAAGGAACAGGAAAATTGAGGTTTCGGGCAAAAGCACTTCATCAGGAATAGAGGCAGGGAGCATGCAGGGTGGAGAGATAACTGAAAGGGTTGTGAGAGTGGGGAGAAAGTAGCATAGAGTACAATAGGTGAGTGGGGGTGGGGACGGAGGTGATAGGTCAGAGAGGAGGGTGGGGGAAGGTAGCAAAGAGTACAGTGGGCGAATGGGGGTGGGGATGAAGGTGATAGATCAGAGAGGAGGGTGGAGTGAATAGGTGGAAAGGAAGATAGACAGGTAGGACAGGTCACGGGGACGGTGCTGAGCCAGAAGGTTGGAACTGGGATAGTGTGGGGGGAGGGGAAATGAGGAAACTGGTGAAGTCCACATTGATACCCTGGGGTTGAAGTGTTCAGAGGCGGGAGATGAGGTGTTCTTCCTCCAGGCGTTGGGTGGGGAGGATGCAGCGGTGGAGGAGGCCCACGGCTTGCATATGCTCGGCAGAGGGGGAGGGGGAGTTGAAATGATAGACCACAGGGCGGTGGGGTTGATTGGTGCGGGTGTCCCGGAGATATATTTCCTAAAGCGCTCTGCGAGGAGGTGTCCAGTCTCCCCAATGTAGAGGAGACCGTATCGGGAGCAACGGATACAATAAATGACATTGGTAAATGTGCAGGTAAAACTTTGATGGATGTGGAAGGCTCCTTTGGGGCCTTGGATGGAGGTGATGGGATGGGAGTGTGGTTTGTTAGGGGGTGTGGACCTGACCAGGTAGTCATGGAGGGAACAGTCTGTGCGGAAAGTGGATAGGGGCGGGGAGGGAAATATATCTCTGGTGGTGGGGTCCGTTTGGAGGTGATGGAAATGTCGGCAGATGATTTGGTTTATGCGAAGGTTGGTAGGGTGGAAGGTGAGCACTGGGGGGTTCTGTCCTTGTTAGGGTTGGAGGGGTGGGGTTCAAGGTAGGAGGTGCGGGATGTGGACAAGATGCGTTGGAGGGCATCTTCAACCACGTGGGAAGTGAAATTGCGGTCTCTAAAGAAGGAGGCCATCTGGTGTGTTCTGTGGTGGAACTGGTCCTCCTGGGAGCAGATACGGCTGAGGCGGAGGAATTGGGAATATGGGATGGCATTTTTGCAGGAGGTAGGGTGGGAAGAGATGTAATCCAGGTAGCTGTGGATAGGACACTCGCACCAATCAACCCCACCACCCTGTGGCCCAACATTTCAACTCCCCGTCCCACTCTGCCGAGGACATGCAGGTCCAGGGCCTCTTCCACCACTGCACCCTCACCACCCGATGCCTGGAGGGAGAACGCCTCATCTGCCATCTCGGAACACTTCAACCCCAGGGTATCAATGTGGGCTTCACCAGTTTCTTCATTTCCCCTCCCCTCACCTTACACCAGTTCCAACCTTCCAGCTCAGCACCATCCCTATGACCTGTCCTACCAGCCTATCTTCCTTCCCACCTATCTGCTCCATCCTCCTCTCTGACATATCACCTTCATCCCCACCCCCATTCATCCATTGTACTCTTTGCTAACTTCCCCCACCCTCCTCTCTGAGCTATCATCTCCATCCCCACCCCCATTCACCTATTGTACTCTATGCTACTTTCTCCCCACCCCCACTCCCCTCTCATTTATCTCTCCACCCTGCAGGCACCCTGCCTCTATTCCTGATGAAGTGCTCTTGCCTGAAACTTCGATTTTCCTGTCCTTGGATGCTACCTGACCTGCTATGCTTTTCCAGCACTATGCTAATCTAGACTCTGGTTTCCAGCATCTGCAGTCCTGTTTTACCTATTGTCAGTTTAACTATTGCTTAACTTTTGGTTAACTATTTCAACTAGTGCCTTTTGTTTTGAAAGTATTACTTTGTAAGATTCTAAATTATATATAAAACAGCTGATTATAAATTAGCTTCTTGCATATCATGCATGTCTTCATAACAAAACATTAGTCATGAGGTATAGTCAGGTACAGTATCTAACTAATCGAGGCTTATTTTTTCTTAAAGTATCTCAGATTTCCAGTTTGATTTGGTTAATAGAAATGTTTGCACTTGTAGCACTTTTTGAGTCTGTCTTGAACCCAAACTCATTGTATGGCATCAGACTGCACACTAAAAGTCTTGTTTCAGTGGAATATTGTATAGAGATCAGATGTGAGGTTATAATTTGATTACTCTGTAAGTATGAAGCATAAAGGACTATAGGATGATGTAATGATTATAGGAGAATAAAGAGTATTGCAGACAAAGTATTATCCATAGTGAAGCTGGAGGAGTGAACTGAATGCAAGAGAGCACAATTCTTACCATGATAACTCCGGTGAAGTTATTGAGCTTCCTTTTGGTATTTCAGGTTTGATTTGACTTGAACTTTGTCGATAGCTTCCCACTGATAATAGGACTGTTGTATGAAGGGCTTTCCGCACACTGGTAGACACAAAGGATCACTTTTTTCTGTCCACAACCTTGATAAAGCCTCTTTCATGGTGGTAGAGAGCTTAAATTCTCTGTCTGGATATTTAAATTCTCTGTGGGCTTTTTATGGTTTTCAACAAAACCTGAACACTTAAAAGCTATTTTATTCACTTGACTATTGTGACAAAACTGCTCCTTTAACAAGATTATTCAGTTCTTGGCTTTGTTTGCAGAGAAGTCGTGAACGGCACAGGCTCTGAAAAGCCTAGGGGTGTAGGGTTTTGGGGCCAATTCGATAATAGCTAATAGATACTGCCTCAGGCAGAAAGCTTTTAAGTTTTAAAAAGAGCACTTGTACAATGAAAGGGGAGTGGCCAGTTCTCCCTGCTCAATTTTACTCTGGTTTGGTTTGCTTTTTTAAAGTGGTGTGAAAAAAAACTGCTGGACACAAAGAAGCAGGTCACATTCTCTGACTTCTATCCGAAGAAACTCTGCCAAAGAGTGTTTATGGAGATTGTTGCAAGTGTTTGAAACAGCATCGTTAAGTTGAGATGATCTGTTGGGTTTTCGGAGAGGTTAAGTTGTTCTGTATTCTGTTTTTTGTTGTTTGTGTTTCATTCAGTAATCTTGTAAATAAATTCTGTTTCGTTTGAAACTATGTTGCTTGACCAGCTGATTCTCTCCTGGAATATCCACTCTTCACCTGCTTGAAACAACTAGCAAATTTAGGGTCTGGGCTACCTTCTTGAAGTGTTTTGAGGGGTTCTGGCCTGGTCCATAACTATGTTCAAGTCTTTGCATTGGAGTCCTTCAGCTGATGACCACTATTTTAAAACTAACACTGAAATCACATTGAGGACAAGTATTTCCATTTAAAATGTTTCTTCATGCACTGAATTTCCTGAAATATATTTGTTCAATAGTTTGCTTCTTAAGAAAATCAATATGATAAAAACTTGCGACTTTTGTTTTATGTTACAATCATAGAGCAAGCAGCAATAATCACAATCTCACTTCTCATTAAACGTCTTAGCAGAGGAGACTGCCTGATGTAATGTCACATCATCTCTGTTTATTAAACTGGAATGCAACTGGATTAATGAGATTATTGTAGATTCTTAATGAAATCAATTCTGAATTTGAAGTTACTTTTCAGTAGGTAAAGGGTGACATTTTTGGCCTCTCTCAGAGCTTGTTTGGAGACAGGAAAGTCATTAAACTAGATTGGATAGTGGCATGTTTGACCTCTCCGCAACTCTGTCAAAATTAAATCAGGGCAGGAAGACCCATGGTTAGATTTGCCATCCTGCCACCAGTTGAGATTCTAAAGTGAGCATGAATAACCATTTAAAGACCTAACCCCTCCTTCATTGGTATTCACCCAATGGCATGTGGCATGAGGAACAGGTAAAACTTCGTGGCATCCTTATGATGTCCTGGAGGAGTGGACGGAATTGATGCCCGTCTCCCGTCTAAAGCATTCAGTACCTGATTAAGACATGAGAAATTAGGGAGGAGAGGTCCTGCTGAGGATGACACCTAGTCCTTGCTGCTGGTCTTCCTACATCCCTTACTGCTGGCACCTGCTAACTGTGAAACTCCTCTGACCATTATTTATCTGTGTTGTGTGTCACTCCTCAATTCTGGGTCCTCCCAAAGGTTATAATCAACTATGAGAAAGTGAGGACTGCAGATGTTGGAGATCAGAGTCAAAATGTGTGATGCTGGAAAAGCACAGCAGGTCAGGCAACATCCAATGAGCAGGAGAGTTGCCATTTCATGCATAAGTTTCTCATCAGGAATGTGTCTACATTTCTAGCATAGGCTCTTAGTTTACACGCAAAACGTTGACTCTCCTGCTCCTCAGATGCTGCCAGACTGTCTGTGCTTTTCCAGCAGCGCATTTTTTGACTCTTCCCAGAGTTGTCAATCTGACAGCCGCCATGGTTTCCCCAGTGGTGCTGCCATTCGAAAGGCCTGCTGGCCTGTGATTCAGTAGGTGGGATGTATGCCCCCAGTGTCCTTGATCCTGAGAAAGGCCTGTCACTAGCTGTCTAAGTGCTCAAGTGTCATGATACTGTTGAGCTGTCACATTGGAAGTGACATAGAGTTTTGTTGGCTCCCTGCCCAGCAGATCAGATCCCTGACACCGCTACAAAATCACATCAAAAATATTACAACACTTACCTACCACCATTTTATCTACTATGGGTAAACATCAAGGTAATGCTGACATAAAATAAAGTAATGGGCAGTATCTTTAAGGGTACAAACAACATGGGCTAATATCAAGATGTTGAGAATTGGATGAGAGTCCAGCAATGCCTGTTCTCAATGTCAGGAGCACCTCACTTCATCTCTTCTGGTTTTTACAAGCAGTGTGTTGAGTTTCTCACTAGGAAGCAACAAGATGCCAATTAAAAGGGGATTATTGCTTGTTAAGCACCTTGTCAACTTGTCTCATTAGTATTCAACCTAGTCTATCTTGCCAAATGAACCAAATGGCATAGGAACCGGAGCAGGTGCCTAGCAACTTCAGCTCACTACTTGCTCCAAATGATCTCCATGCTGGACACCATTCATCAACATCTCAGGGCATGCTCCAAGGGCACCAGCCACATGCTTTCCACCCAGGGACATAGACAGCTGAGATATGACAGCCTCTAAGAACTACTCACAGTTGGATAAAAGATGCTCCAGCATTTTCTTTAAATTGTGCCTGGAGAGGATAGACAAGATCTTAGTTTAATATCTTATCTCTCAGATGTAGTAAATCCTTGTTATTCTTTCCTGGAGTGGACTGTAGAGTCTAGTTCATTTAGTTTGTTCAAAGCTGAGACAGATTCAACGAGTAAAGAAATAAAAGGTTGATGGTAAAGTCAGGAATGTGAAGTCGGGTTTAACGATGATCTCATTGAATGGCAGAGCATACTTGATGGATTGAATGGCCTACTTCTGCTCCTATGTCTGCTATGATTTAACAGATGTCACTTGACTGTTGTTACAATAATGTTAAACATGCACTATCGATGATCAACATCTGTCATTTGTTTTTTAACACCTGTAATCTTCATGGAGTAAAGTGACTTTCGTAAAGGATAATATTTGACCTAAACACTTTCACTGATACCTGATCACAGATTGAGTCCTGTGTAGGAAATCTAAATGAAACAAATGAAACACATCTGGTAGACTCAAGAATATACAAACAGACATATTTCAACAGCTGCTGTGAGCAAAAGGCATAGGAAGAGAGCAAGAAACATGAATTAATAACAGGAAGAAGCTGGAAGTTTCTTTCCACATATCCATTGTTTCTTCATTTATAGAATGTGCACGTTGCTGGCTGGACCAATATTTTTGCCAGTTCCTCGTTGCCCTAGAGTAGGTGGTGACGAGCTGCCTTCTTGAACAGTTGCAGACTATTTGACGTAGGTACACCCATCTTGCCAGTAGGGAGGGTGTTCCAGGATTTAGACCCACTACCATAGAAGGTACAGCAATATTTCCCAAGTCAAGATGGTGATTGGGTTGGAGGCGTATTTACAAATGGTAGTGTTGCCAGGTATCTACAACCTGGATGGTAGTGATCATGGATTTGGAATGTGCTGTCTAATCAGTGTTGGTGGGTTTCTGCAGTATAACCAGTTGATGGTAAACACTGTTGCTACTGAGCATTAGTGGTGAAGGGAATGAATGTGAATGTGGTACCAATCAAGTGTGTTTCTGGGCTGGTGTCAACCTTCTCGAATGCTGTTGAAGCTACATTAATCCAAGTAAGTGGGAAATGTTCCATCACATTCCTGACTTCTGCTTTGTAGATGGTGAAGCTCAGAAGTCACATGACACCAGGTTATAGTGAACATGTACACTGGAAATCATAAGCTTTCAGAACTCTGCTCCTTCGTCCAACGCTGTCACCTCCACATCATGGCTACCTTTGACACCACTTTGTGGATGGTGGACAGCTTGGGGAACCAGGAGATTATACCCTTTCTGGAGGTTTCCTAGAGTTTAATTTACTTCTTTAGACTCTCAGGATGCTTTAACAAAACTTAACTTACTCATTCTGTCCATATAAGACAATTGTTCTATTTTAAACTATTTTGTATGTGTGTGTTTGATGTGTTTTTCTTCTTTCTATGGGGACTAGTGAGGAATATAATTCCTCTTTCTTATGTACAAGAAAAAACTAGTAATTTGACTCCCTCACTTTGCTCTGATTACTACATTTCAATTGAATTGTGATAGCTGTGTGCTAAGAAAGTATTGTTGTGACTGACTGAGAAAGAATTAAAAAGAACAGGACTAATTCCCATCCTCACCTGTTTGTAATACAGTTTAGCACTCTCTCAGTACTTCAGTGAAGATATCACCTAGCTTAGATGCTCAAACATCTGAAGTAGGGTATGAATGCACACACTTCTGATTCAGAGGCATGAGCACTCTCACTGAATCAAGAGTAATAACTTTTTATACTGATGTTAGGATTTTCAGTTTGTACACAAAACAAACAATCTGTTGTGATATTCTTCTGAATGAACAGTCAACATCATATTACTTTGAAATATATTTGCAGAAAACCATTCTTTTCAGTAAAAAAGCACCTTAGCTTCTAAAACTTGAATAAAAAGAAAAGAGAAAATACAGAGTCAATGTCCAAGTCAATGTGAAAAATGGAAGAAGTATTGCTATTGATTTGACCTGCATCTCCAAAATGCTGAATTACGTGTGCCACAAATAGCTTAAATGTAATGTTTGAATAAGAAGATTTTATTTATTTCATGACTGCTCATTCTTATAAATTTTTAAGTGAAGCAATTTCCAGTGTGCAGAGCAGCATGACAGAAGTCCATCACTCCAGTGGGACATAAGGTCTCCTAAAATCTTTAAGAGAGAGAGAGGAAAGAAGGAAGGAAAACTTGCATTTGATGTGAGATTTCACAATGTCAGGATGTGCCAAGGCACTTTGTGACCAAAGAAACATAAGGGTGGATTTCATATGTACCATTTTGCTGCAATCAGCCAATTATCAACTCACCTCCATGTTCATAATCCAATCAGGGATGATGGGTGGCTGTGTATCAGACCCTCTGCAAGGTCTACCTGTAGCTGTCTGGTTAACTGAGGTCCTTTATAAAGGTAAGCTGCTGTACTTACCTGGTTTGGTTTATATTTGAGTCAAGAACCATAGCAACATGGTTGACACTTGCCTGCCATCTGAAATGGCATTGCAAGAAACTCAAATGTATCAACTATTAAAGAATCTCAAAAAAAGGAATGAAACTTGGTGGACCCCTTGGCATTGACTGGAAACAACATGGCAGACTGAATGCTCTCAATCTTGCAAAGTCTTCTTTATCAACATCTGAAGGTTAGTAATTGGGGGAGCTGTCTCACAGACTAGTCAAGTAGCAGCCTGACCTCGTTATACTCATAGAATCATACCTTACACATGATGTTTCAGACAGCATCATCACCATTCCTGGATGTGTCCCATCTCACCAACAGGACAAACACAGCACAAGTGGCAGTGCAAAGAGGCAGTTGGAAAGAATTTCCTTCGTAGTCCTTCACATCGACTCCAGAATCCGAGTTTCATGGCATTAGTTCAAGCATGAACAAGGAAACCTCCACTGCTCCACCCTCTTCGTCACCACAAGCACCCCCCCAACCCCTCCATCCCATCACCCTCCACATGTGCCTCATAATTCAGTGCTCCTTTATGTTGAATAGCACATGGAGGAAGCACTGAAGGTGGCAAGGCTATGGAACATATTCTGTATGTGGGACTTCAATATTCATTACTAAAAATAGCTTCGCAGCACCACTACTGACCAAACTGGTTGACTCCAAAAGGACAGCCCTCCTGGATGATATTTGCTGCAAGCAGTCTGTGAGGGAACAAACAAGATGAAAACATACTCAACCTCTTCCTCATCAATCTGTTGGAGGTGGATGATTCTGCCCACAACTGTATCGGTAAAAGTGACCACTGCACAGTCCTAATGAATACCCTCCATCATGTTGTGTAAACCGATTAACATGCTAACGGGTTGATCTTGAAAAGATCTATTAATTCAAGACAGCAAGCCATCAGCAACAGCAGAATTACAATCAGTTGCAATCTGTAACCTCATCACTTGCCACATCCCATACTCTACCATTGCCACCAAGCCAGGGGATCAACCCTAGCTCACTGAAGACAGCAAGAGGGCATGCCAGGAACAGCACAAGTCCTATCAAGCAATGAGGTGTCATCCTGGTGAAGCTATGAAACAGGACTTGTTATCTGTTAAATAGCAGAAGTGTCAAGTGCGAGACAAAGCAAAGTCATTCCGTACTTACAGATCAGATCTCAGCTTCTGCAGTCCTGCCATATCCATTTGTGAATGGTGGTGGGCATTTAAACAACTCACTGGAGGAGGCGGCTCCACAAATATCCCCAGCCTCAATGATGAGGGAGACTAGCCATCAATACTGAAGCATTCGCAACAATCTTAACGGAAAGTGTCAAGTTGAGGATTCAACTCTGTTGCAGAGGACCCCAGCTTCACAAATTCTACTCATCAGCCAATTCAATTCACTTCATGTGATATGGAGGTGTTGGCTACTGCAAAGGCTGGAGATCTGAAATCACGCTAGCAATAGTATTGACAATGTGTGCTCCAGGACTTGCCACACCCCTAGCCAAGCTGTTCCAGTACCGCGACAACACTGGTTCTACCCTTCAATGTGCACATCAATTACTGCCAGAATAGTCCATACTTGATCATTCGTAAAATTATGTAAGATGTGCATCTTCAACAACACTGAAGAAGCTTGACACCATCTGGGACAAATCAGCCCACTTGATTGGTACTTCATTCACAAACATTAACTCCCTCCACCACTGATACTCAGTCGAGCTGTTTGTACCATCTATAAGGTGCACAGCATTAACTCACCAACATTTCTTAGATAGCACCTTCCAAACCCATGACCATTACATCTGGAAGAGCCAGGTCTCATCCAAGCCAATCATTACCTTGACTTGGAAATATATTGCCATTCCTTCAGTTTTGCTTGGTCAAGATTTTGTAACTTTCTTCCAAACAACGTTGTGAGTATGCTTGCACCAAATGGACTGCAGCATGTCAAGGCAGTTCCACCATGACCTTTTTGGGGGATATTAGTGATTGGCAATAAATGTTGGTTCAATCAGTGATGTTCAGGTCCCATGAAGAATTTTTAAGAAGACTGAAAATGTGTTTATGCAATGCTTTATATGTCAGCCCACAAGCAGTTCCTTTCCCTTTCGCAGTCTTCACATTCAAACCGACACAATTGCATGCAGAGAACAGATACTAGACACATAATTAAGCACTGACAAATTAAACACCGTACAATTAAATTGTCATTGTTATCAGGGATGTGACTGCCATTACAGCTGTCCTCACACTATCAGAAACACCAGTCTCCATAAGATATTCCACACAAAGGCAAACCCTGACATGGGAATATGTCCACTATTACATTATCTTCTGGTAACATTAAAAATCCTTGATGAGAATGATATGCAGGGAAAGTAGAGTTGAGGCCACAATTAGATCAGTCACAATCTGAATGGTGGAGAAGGCTTGAGGAGCCATATGGTCTTCCCCTGTTCTTAAATCATATGTTCATATAAGACAAACCATTCAACACACTGCTCATAATTTTCTTGCCAGTTCAGCAATTGTTCAATCTACCCTCTGTGCATTTGGGTCTATTCAAAATTAAATTTCAAAGAGTGATCATTACTGTTTTTAGCCAGTACTGAGCCCTTCTCAATTTGGAGTATTCCCTTCAGTTTCATGTGCCAAATTACAAAATATGCTAAAAATGAAAGCAAAATATCACAGATGGAAAAAATCTGATAAAAGAGCAGAAAATGCCTGAAATACTCAGCAGATCTGGCAGCACCTGTGGAGAAAGAGCAAATCAAACCTTGTGGGCAGATTTATCCCTTGTTTGGTCTGTATGTGAGAGCAGATGTCTTTATGGTTGGAACACCCCCATCCTTACCTGTGAGAAAATCCAACAGATCCTGCCAATCGGGCACTCAGGTGCTGACCACTGCTCTTCTTGACCAATCATATCCCGCAGTCAGGATGCCCTGTTGTTGTGCTGTTGGCCAGTCAGAAGCTGGCAGCTATTGTGAGCAGCATCAAAGTGGCGAAGGCTCAAGCTACAAGATAAACAACAATCAGGATGATCGGAACCAGCAGAAAGATAACTGGTTTCTATGAGGGAGTATTGCAGACTGTGGGATACAGGGAAATGGGTATCATCAGGATCAGAAACAAAGATGGGAGAAGGCTATCAATAGCCATTCCTCCATCATCCATCTGCATTCCCAACTGTCCCTAGAGTGAGGAAAATGGAGCCCCCCTCGTTACCCTCACCTCAGCAGCCTCTTTTTTCCAATTAGAAAGGTAACTACCTTGAAGGCAGGAATTCAGGTGGATGGTGGATCAAGCAGATGAGCAGTTGACCATATATGGGGATTAGTTCTGATGAAGAGTTACCAGATTCAGAATGTTAGCTCTGCTTTTTTTCTCTCATCGCTGCTGAGTTTCTCCAGCAATTTCTGGTTTTGCTTCAGATCTTCAGCATCCACCTCCTCTTCCCCTCTTTCCTGCAGCTACCATTCCATGCAGCCTCCCTCACTTATCTGTGGCTGTGTTCTGCAAAATCCTGGCAATTTGACCGGTGTCCTTCTAGTAGCACCCACAGCTTCCTCAATGGTGCTGTTGAGTGAGGAAGCTACTGGGCTATGGGTAACTGGCAGTTCTCACTAGGTGAGACTTCCCTCCCGGGGGTCTTGATTCCAGAGGAAGACCTACCAATGCCTGATTCACATGTGATTTTGTGGCCTTGTTGGAAAATGGCACAGCTTTCCAACTGACAGGTGACACCTTCACTGCCACAACAAGATTATGCTTCTCAATGACATTTGTGTGGTGTGAATGGTGGTTGCCACTTGTCAGCCCAAGTCTGTATATTGCTCAGATCTTGTTGCATTTGACCATGGACTGTTTGAGTATTTGAGGAGTCGTGAATGATGCTGAGTATTGTGCAATAATTGGTGAATATTCCCACTCCTGACCATATGATGGAGGGTTGGTGATTGATGAAGCAGCTGTAGATGGTTGGTTCTAGGTCACTACCCTGGGGAATTACTGCAGGGATGTCCTGCAGCTGAGATGATTGACCTTCTACAACTGCAATCTTCTTCTTATGTGCCAGGTATGACTCCAACCAATGGAAAGTTTGCCCCCATTACCCATTGATTCCAGTTTATGTTTGCTCACATGGGATCCAGGGACAGCTAGTCACTTAAATACAAAATTAGCTTGAAGGTAGGCAACAATGAGTGGTAGTAGATGCTTGTGGAGTGGAGGCCTGTGACTAGCATTGTTTTGCAGGATCGATGCTGGGTCCACTGTTATTTGTCATTTAGAAAAATTATTTAGATGAGAATGTAGAAACATGGTGAGTAAGTTTGCAGCTGACACCAAAATTGTTGGTATCATGGACAGTGAAGAAGGTTGTCTAAGAATACAATGGGATCTTAATCAGCTGGGCCAATGGTCTGAGGAGTGGCAGATAGAGTTTAATTTAGATAAATGCGAGGTATTGCATTTTGGTAAGACAAACCAGGGCAGGACATACATAGTTAATGGCAGGGCCCTGAGGAGTGTTGTTAATTAGAGAGTTCTTGGGTTTCAAGTACTTGGTTCCCTGAAAGTGGTATCATGGGTAGACAGGTTGGTGAAGATGGTATTTGGCACCCTTGTCTTCGGTGGCCAGACCTTTGACTGTAGGAGTTGGGATGTCATGTCGCTGTACAGGGACATTGGTGAGACCACTTTTGCGTACAGTTCTGGTCGCTCTGCTAGAGCAAGGATATTATTCAATTGGAAAAGGTGCAGAAAAGATTTGCAAGGATGTTACTAGGAATGGAGGATTTGAGTTTTAAGGAGAGGCTGGATAGGCTGGGACCTTTCTCCCTGGAACATAGGAGGTTGAGGGGTGATCTTATAAAGGTTTATAAAATCATGAGGAACATAGGTAAAGTGAATACCAAAGGTCTTTTCCCTAGGGTGGGGGGAATTCAAAACCAGATGTCATAGTTTTAAGATGAGAGGGGAAAGATTTATAAGTGATTTGAGGGGCAAATATTTCCTATAGAAGGTGGTGCCTACAGAAAATGTAGAGGTAGATACAGCTTCAACATTTGAGAGGCATTTGGACAGGCACATGAATAGGAAAGGTTTAGAGGGATTTGGGCAAAACACTGGCAGGTTGTCTAGTTTAGTTTGGAAAACCTGGTTGGCATGGATGTATTGACTGAAGGGTCTGTTGCCGTGCTGAATGACTCTAAAACTCTGATTATCGCTCTACAGATGTTAGATGTCCTGGTGCTTATATCCAGATCATAGCTAATGGAAAATCCTTTAATATTGTCAAAGTAATGTCAGATCAAAGAAACATGGGTAGAAAATTAATTCGAGGAACAGGAGAATCGACGTTGATTCGTCGATTCTGCTGTTCCTTGGATGCTGCCTGACCTGCTGCGCTTTTCCAGCAACACATTTTCAGCTCTGATCTTCAGCATCTGCAGTCCTGACTTTCTCCTAGAAAATTAATTCCTATATATATCACATTGAAAAAATGGCTTAATCGTTTACTATATCAGTAATATGCATTGGTCACTGAATCAACTTGGTCTATAAATCATTGAGTGCTCATTAAATCAATGGCTATACTTGCTTCAATGATTAACTTTAGAAGCTCCGAAAGTGGAAGTTATAATGGGGACAATATTTAAATAGCCACAAGTATTTGATTTATTTTTATATATGTGCTTTGGTGCAGGCTGAAAGGCTTGCTGAGGAATTCATAAGTCATTTCAGAGTAATCATTGACACTTTTATGAAAAGTACATAAATTTGATCCATTGTCGGGTGCTAACTAGCCTACTAATCCTTGGATATAATGTGTTGCCCACCATATTGGTAAAGGAGGATATGCTGCTAAAAGCAGTGCAAACTCCACCTTTAAATTGGCAGGAAATGGTGGTGTAAGTTGGGTACATCATTATTCATGGAGCATCATAGTTTCCTGAAGTATCTGTACTACTTTACCAATATTTACCAAAATGGCAAAGTTAATTATATTGCTGCATTCCCCCTACTTGATGCAATGCTGAATGTGAACTTTCTGAACTTATATCTCACCACAACAACTTTATTTTTCTGGCAAGACCACATTTATTTTCCATCCCTAATTGTTCTTGACTTACTCACTCTGAGTAACTTCCTAGACCATGGCAAAGGGGAGTCAAGAATCAAACATGTTGCTGTGGATGTGGAATTACATATAGGCCACATCAGATAAATATGGCAGATTTCCTTCTTTAAAAGGCATTAGTGAACCAGATAAGTAATTTTGTAAAACTACAGTTAGCACTAGTTTTCAATTTCAGTTTTGATTAATTGAAAATAATATCTGCTGCCAGGGTGGGATTTGAGCAAATGTCCCCAGAGAATAGTTCTCTTGACTACTCACCCAGAGACATTACCACTGCAGATATGCAGTGACAGTCTACCCTGGTAATGAACTGAATAGAAATGATGTGAGTTAACACTTGGCTTGATGGTATCAACATGATTTATGGTTCTCATTTCAAGATCATAAAAACTGTGGAACTTCATCTGTAGAGTCTTGAACAATGTAAATTCTGCTTTGTTGGTTTACCATTCAACGGATGTTGTCTATTGGACTTTGCTACTGAAGTCCTTTTATCATTCTGCAGGCATGCAAATTTGGGATCAGCAATTATCTTGAGTACAATGAAATGGTTATGGTTTTTCTGTAATGTAAGAGGAAGGAGGGATAGAAGAGGCTCACATAAATAAGTTTATTCCGTTATAGTAAATTTCTTTATGTGGAAGGAAGTGTTCATCTAGGCACCACAAGAAATGTTTAGTTTACATTTACTCTGTGATTAGATTAGATTACTTACAGTGTGGAAACAGGCCCTTCGGCCCAACAAGTCCACACCGCCCCGCCGAAGCGTAACCCACCCATACCCCTACCCCTACATCTACCCCTTACCTAACACTATGGGTAATTTAGCATGGCCAATTCACCTGACCTGCACATCTTTGGACTGTGGGAGGAAACCGGAGCACCCGGAGGAAACCCACGCAGACACGGGGAGAACGTGCAAACTCCACACAGTCAGTCGCCTGAGGCGGGAATTGAACCCGGATCTCCGGCGCTGTGAGGCAGCAGTGCTAACCACTGTGCCACCGTGCCGCCCACTGTGCTTCCATTCCTCCTTCTTTCACGAGGGTCACATGTCTCCCCTCCTTATTTGATCCTTCCTCCTGAACTAACATAAACTGATTCCATCTGTGTGATGAAAGTTCATGATATGCTATTATTTGGAAACTTGGGTTCTAAAATGAATAGAGTAATGTTTAATTTTAAGCTGGATTGTAATTGGTTCAGGTGTGTCTCAAGAAAGGCAATTTCAGTTTCATTTTTGAATTTTGTGAGTGTTCACAAATTGTCCGGAAATGTATTTATTCACTTTGAAGAAGACTTAAAACACTCAAGGAGAATAATTCAATGCATTAGAAAATGATGGTAGAAGGGAAGAAAAAAATACTTTTCCCTAGCAACAAGTTGATCTTTTAGAAAGAGACTATTCAGTGAGATTTGACTACCTTAAAGGTTGTTATTGAGGATAAAATGATTGAAACTTTATTTCTTACATCGGTGAGATAGTGCAACTTGACAAAGTAAAAAAGGGAATTCAGGAACCAGAACAATGATCACTTTTTTCATAAATATTTAAGGAGTGCCAGCCTTATCACTATGAAGTGTAAAACTCACTCTGATGTGTTTGCAGATAAATTTAATAATTATAGAAAACATTACAACATTCATATTACAACCCTCACTCTCTCTCTCTCTCTCTCTCTCTCTCCAGGTGTCTATTATCTGCTGTTTCCCACAGTCATTAAAGACATTGTTTCTATGTCTCCCAACACCAGTTCAGTTGCTGATATTATCAGCCTTCATATATCTGTGTTTCCCGTTTACTTTTACAACATGACTGAACATTAAATCCTGAACTAACTTAAACTGATTCAACCTCTTCATCTACAATAAGGCCTTTTCAAATAGTTCTTATTTAGGGTAAAATAGTTTTTTTTCGTTTTGTTTGCAATAAATTTTGATATTCTTTTGTTCAAAGCATATTGACAGCCTCCTGTATTAGTGACTGATCACCACTGTAAACACATTGCAAAGGTAAAACTTCTAATCTAAAAAAAGAAGTCTCATTGTAGGATCTGAGTTGATCAGTATTCTCATCAGATGAGTCAGTGACATTACGTTCCTGGTAATGTTCTCCATTGTATGAAATACCTTCTGATTCAGAATTTAACTGACTATGGACAATTAAAGCATGGAAAATAAATTTTTGGCTCAGATTTTGTCAACCACATTATACTTTACTCAGAGGATTGCCTCCTTGAATTTTAAATAAGGTTTTTAATCATGATATTTTCGAAACAAATGGGGAAAGAACAGGGAAACATGATTAATTAGATTAATCTGGTATGGACCAATTGCCAGCATAAATATGATGAATCCAAGTAAAAAATACTATTAAAAATTTTTCTGATCCTGTGACCCCAAATTTTCTGGGCCATAAAGAAAATAAGTAGCAGTTATGATCAATTCGGCAGTAAATTGATTTACAAAACGTATATCTAGTAACTGTCATGTTTCAATCAGTATCATGTCTTTCAATTCTTCTTCTTGTTCTTGAGAAGGTTCATTAGAATGCTCATTCCCCATTTACATTGTAAGTTTGTTAAAAGCATTTAAGTTTCTCTTAAGTGGTTTGGCATTGTAACATGCTTTTTCAGGTTATTGCTTGCAGGATTATACATTTTTAGCTCTCACAAACCTTGCTGCATCTTACTGTAGAGAATACCCCTCTGTTCTATGACCAACTTGACTCTTTTAGAACCAGGTTGTCTTGGCTTTCTGGGAACATAATAGAAGATCACTGAGTATTTCATCTTGCATGCTGTTCAAGTTGATTTACATCAGCAGCCAGCTTTCTTTGAAAAGATTGCCGATCTGAGTGAAAAATTTAATTAATGTGACAACAGAGCAACAACATCTAGAAAATATGGCCTGATGAAAGAATTCTTTTCAATAAAGACTTATTTCATCAAACAATGTGTGCTCCTTATTAGAATCCATTCCATTTCTGTCATAAACAAACAGGAATAAGGAGATACCATTGTCTGACACCAAAATGGTCCTCTCTTGTCATCTCTGAATTGTATTGATGGAGGTCAGAGTAGAAAACAATCAAAACAGTCTGTTAAGATTGTGGAATCCATGGATTTGTGAGATGTTGCCATCGGGGTGGCACGGTGACTCAGTGGTTAGCACTGCTGCCTCACAGCACCAAGGACCTGGGTTTGATTTCTACCTCGGGCGACTGTCTAGGTGGAGTTTGCACATTCTCCCCATGCTAGCATGAGTTTCCTCTCGCAATCTAAAGATGTGCAGATTAGGTGAATTGGCCATGCTAAATTGCTCATAGTAATCAGGGATGTATAGGTTAGGTGCATTAGTCCAGAGTAAAATGTAGGGGAATGGGTCTGGGTGGATTGCTCTTTGGAGGTTTAGTGTGGTCTTGTTGAGCAGAAGGGCCTTTTTCCACACTGTAGGAATTCAATGATTCAGAGTCTTGGTGACTTATTGCATTGAACTGCAGTGGTGGAAGGAAATATGTATGTGTCACTTGATGGGATGCTTGAGTAGTCTGTTGCTGTTGGAGAATATCAAGCTTTTTGAGTGTTGCTGCAAATTAACTGAGCTAGGATCATTCACAGCATAAACACTGACTGCAAATGTTTGTAGATGTTCCTCTTTGCTGAATAGTAACACACTTCCTGACTGTCCTTTGAGTGATAGCATTGATGATGTTGATGGCTAGCTATGCATCTCCAGGTGATGCATGCTTGCTGCATAATATGCAAACATTTCAGACTGTGGAACACTGATAGAGTGCCTTGCAGTGAACCATGTGTTAAATAACATTTGTGAAAGACTAACCAGTTAACTGGTTAAGAAAAAAGATTTACAGGCAAGTTAATGTGGTAATAACATGATTAGGAATGAAATACCTCAAATTAGTCATGAAATAACTCATATAATTACCTATCAAAGCTATTTGTGAAATTTAGCCTGGGCTTAAAATCAAGGTGGTCTTGAAAAAGAATTGATTCATAGCACCTTATTCTACATCATCTGACACAACGTCAGTGAATTTTGCAAGAAGCCAATTCCCCATTCCCTATCTACCAACTTATGGGGGTGGGTGATAGAGGGGAATGGTGTTAGAATAGCATTGTATTCCAACCTTAGATGTGAACCTTAAAATTAGGAGTAATTCTATCTGAAAGGACTAATGGGTTAGCAATGTTAATAATAACATTGATTTGCTACAGTGTAATGTAACAGACCTTCACTTTACAATGCACAAACTGGTGTTTATATTCACAAAAATGATTGGAAATTCCTTAATAATAAGATGAGGCATATTTCACAATTGCTTAAATTCCATCTTACTAATTAATTACATAATTTCACTGTATGTCAGAAGAGTGCCTCACAAACTGTTTGCCATTGTAATGCCATTTTAACGGTTGGAAATTGCTTTGGCCCCAGCGTAAGATTAGGAGGGTCTGGGAGGGGAATTGTTTTGGGCTGGAGGACTTGTTAAAGAAGGCCAGGGAGAGAAGTTATTAACAAGACAGGAAGAGCGTGATTAAGCAGAGGCTAATGGTTTTGTCCTTCAGCTTTGGCATCAATCCTCAACCATTCACCACAGTGCATATTCAGTGTGTGTTTAAAATATCTCATGCATAATAATTGACTCTATGGAAATCCCTGATTAGCCAGTTTGGGTTCTGAACTAAATAGCCAGTGAAGGTGCTAAATGAATGATCAATCAGGTCAGCAAAAACTCTTACACTGATGAGTCATTTTTGAAAACTGTAATTTGAGACCAACTGGCCTCTCTACTCAACAGTTGCATTGTTGTATAGGAATTTACAATTCCAAATGATCATCCTCTGACCCCGAAGGAGGTCACAGCCCACAGTTTTTGGAGCCCTTCTATGAAATGTTAATAGCATTATCATCAAAAAATGCATTTTCACTCCTTATGACACTAATGCATTTTTATACTTGGGGGATTGATAAGTAAGAAAAAAGGTATGGTCGATTGAGTGCATTAAGATTCACTCAATGTTTGATGTGTGTGATCAGTGCATACATTGATCTCAAGAAATAGGTTTTTGGCATAACTGCATGATCACTTGACGTACGTGATAACGTAAATATTTGGCATCAAAGTGCTGAAATTATCTACATCCACCATCTTGAAAAGTGAAATTGAAACAAGCCTAATTTCTGGACGACTGTCAGTCTTATAAAATGGCACCCAAGCCATAGATTGTGAGACAAGAATGGAAAAGAAGCAGATGGTTAACTAAATCATAGGAAGATGGACATTCAGTCTGTCAAAGAAACAGAATCCTTCAAGAAAAAAAATCTTGCCAGAAAAATAATGAAATGTTCCTGTTCTACACTCAGAATGAGTTAAAGATTATTTCTGCTATCTGTCAAATTTTGAGATTTTTTTGAAAGCATAGATGAGTTAGACATATCAAATCTTTTGCTTTGTTGTGAATTTAGTCATATTTTGTTACTCTTTAATAGGCAGAAATTGTGGCCTTGCCAGTAGTGACCAATGCGGAAAACATAGGAATGAAATAGGCCTAGAATAGTTTCTGACTAATTTTAATTTAATTACAAAATTTGAAACTTCAATAATTCATAATGTCCTGCAGCATGAATTTTTGTGTTTTATTTAATTTTATAAAGTAACATGTCCCTTTGACTGTCAATAGCATGCAGAATGCTAGGAGAAAGTGAGGACTGCAGATGCTGAAAATCAGAGTCGAGAGTTTAGTGCTGGAAAAGCACAGCAGATCAGGCAGCAGGACAATTGATGTTTTGGGCATAAGTTCGCCATCAGGAAAGCCCTTCCTGATGAAGGGCTTATGCCCGAAACTTCGATTCTCCTGCTCCTCAGATGCATGCAGAATGCTATCATGCAACGCATGGTCACAAAACTCAGAATATTGCATCCATCATTAGATGGGATGCTGCTATTGGGAAACATTTACTAAATAACTCTGACTGCAGTGTGAATTAGACTGGAAACTAATTTAAGGTTATCACCCAGGTTCACAGTGTGGTTGAATTGCGTATGTTTGAAGCTATATTAGATTAGATTAGATTACTTACAGTGTGGAAACAGGCCCTTCGGCCCAACAAGTCCACACCGCCCCGCCGAAGCGCAACCCACCCATACCCCTACATTTACCCCTTACCTAACACTACGGGCAATTTAGCATGGCCAATTCACCTGGCCTGCACATCTTTGGACTGTGGGAGGAAACCGGAGCACCCGGAGGAAACCCACGCAGACACGGGGAGAACGTGCAAACTCCACACAGTTAGTCGCCTGAGGCAGGAATTGAACCCAGATCTCTGGCGCTGTGAGGCAGCAGTGCTAACCACTGTACCACCGTGCCGCCCACCTGTGTGGTTGAAGGGTCCCAAGGCAGAAGATGAGGTGTTCGTCCTCCAGGCGTCGGGTGGCTGGAGTTTGGCGGTGGAGGAGGCCTAGGACTTGCATGCCCTTGGGGGAGTTAAAGTGTTTGGCCAGAGGGTGGTGGGGTTGTTTAGCGCATGTGTCCTAGAGATTTTCGCTGAAACATTCTACAAGTTGGTGTCCTGTCTCCCCAGTGTAGAGGAGACCACATGGAGAGCAATGGACGCAGTAGGTGATGTGTGTAGAAGTGCAAGTAAATCTCTGTCAGATGTGGACCTTCCCTTGACACCACAAGAAGTGCAAAACCTGTGCCCATACCTTCCCCCTCACTTCAGTCCAAGGCCCCAAAGAATCCTTCCACATCCAACAGAGATTTACCTGTACTTGCACACACATTATCTACTGTGTCCATTGCTCCTGATGTGCTCTCCTCTGTATTGGGGAGACAGGATGCCAAATTGTGCAACATTTCAGCAAACATCTGTGGGACACAAGCGCTAAACAATCCCACTGCCCTGTGGCCGAACATTTTAACTCTCCTTCCCACTCCACCAAGGACATCCAAGTCCTGGGCCTACTCCACCGCCAAACTCTAGCCACCTAACATCTGGAGGAAGAATGCCTCATCTTCTGCCTTGGGACCCTGCAACCACATGTAGATTTCACAAGTTTCTTCATTTCGCCTTCCCCGATCATATCCCAGATCCAAGCTTCCAACTCGGCACCGCTCTCTTGACCTGTCCTACTTGTTCATCTTCCTTCCCATATATCAGCTCCACTCTCCTTTCCAACCTATAACCATCAGCCCCCACCTCCATCTACCTATTGCATTACCATCTACCTTCCCCCCTTCTATCTATCTCTTAGTTCCCTTGGGCCACCCCCTCGTTCCTGATGACGGGCTTATGCTTGAAACGTCGACTCTCCTGCTCCTTGGATGTTGCCTGACCAGCTATGCTTTTCCAGCACCACACTTTTTGCCTCTCATCTCCAGCATCTTCAGTTCTCACTTTCTCCTATATTTACAAAGGGTAAGGCTGTGTTTATTGTAAGCAAGAGGAATATGTTCAAATGTTTCAATAAGAAAAAGGAAAGGAGACAGCCAATTTGTGTTGTGTCGCCATGGCAATGCCCTGACCAAGTAGAGCCAACCTGCCTGATTTGAATTTAATATTAAGATTGGTGGTTAACAGTTCCTGTTGCATCTTCAGCCTTGGTCCAAACAATTATCACATTCTTTTTTGCTCTACAAATTAATGTTTCCTTTCTAAAGTTTTATTTTTGATGTTCAGTCTGAGTAAATGTAAGATATAAAGCTTCAATTTTATTTTCCTTTTTAAGAATGTTTTAATTTTCAAGAGCAATGGTTGAGACTAGGGGAAGCAGCAAAGTGCATGTAAATCTAAAGAAAAGGAAGCATCTTGTAAATAGTCCTTCTACTTTTCACGGTAGGATGACACTTTAGGAAAAAGATGAAGAGAAAAATGATGGTTTATTATATATTATCTATAAATGTGTGTGCATGACTGAATCGTGGTACTTAATTAGAACAGGCTATACTTTGAAACTACCCTCAGCATCAGTTCAGATTTCATCTAACTATACATTTACTATTTTAACATAATGCTTACAGGAAGTAATTTGTTTTGGTTACATGAGAGAGCAACTGAGGCATCAGTTTAAATGTTCACCTGAAGGACAGCACTTGCAAAGTGCAGGACCCTCCTGGTATTGCATAGAAGCATCAGCTCAGGTTGAGTGATCAGGTCTAACAGGCAAGTTGCCAATGTTGCAAAACTATCTTTATAAAAAATAAATTATTTACATTACAAAGTAATAAACTACAAAATAACTGTTTAATATTTAACTATTTAACATTTATTAAAACTGTTTAATAAATGTTTAATATTTCAATCAGTTTCACACAATGGAAATCTTAAAATTTAAAAATTTGCAATAAAGTTACATTGCAAATTTTGGGTAGCATAGTGGTTCTGTGGCTAGCCACTGCTGTCTCATAGCACCAGGGACCCAGTTTCAGTTTCAGTCTTGTGCTGTGTGGAGTCTGTACATTCTTTCTGTCCATACGTGGGTTTCAGATGCATGCTCTCACTTCCTCTCACAGTCCAAAGATGTGCAGGTTGGGTGAATTAGTCATGGTAAACTGCCCCATAGTGTCCCGATATGTGCAGGCTCAGTGGGTTAGCCATGGGAAATGCAGGCTTAGAGAGATAGGGCTGAGTGGGTGAAATGCTCTTTGGAGGTTCAGTGCAAACTCAATGGGCTGAATGGCCTCTTTCTGCACTGTTGGGATTTTAAAAGCATTTTTTTAAACTTAAGGCATAAAACATTGAAGTATGTCACTCTGATTTGCGTTCATCCTTCCCAGATACTAGTAATGTTGATAAATGTTTCCACAATTATCTATTTTAATTTTAAGTTTCTAGTCTTTGGCAAATATTAGGGTTAAAGTTTACCTTTTAGAGATTTAAAATTTTAGAACTTAAGGCCTGGAGCTGGGAACACATCATTACGCAATAAGGCTGGTGGTAGTAGGCAGCACTTAAAGTCTCCATTTCTTTTAGCTGTTGATTGACAGTCAGAAAGTGTGGATATTATAAATGTCAATACAAAATTCCATCAGGCGGGGAAATGAATTTATAGCAATACGCAATTGTTGAAATGCCCTGCACTAGTCAGACAGCAAAATTACTTTGGTAAATTCTGTAAATATTGATTCAGTCTCTATGGTGTCCTGAAGCTAAAAGTTTTTAAATAAACGTGACAAGATGACAGATTTGTTGAGCTGAAATGATAAAAACATATCCGATACTGGAAATTTGAAATTAAAATCATAAATAATGGAAATATGCAGCATGTTTAATGGTATCTATGAAATAAAAATTAAGCCAGCTTAGGCAGAGATATTACACTGATTTATGACTGTAGTTTCAAAACAAAATACTATTTGATTTAGAACTTAATTCTATATATTAGTTTCTTAAGGCTTCCATTATTATGATGACTGATTGTGATACTAAAGTCCTAAGACATCTTCTTTGTGGTTTTACACTCTGTACAACAAATAAGGTTTTGTAATGGAGTTGATTTTGCAGGATTAGCAGGCACTTCCCAACAATTCCATCACAACATGGTCACTTATTAAAACTAACACTTCCACTGAGTGCTGAGGGTGGGAGGTGATGAAAAGCCTCATTTGCACTCTCTCTCTCTCTCTCAAAGTGGTTGTAAAGAAATTCAGAAGTATGAGTTGAAAAAACATTTATTTATCCCTGAACATAGCACACAATAACAGTTGACTGAAAGATGATGTGAGTGCAAAACAGTTCCATTGTCATGCCATTCATTTGATAAAGTCCCACATAGGAGGTTAGTGAGCAAAATTAGGGCGCATGGCATTGGGGGCAAAGTACTAACTTGGATTGAAAGTTGGTTGGCTGATAGGAAACAAAGAGTAGTGATAAACGGCTCCATGTCGGAATGGCAGGCAGTGACCAGTGGGGTACCGTAGGGATCAGTACTAGGACCGCAGCTTTTTACAATATATGTTAATGATATAGAAGATGGTATGAGTAATAACATTAGCAAATTTGCTGATGATACTAAGCTGGGTGGCAGGGTGAAATGTGATGAGGATGTTAGGAGATTACAGGGTGACCTGGACAAGTTAGGTGAGTGGTCAGATGCATGGCAGATGCAGTTCAATGTGGATAAATGTATGGTTATCCACTTTGGTGGCAAGAACAGGAAGGCAGATTACTACCTTAATGGAATCAATTGAGGTAAAGGGGCAGTACAGAGAGATCTGGGTGTTCTTGTACACCAGTCAATGAGGGTAAGCATGCAGGTACAGCAGGTAGTGAAGAAGGCTAATAGCATGCTGGCCTCCATGACAAGAGGGATTGAGTATAGAAGCAAAGAGGTTTTTCTGCAGCTGTACAGGGCCCTGGTGAGACCACACCTGGAGTACTATGTGCAGTTCTGGTCTCCAAATTTGAGGAAAGACATTCTGGCTATTGGGGGAGTGCAGCGTAGGTTCACAAGGTCAATTCCTGGAATGGCAGGATTACCTTACACTGAAAGACTGGAGCAACTGGGCTTGTATACCCTTGAGTTTAGAAGTCTGAGAGGGGATCTGATTGAGTCTTATAAGATTATTAAAGGTTTGGACACTCTGGTGGCAGGAAACATATCTCCGCTGATGGGTGAGTGCCGAACCAGAGGACACAGCTTAAAAATACGGGGTAGACCATTTAGGACAGAGATGAGGAGAAACTTCTTCACCCAGAGAGTGGTGGGTGTGTGGAATGCTCTGCCCCAGAGGGCAGTGGAGGCCCAGTCTCTGGATTCATTTAAGAAAGAGTTGGATAGAGCTCTCAAGGATAGTGGAATCAAGGGTTATGGAGATAAGGCAGGAACAGGATACTGATTAAGGATGATCAGCCATGATCATAATGAATGGTGGTGCAGGCTCGAAGGGCAGAATGGCCTACTCCTGCACTTATTGTCTATTCTGCGACATCATGGGGAACACTGGGGAATCTGATGCTCTGCAGTTCTGTCCAGGTGCAGACCCAAATCATAGGATCACAGAATGAGCTGCACAGTTTTAAACCCAAGAGCTGATACACTTTCCTTTGTTCCCCTCTTCACTATACTAGCTTCAACTTCTTTAGGACCTTGAAGCCATGCAGCATTATACTTTAGCCTGCTAGTTGCATCCTCACAGGTTCTAGTGCCAAATGTGAAAGATCCTTTTGTAAACATCTTTCACCACAAGCAGAGCTAGGCTAACTGATTTGAAGGATCCTCTGTCCTGAATGCAAGAGTTTCTATGGCACATTCCCCCTTGTATAGGTGACCAATAAAAAGAGGCATCTATCTTTGAGAAAGTTTGTTACACTAAGCAGTTAGTTACCTCAAGTTGTGGCTTACTGTACAAAGCAATGTCCTCAGGATGGACTTTTAGGAAAATTACATCCTGGCTTTCAAAATTAATTTCCTATCAAATGTAGCCCAGTTTTTGTAGCATTGTAACCTCATAGCCTCTGTAGCAGCTGTTATGGTTTCATGTCTCACTGTAGTGATTGCAAATCCAGGCTGTTACTATAGTCGGAGGGGCTATGATTTTGAAAATATATTAAATTGAGGCTTTGTCTGACTTGCCAGTTAGATACACAGGATTCCATTTATACTTCTCAAAGATAAGTGAAGGCATTCTGTCAAGTGTTTTGGTCGAAATGTACAATTCGTAATGTTACAAAAATGAAACTGTCTACCTGAGTATTGGCCATGTCTTAGTTGGCAGAACTCCATCCAGTGAATTAGAAGGCTGGTAGCTCAGGTTCCACTCCATAAACGGACTCTCCAGTGAAATACGGCACTTTTGGAGACACGTTTGGATGAGACATTAGTCACGGTCTGTTTTCTTCCTTCTCAGGTAGATGTAAAACATACCATTTCCAAGGAGAGATGTACAGACTAATATTTATTTCTCATACTTTGGAGATGCAGGTGTTGGACTGGGGTGGACAAAATTAAAAACCACACAACACCAGGTTATGGTCCAACAGGTTTACTTGGAAGCACTAGCTTTTGGAGTGCTGCTTCAACCACCTGATGAAGGAGCAGTGCTCCAAAAGCTAGTGCTTTTGAATAAACCTGTTGGACTATAACCTAGTACTGTGTGATCTTTAAATATCATCACAGAATCAAATTCATTGAAGTTGACAGCACTGAAAAAGGCCCTTGGACCCATTGAGTCTGCGCCCAGCAAAACCATTTTCCAGCACTTGCTCCATAGCCATGTGTGCTTTGGCTTTGCAAGTGACAACAAAATATATCATAAATGTTATGGGAGTTTCTGCCATCTCTCCAAACCTTAAAGCAATGAGTTCCAGATTTTCAACATGTTCTGAGTCAAAAAATGTTTCCTCAATTCCCCTCTAAACGCCTGTCTTCTTTCTTATATTTATGTCCTGGTCATTGATCTCTCAACTAAGCAGATGCTTTCCTTCCTGTCTATCCCCCTTATATTACTGTTTGTGGGAACTTAGTGCACACAAATTGTAAGTAAATGTTCTAGAAACCAAAGTCTCTGAATGAAGCTTCAATTCAATGTATGATTAAAAGCTGCAAGGACAATTTCAGTGTTTTTCTTTCAAAACTAACCTCTCTGATCTCCCATTATCTGAGCTCTTCTCGAGCTGCTTTTGGCTGCCACATTTTCTACATTACAAATACGATTGTACTTCACAAACTGCCTTATAATCAGTAAGGTGCACTGAAACAGTCAGCGATTGTTTCATACATGTAGCACTTTGTTCTGTGCACTGTGGCTGCTGCATTCTTGTGCGCTATAATAACAACTTCAAAAATACTTAATTGGACATAAATTGCTTTTATGTAAGGTGCTGTACAAAGGAACCCTTTCTCTTCTGTATTGTCTATATTGACACCGCATCACTAGGGACGGTACTTAAACTAGAATACTCAGTAAATCAGAAGATAAAACCTGTTTAAATTCTGATCATTGACATTCTATTTACGTAGCTGAAAGGTTGGGCTTGGGAAAGCAGTGGGATCCACCCCTCTGTAGTTAATATCATTTCCGACATTTCATGGGTATCTGCTGCTTTTATTACACTCTAGCTTTGCATTCTGTTTGTGCAGTTTTTCTCACGATAATTTTTAGCTGCTTGAGAATATCACATCATATAATCATTCACTATTAATGTAATCATTATTAATTTCAGCAAGATATATTCGTTTACAAGCAGTTGCGTCTGAAAGCAAGAGAAACTGCATGAGCTGACATGCAAGCCTAGTGTGCATATACACCAGATCCTGATGTATAGCCAAACAAGTTAGGGGTTAGTTTTATATATTATGACATTCTCAAGCAAGAATTGAATTGGCCATCTTGTAAAGCAAGAAATACCACACCCAAATTTTAAACAAAGCTAACTTCCACATGTGTCAATGTGATAATTATACAGATAATCTGTTTTTGAGATTTGGTTGACAGCTAATTATTAGTCAATACACCAGGGATAACTAGACAAACGTGTGGACTCCAGGTGCTGGAGATTAGAGTCGAGAGTTTGGCGCTGGAAAAGCACAGTAGGTCAGGCAGCATCCGAGGAGCAGGAGAATCAATGTTTCGGGCAAAAGCCCTTCATTAGGAATGAGGCTGTGAGCTGAGGGGGTCAGATAAATGGGAAGGGAATGGGGTTGGAGGGCAGGTTGCCAAGAGTGCGATAGGTAGATGGAGGTAGGGGAATGGTGATAGGTCAGAGAGGAGGGTGGAGCAGATAGGTGGGAGGGGAGATGGACAGGTAGGACAGGTCATGAGGGTGGTGTCGAGTTGGAAGGTTGGATCTGGGATAAGGTGGGGGGAGAGGAAATTAGGAAACTGGTGAAATCCACATTGATGCCATGGGGTTGGAGGGTCCTGAGGCGGAGGATGAGGTGTTCTTCCTCCAGGTTTCAGGTGGCAAAGTAGTGGCAATGGAGGAGGCCTCCAAATGGATCCCACCACTAGAGATACATTTCCCTCCCCGTCCCTATCTGCTTTCCATAAAGACTGTTCCCTCCACGACTTCCTCGTCAGGTCAACGCCCCCTCACCAACCCACCC
The DNA here is from genome assembly GCF_047496795.1 of Chiloscyllium punctatum. Classification (NCBI taxonomy): domain Eukaryota; kingdom Metazoa; phylum Chordata; class Chondrichthyes; order Orectolobiformes; family Hemiscylliidae; genus Chiloscyllium; species Chiloscyllium punctatum. The sequence goes on from NC_092783.1 coordinate 42,678,310, forward strand.
TCCCTTCCCGGCACCTTCCCCTGCCACCACAGGAATTGCAAAACCTGCGCCCACAAATCCCCCCTCACCTCTGTCTGAGGCCCCAAAGGAGCCTTCGACATCCAAAGTTTCACCTGCACTTCCACACATGTCACTTACTGTACCCATCACTCCTGATGCGATCTTTTCTACGTTGGAGAGACAGGACGCCTACTCGCAGAACGCTTCAGAGAACACTCCGGGCCACTTGCACCATAAACCCCACTGCCCCAATAAAGAACACTTCAACTCCCTCTCCCACTCCACCAAGGACATGCAGATCCTGGGCCTCCTTCATCGGTACTCCTTAACCACCCAACACCTGGAGGAAGAACACTTCATCTTCTGCCTCGGGACCCTCCAACCCCATAGCATCAACATGGATTTCATCGGTTTCCACATTTCCCCTCCTCCCACCTTATCCCAGATCCAACCTTCCAACTCGACACTGCCCTCATGACCTGTCCCTCCTGTTCAACTTCCTTCTTACCTATTCGCTCCACCCTCCTCTCTTACCTATCACCATTACCCCCACCTTTATCTACCTATGGCACTCTCAGCTACCTTCTCCCCAGCCACACCTCCCTCCCATTTATCTCACCACCCTGAGGCTCCCAGCCTCATTCCTGATGAAGGGCTGTTGCCCGAAACGTCAATTCTCCTGCTCCTCGGTTGCTGCCTGACCTGCTGTGCTTTTCCAGCACCACACTCACGACACCAAGAATAACTGTCCAGCTCTACTTGGAAAGAATGCTGTGGTATCCTTTATCCATCAGATTAATTGAATGGGATGTTGGTCATCTTAAAATCACAATTTTTTCCACATTTAATGCTCTTGCTGTGTATGGTAAAAACCTGCAGAACGCTTAAGTCATAATATTCAAGGCTCTGGGCCCAGAGTGGGAAAGGGGGACAGGCATAGATAGTAGTGTACTTTTTTTAGCAGTACAGACTTGATGGGATGAAAGGCCTCTTCCTTACTGCATGATTTTATGAACACTCCAAGTCTGGCGGGAGAGATAATTTAGAGAACCATCCAAGTTGTGATACTTTCTTTGTGTTTGATCACTATGCTTAGAATCCTTTTGATTTTGAACGAAGAGATCTAAGAGCTAATAAAAAAATGACTCTTCCTGTGAAGGTCTCTTGTGTCTATCTTCATGCTGTAAATGTTTCCCCTCTCTCAGTAGTTCTGTAATTCATTAATTAGGACAGGCAATGAGTCAACCCGGCTTCTTCTTTCACATTTCAAGTTAGACAGAATTTATTTTTCATGTATCAACAACAAAGTATGTAACCTTTGAAAAATATCTGACAGTAAAAATTCCTTCTGCCCTTCAGGGATACTTATTTTCCTATTCTTTGTTCCTTTGATCCTTCATTCTACCTTGACAGGGTTTCATCTCTCTGCTTCCAATACTAAAGTTCTTCCTCCACAGCTGATGTGACTTTTCACTCTTAAATCTTTTAATATCTGGCTTGAAATTAGATTTCAAACATCCACTGGAGTTTTTATCAAGGCCTTATTGTTGGATTTGTACCCCTTTGAGTGATTGAAGCAGAATCTAATTGCCAAGAACTTACAAAAGATACACCTCAGTTTTGTGATAAATGTGAACCTATTTTTAGTTGTTTTGCAATGCACTGAATGAAATTCAAAAGCTAGCTCTGAACACTTAGCCGGTGCCCATTGTGAAGAGAATTCTGCTGCTGTGATCCTGCAGTATTACAAAGGAACAAACACTGGCTCCTGACAAAGAGCAGGGAAATTAAAAGTAGCTGAAGAAGAGCTCAGATAATGGGAGGTCATAGAGGTTAGTTTTGAATAGAAAAGCACTGATATTGTCCTTGCAGTTCTTAATCGCGCTTTGAATTGAAGCTTTATTCAGGGATCGTGGTTGATAGAACTTTTACTTACAATCTCAGGTTTTTAGTTCCAGTCAAACTGAGTTGAAATGAAAACAGAAAATGCTGTAAATATTCAACTGGTCTGGCAGCATCCATCAGGTATCATGGCCCAGTTAGTATGGTTAAGTGATTGCGTTCCTTGTTCTACACCTCTACTGTTCATAACAAAGTTTAAAAGGGAGCAGATTTGGCAATTATTATTATGCATATCAAACTATATATATCTTAGAATCAGAATCAAGTCAGTCAGCTTCCTAAAGTAACAAATAGAGAACTAATTTATTGCATATGAAACTGACTCAAGCAAAGTTGTAAATGATATGAACAAAAATTTTTTAAAATGTGTAAATTTATAGTATTCGACTTAAGGAAAAATCACACACACAAAGACACATACGACAAAAGGTAACAAAACTCTGCAGGGTTTATTATAAAAGTAATTTGATCAATTAAGTTACATTTAGAAAGAAAATGCACATAGTGTCCAAATATTAGTCGATAGCCAAAGTTATGTTGCACACAAACTGTCCTCAGTTGTCCATATCTTCCTGGATCAGTTATGACTAGCTGAATATGCTTTTCTGGAGACAGCAGTGCAGATTTTGAATTCTCCTATAAGGAACCTTCTAGTTGTTGCGATGAAGTTTTCTAGAGGGTTTACAAATGACAAGCTTTGATGAGAGGGTTTTCAGAGGAAACAGAGATATCAGTAGCAGAGATTTGGAAAACAAATTGAAGTCCTAGACATCAAAGAATTCAAACAATTAACAGCATTAGCTTTGTGAATGTAAACAGAAATACAAACCTGTACAATAGGTATTTACCAGTCAGACGAGAGAACTGTGTTTTGTCTCATTAAAATTTAAGTTCCTTCAAGATAGAATGTATTTCTAAGTGTCTGTTTACTTAAAATAAGAAATGCTAAAGTTACAAACACATACAGAACCAATAACTTATACCAACCAGTTCTCTGTCTCTCCTTCCGTTTAAAAGAAGGAAACATAAAAGTTTAATGTTCTGATTTTTTAAGACAATTAAATTCTACTAAAAGCACTACTGTCCTGAAAGAAAATACAGCTTTTGAAAGATAAAAACCATTGGTTTTCAATAGTAAGAAGGCTTATCTCTGTTGAGAGTTGAGAGTGTGATGCTCGAAAAGCACAGCAGGTCAGGCAGCATCCGAGGAGCAGGAAAACCCCCTCATGGGCTTATGCCCGAAACATCTATTTTCTTGCTCCTCAGGTGCTGCCTGACCTGCTGTGCTTTTCCAGCACCACACTCTTGACTCTAATCTCCAGCATCTGTAGTCCTCACTTTCGCCTTATCTATGTTGAGACCTTGGTTGGTACCACCATTGCATTTTTCTATATCAACATCAAATTAAAAAAAAAACCACTAACTCCTTCACTCTTTATTTTGTGCAAATGCCATCTGGAGATAGAAACTATAACTAGCTGCAATTCATATGCTATAAGCTAGACACTGCAAAATTTTCATCTTTCAACACAGTGAGTGTGACTGCCTATTTGTTTAATATTTCTTAAAGGATCATGTCTGACAACAGATTTTAATTCACCAACAAACTCTTTCATGACATGTGTATTAGATGTGGAATGAACAAGGTCACATCATCATAGCAAACTCCATGTATAAATGGTTTAGCAGAACGTATTTAGCAAATTCTTTATTATTAAGTGTCAAGCAACAGAACAAGATTTTCACATTGTAATGTGCAATGTTGATGATGAACAAGATTGCCATTCTCAGCACAACTTGTGTTTGGAAAGTAAGTTTGACCTGCCCAGCAACCAAATTATCTAACTATTCCAGGACACAAGGAATTAGTCTTCAAAGAAAGAGAATGATAGAGGTTCACAGGTGAACATAGAGTCATAGAGATGTACAGCATGGAAACAGACCCTTCGGTCCAACCTGTCCATGCCGACCAGATATCCCAACCCAATCTAGTCCCACCGGCCAGCCCCCGGCCCATATCTCTCCCAACCCTTCCTATTCATATACCCATCCAAATGCCTCTTAAATGTTGCAATTGTACCAGTCTCCACCACATCCTCTGGCAGCTCATTCCATACACATAGCTGAATATGCATGAAAACATTGCCCCTTAGGTCTGTTTTATATCTTTCCCCTCTCACGCTAAACCTATGCCCTCTAGTTCTGGACTCCCCAACCCCAGGGAAAAGAATTTGTCTATTTATCCTATCAATGTCCCTCATAATTTTGTAAACATCTATAAGGTCACCCCTCAGCCTCCAACGCTCCAGGGAAAACAGCCCCAGCCTGTTCAGCCTCTCCCTGTAGCTCAAATCCTCCAACCCTGGCAACATCCTTGTCGATCTTTTCTGAACCCTTTCAAGTTTCACAACATCTTTCCGATAGGGAGGAGACCAGAAGTGCATGCAATATTCCAACAGTGGCCTAACCAATGTCCTGTACAGCTATAACATGACCTCCCAACTCCTGTACTCAATACTCTGACCAATAAAGAACTTTCACAATTGATCAAGTTTGAAAACCGAAACCAAGTACTTGGATTCCTGAAGAAGGGCTTATGCCTGAAACGTCGATTCTCCTGCTCCTTGGATGCTGCCTAACCTGCTGCACTTTTCCAGCAACACATTTTTCAGCTCTGATCTCCAGCATCTGCAGTCCTCACTTTCTCCAAGTATTTGGATGCCAACCAAGGTTTCCAGAGTAAGCAACCACATCTTATGAAGTCATTATCACTCATGGTATGTTGGAAAGGAAGTAAAGCCAGTTTAGACCAACATACAGCACATGAATCAGATCTGTAGTGAGTGAGGATGAAAACACTGCTGAGGATGATGATTTTGTGGTGATGTTGAGTGACAGCAATGAACTGACATAAAACCAAATTGTCAATAAAATATAACAGAAAAGAAAACATACTTTTCCAGAGAAGTGTATGCTCACCAGTTCACGATGAGTTGCCAAACTTCAGAAGCACTATATCGAAGTTTGAAATGTTAATCTTGACAAGTCTCCTACCTATTTGTGTAGTTATTGAATTGACAACAGGTGCATAAGCATCACCATGTATATCTGTTTGGGAAAATGTTTTGTAAATATGTAACTATGCCTCACATTTAATATGTCAGTATCATCACTGTATCATAGCATGTGATCTCAGGGTATAAAGGTGTCAAATCACTTGAAGCATGCTATATCAGGAAAATGCTCTTCTGCTGTAACCAATTAATATAGTCTAATGCTAGCTTAGACACTTATTTGGGTATGAATGTAGTGTTTGTATATAGTAGTCAGCTGTCATAAACATCATTGAGAGTTTGGTGCTAGAAAAGTACAGCAAGTCAGGCAGTATCTCAGGAGCAGGAGAATTCCTGATGAAGGGCTTATGCCTGAAACATTGATTCTCCTGCTCCTCGGATGCTGCCTGACCTGCTGTACTTTTCCAGCACCACACTCTCAACTCTGATCTCCAACATCTGCAGTCCTCACTCTCTCCTAATTTTCATAAATATGTTTGATCCTTCAATATAATTGTCACTGTGTCCAGTTTCTTATGTTACAAGAGATAACGTAAGCATTCTGCATCGGATAGATGCCCTGCTGGAGATAACACCCAAATCAGACACTTGCCAAGGTCTGTGAGGTAAGGTTCACTGAATGAGCTTGTGCTTTCATTGGTATGAATTACAGCTTAATGGTCCTTTAGTGGTCCTGGAATTGATTACAGTGTCCTTCAGTGGGTATGTACGGCATAGAGCTAGAATGATGGCAGAAGCCAATCACATTACAGGATTTTAAAGCATCACCACTTCTCTATACTGCTCTGCACTGCTCCCATCCCGCCTCACCCCAACCAGGAAACTAAAAGACTAAACTCAATTTAATTACAAGAAAATTACATAGAAGAATGTAGTCATGGGACCAATATAGGACTTAAAGTATTCTAAAAATAATTTAAAAGTAAACACGTTACTGATTTTCTTTTCGTGCATGTCACTCCTGGAACAATGCACTTGACTTCTCATTTCTTCAGTAGAAGATGATTCATCAGCAACTTACTCTGTAGGGATTCACCCCTCAATAATTAGCAGGATTATATGTGTCTCTCCCCAGAAACACAGGAGCTTGTATTGAGCTGGGGATTGGTCGAGCAGGAGCCCTGTCCTGACCTACATCTGTTCAGCAAGGACCATTCTCCCTGTGATAGTACAAAGCTTGTTATTCAACCATCAGGATTCATTACAAGGACCTTGCTGGTAACTTGCCGTGTTTCCAATCTTTTGACCCAGAGGTGACCTTTAGTGGCTCTTGCACAGGAAGGCTGCTCACTATAGAGCGTTGAGATGGCAGATGGCCAGGAGGTGGATTAACATGCCATTAAGTAGCAGTAAGTGAGGTGCAACAGGGGTAGTTCCCACCATGTGGGGTTTTGTTAGTGTCTGGATGTATAGGAGAGTGGTGTCTTGAGGGCTGGAAGCCAGAGGACAGATGCTGAGCAGAGGGTTTTGCTGCAGGGTGTGATTGAACAAGGGCTAAGGTTCAAAGTGTTATGATAGCAGCGCATCATGTAGATCCAACAAGTTTGATTAATAACTTGTTTCTGGTTTGACCTTTGCTGCTGCTTTTTTCAGATGCTCCTGGTTGACCAAGTTCCATCTAGAGTCATGCCCAGGCACACTGGCTTGGGATCAGGCTTTGATCTCTGGCTATCCATGTAGATATGTAGTTTGTGTTGGTACTGGCATGATGAGATGGAATACAATTAGAGAGGCTTTCACTATGAGATTCTATGTGGTGCAGTGGTCTGTCAAATTTGTAGTGTCTTCTTTCAGGATCTGCTCCAGGGAGCATGGGGGAGGGGATCTTGGGTCACACAGCAAGATGATAGACCTTTCGAGACATGGCCATTGACAGGTCATTTAAACATATGTTGGGGCTAATACTGAGTCCTGTGGTGCTGTTTATGTCTTCTCCATCTACCTCCCTGACTAATTAATCATTTAATAGGACTCCATGCTTATAATTTTACTTCAGGGCTATGCCTGTTGTGTATCAGGAGTTAGTACTCAGGTTGCTGCTAAGAACCCAATTAGCTAACAAAATGCACATGGCCTTAATGTTCCAAATGTCTCTATGACCCCAACCCTATGCCAATTCATGTCTACTCGGACCCACCACAGTTTGCCCTTTTCCTTGATTCCACCTCACCTTCTATTGACCAGGGGCAAACCTCAGGGGACATACTGATAGAAAATAAAGTTATGTGGCTTTATTGAAAAATAAATCACTTTCATCAGTTCAAAAATATTCAATATTTAAATTCCTACATTTCATCACTTATGAAAACAGTCATCTCACCTGAGATCCTTATCTCTTATAGCAAACATTTTAAGTCAAGTACTAAATCCCATATTCAAACAAACATTTCCATTCTATAAGCAGTTGCAGTTGTCCATCTGAAAGTTCAGCTGAGAGTCACCCCTTCACGAAAATGTCACACTTTGTGTTCCAGATTTGGACTCCAAATCCTGATCTTAGTGGAGGAAGCTAATTATTTAAATACCCAGTAGTGAACTCGGCCCGGACAATCACAAAGGTCAACCTCCCACCTATAGAATTCACCTACCAGGCCCGCTGTCAAGGAAAGGTCGCCAGCACTCTCAAAGATCCATCCCACCCTAGCAATGTTTTTCTACAACCTCTACCATCAGGGAGAAAGTACAATAGCCTGAACACATGCACCAACAGTTTCTACCCTACTGTTATTAGAATACTGAAAGGACTCACAAACTCTTAGTATTTGCCTGTACCTGTGTTTTAGTTTTTGCTGCTGTTTACCTATTATTTACTATCAATCGTACTTAGCTCCGTGATCTACCTGTATTGCTCACAAGACAAAGCTTTTCACTGTGCCTCGGTACATGTGACAATAAATTCAATTCAAATGCAAATTCAAAATCCCTGGGAACTGCACACGCACAATCGATGGATGACCCCAATCCTGTTATTGCGATAATGAAAGATTTTGGGTTCAGAGTGGAACTGAGGAGTCCCAAAGTCTTCCAGTATTTGTACCACAGTGGTGCGGCTCTCTGTCCTGGGCCTTTGCTTGGTTCAGTCACGGGAAAGGAAAAAACTGCAGATGCTGGAATCCAAGGGAGACAAGCAGGAGGCTGCAAGAACACAGCAGGCCAGGCAGCAACAGGAGGAGGAGAGGTCGACGTTTTGGGTGTAACCCTTCTTTAGGATTGGGGGTGGGTGTAAGGGGAGCTGCAGATAAAGGAGGGGGCAGGTATGGGTTTTGGGTGGGGAGAGGAGCAGAATAGTGAGGTAGTGATAGGTGAACACATGTAGAGACTATGGCTTGGTTGGTTGATATGAGAAATGAATCCGGTTGGTGGTTGGAAGGAAGGGCTTTTTAGTGGAACAGAATGGAGAGGGAGGGTCTGGAAATGGAGCTGGGGGGATAGGAAGGGAGGTTATTTGAATTTGGAGAACTCAGTGGAGAACTCTACCAGGCTGTAGTTTGCCGAGGTGGAAGATGAGGTGTTCTTCCTCCAATTTTCAGTCTGATTCACTGTGGCAATGGAAGTGGGCAAGGATGGACGTGTCGGAGAGGGAATGGGAAGAGGAATTGAAAAGAGCAGTGACCAGGTGGTCAGGATGTCCCTTAAGAGCACGGCTGAGATGCTTGGTGAAACGTGCCATGAGTTTATGTTCAGTTTCCCTGATGTTGAGAAGACCACATCGGAAGCACCTGATGCAGTAATCTAGGTTGGAGGAGAGACAGGGGAACCTCTGTCTCACCTGGAAAGGCTTGTTAGGATCACTGGATGGAGGTGAGGGGGGGGTGGTGTGCCAACAGGCTTTGCATCTTTTTCGATTGCAGGGGAAGGTACCTGGAGGTTCGGTGAGGTTGGTGGGGAGAGTGGCATGGGTCAAGAAAATCAAGTTGGGTGAATAACTGTGTGGTGTCTGTTCTTCAACCCTGTGGAAGTTGGGTATTTCCAAATTCCTACCAAGCTAGTTTGTCAACATAACATGCAATGAAATATGATATTAATCATGTTGTATCTCTTGATTCTCAGAGATTGAAATAATAATGTTAGACCTGAAATGTTTTCACTTCATAAAGTGCTTATTTTTTTTCCAATAAGGCTAATGGACTGATACATTGGGCCAAATAATCTGAGGTATGACAATCACCATTGGATCACCACTCCATTACTTTGTATTCCCAATGATGGAGCTCTGGCTTGGTCTTCAGAAACTGTGGGCCTCTTCACGAATATGGAGCGGTCTCCCATTGAACTGTTTCTCTGTCGTACTCATTGAGTGGAAGACAGGCAATTCTATTTTTTTTTAATGTCACCAGCTGCCATATTCTGTAAAGTTTATTCATTCAATATTACACTGGAAAGCTTTAGGACATGCAAATAGTTTCTCAGGGTGCTAATAAATGTGTGATTTCGGTGAGTAGATGGTGAGGTCAGGTCAGGGAGGGGCTAGAGGAGACCACATCGGGGTGCAACGGATACAGCAGGAAGTGCAAAACCTGTACCCACACCACCCCCTTCACCTCTGTCCAAGGCCCCAAAGGATCCTTCAACACCCAACAGAAATTTACCTGCACCTCCACTAATGTCATCTACTGTATCCATTGCACCCGATATGGTCTCCTCTAGCTCGAGGAGACAGGCACCAACTTGCAGATTGTTTCAGAGAACATCTCTGGGACACCTGCACCAACTAACCCCACTGCCCTGGGGCTGAACACTTTAACTCCCCCTTCCAACTCCACCGAAGACATGCAGGTCTTGGGCCTCCTCCATTGCCACTCCCTCGACACCCGATGCCTGGAGGAGGAACTTTTCATCTTCCACCTTGGGACCCTGCAACCACACGGGATTAATGTGGATTTCCCCTCCCCCACTTTATCCCACTCTCAAGCCTCCAACTCGGCACCACCCTCTTGACTTGTCCATCGTCTTTCCCATCTATCCGCTCCACCCTCCTCTCTGACCTATCACTGTCTCCACACCTTCATCTACCTATTTCATTCTCAGATAGTTTCCCCCAGCCACTCCCCCTCCCATTTATCTCTTAACCCCCTTGGCCCACAAGCTCATTCTTGATGGAGGGCTTTTGCCTGAAACGTCAATTCTCCTGCTCCGCAGATACTGCCTGACCTGCTGTGCTTTTCCAGCACCACACTCTTAATTAGCAATCCAGGTGTGTAAGTCAGAACTGTCCCTCAAGTTTATGAGTACAACTCAGATTTGGAGACATTTGCATAGTGAACCAGGAAGCTGGGGAATTACTCATTGGAATTTAGTTAATTCTTGAAGAGTCAGTGCCAAGGTGCCCCAATGTTTATCTTTAGGGGTACATAGAGTCTCCAGAGATTGGAACATCTGGAATATCTGGGCCATTTGACTACTGAATGAACTTTCTCGTAACAGTTAGTTCCTAAAGTTTTATATATAGGTAAAGCAGAAAAATATGTACTTTAAATCTCATTGATATCTGTATGCCAACAACTATCTATATAATAATATTGTGTTTCAATCTCTTGTTTGTCAGCCTCTTCTGTCTGCTTAATGAGGCAGCATGGTTGCACGCCCAGCTTTAGACATGAGCACAAAATCCCAGCTGATAATCGTACATCTTCCTTTAAGGAGGATTAGCTGGTCACTTTTGCCTTTGTCGACAAAATCATAAAATCCCTACAGTGTGGGAGCATGCCATTTGACCCATCTTTTCTACACTGAAGAGCATCTCACCCAGACCTACCCCCTAGCCTATCCCTGTAACCCTGCATTTCCCATGGCTAATCCACCCAGCCTGCACATCCCTAAACACTAAGGGGCGATTTAGCATGGACAATCCACCTGACCTGGACATCTTTGGACTGTGGGAGGAAGCCCAGGCACCCAGAGGAAACCCACTCAAGACACAGGAAGAATGTACAAACTCCAAACAGACAGTCGCCCGAGGGTGGAATCAAACCAATGTCCCTGGTGCTGTGAGGCGGTAGTGCTAACCACTGAGCCACCGTGCTGTCCTATTGCAGGATTCATAGCTCTCAATAGTTCCAAAATGACTACTGTGTTTTCCTACTTGCAACAGTGACTACATTGCAAAATCATTTCATTATCTGGGAGTGACTTAGAAATGTTTTAAGATCACATAAGATTGTATAAACGCAGGCTCCTTGTCTTTATATTTCCTTATTCCTACAATATTGGGTTGAAAATGTTTTCTTTATGTTTTAACCATCTGTAAGGCAAATGGGAGCTGGAGTGACCCAGCGTCAAACTGTTTCATAAAGACAGTGCCCCTGCTTGGTGAAAACAAGTTGAAGGTTGAAAACAAAAGTTAAATTCTTTCGAGAGTGAAAATCTGAAAGAGAAACAGGATAATGCCAGAAACATGCAAAATCAAATCATACAGCATTTACAGACAGGGAAACAGAGTTAATGTTTCGGGCTAATAACCATTAATTGGAACTGTACAGAATAGCCTCACAAATGCTTAAGAGACTTCCAAAAAATCTAGATCACTTCATGAATGAATATTGAATGCAGAGGGGAGATAAGAAGCAAATGATATAATGCCATTCTGCTGACTGAACTGGCTTATAACCATTGCTTATAAAATTAAATTAAAAGATGCATGGAATTAGATCATACAACCATTGAGAGCTATGAATCCTGCAAGTTCAAGTATGATTTCTTTTTGGTGCTACACCATCTCATGGATGAAGTCCAACCTGAATTCTGCAGTATTGTTGTTTTCAACTCAAAAGACAATTTGCCATATATGTTTCAGGAGGATTGGATTTTCCTGAGCCTGAAAAGCAGGCTGACAAATCATTGCAAGGTTTCAGGCAGCTCCAACAAGCCCTTTTTACAGATCACTAAAACTGAGGCACTTCAAGCGCAATATTTAAATCGTTTCTGATCTAAATTTTGATGGTGAACCCTCCTTTTACAAAACCACTGGGGAATTAGGAAAGCAGAACACCATGCACAGTGCTTAAGCGCCATGTGCATTTTACTCAAGCCTCTGATTACTTGTGAAATTACTGAGGGAGGAATAAAACCAATTATGAACTTCATTAATACAAATGTGAACACAGTGTATTGACCAACTTCAATTCCTTCCAAAGTTTGAACCACAGATTAGATCCACTATTACCTCAACTAAATTGTCACCCTTGGCAGAATGAGTTTTCCATTCTAGTGGACTGAGTGTATTAAACGGATGCAAAGTGAATCAAAACAAATCAGTGCTTTGACAGACATTATCGCTACCGTACACTTTTTATACAATTCCAAACAATTGAAAAAAGGTTTGATAAATAATTATCTCTGAATGTAAGACTAAAATATCCAAATCATGGCCTTCCCTTTTAATGACTCACAAGAATTCACTGGCAAAATATTATAATGCTCAGTAACATTTTTCCTTTTTACACTTTGCAACCTGATAAATGGTATCACAGAGTCCCTGAAGATAGGCACACTTTCACTCTTATGGTGCCATGAGGCTGTACTTTCTGAAACAATAGCTAATTGTAATAACATTTTAAATTCAAAATAAATATTTGGTTGGCTCCCATGCTATTTAGTTTTGAGATTTGTGTATAACATTGATTGGTAAACATCACCCTCTACTGGAATTATGCTGCCACTGCAGTACATCACGTTAATAATGGAGTTGTAAATTGCTGTATATTTTATATATCAATTACAAGTGCTCAATGTTAGATTTCTTACCTAATTTATAATATCTAGGGGGTTTTATGGTGCAGAAGCAGTGTCTCTACCTCTGAACCAGGAAACCCATGTTTAAGTCCCATCTGCTTCGGAGGTGTGTATTAACATCTCTCAACAGTTTGACTGGAAAATATAAAATTGGAATATCTAAACCCCAATAAGCAAATAATAAATATGTTCAAAAACACTTCTCTTAGGAAACAAATGAAAAAAAAATAAAGGATTTGTATCTCTTAATGCTACATTAGTTAATTTGTAACCAGTAATTGAGACATCACAAAGTATGTTATATAATTAAATACTTTGAATTGTGATAACTGTTGTAAGGGAACACAGTTGCCAGTTTGCATACATTCAAAGAGATAAGGAGCAGATCATCTGTTTTCATGCAGTATGGATCAATCTGCCCTCTAGTGGGTGTCAAACGTATTTCCAGTATCCTCCAAGCTCTTTGTGGTTCTGAGTTCGACAATGGCAATGGTTGCCGTGAGCTCACGACTTAGTGATAACAGAGGGAAGGCCCCTTTAAATCCTTTCTTAATGGTGGCGGTGACCAATCTGACTGACCTTTGAGGTCTGATTTTTGCTCCAAAAAAGCCAGTGAGAAACAGGTCCTTAAAAAAACCCTGAAGTTCAAATATTTTACCTCCTTTCCATCCCCTGTAACTGACCTCATAGCAATCCTCATGACCCCTGCCTCGCTCTCCCCCCGACCTCCCCATCGCTGTGGTCACCCTGCACTGGCTCCATTCTGATTATGGGATCATGGCAATTTTTAAGCCTTGAACTGGGTCACAGTGGTTCGAACTTTGGAAAGCTCTGCCTCAGCATGGGGTAAAAACAAGACCTCGGGAGAGAAGCTCTCTATTTATTATTATACACACTGACCTGTCTAAAAACATGAGAAAGAACGCCCACTCCCCCCACCCCCTTCTGTAGCTGCCTATTCAATTACAATTCCAACAATTGTAAATAAATACCAATAAAATCGCGATTAAAATGACAGTTCTACAGCAGAACCTTTTTGGAAAATGTATTCACTTCACGTAGATGTCACTGGCTGACCCAGTATTTATTGCCCATCCTTATTTGCCCATGATAAGGTGGTCATCAGCTGTGTTCTTGAGCCTGTTATGGAACAGGCCAGATCCCCTCAAACCATTTGAAGAAAGAAGTCCGAACCCTAACTTTGCTGGTTGTTTTAAGTAGGTATAACGTAAGCATTTGGGAAGTGACACAGCTGGCCCAACCACTGGGTTTTAAACAAAACAGAATTTATTTGCAAGATTACCAAATGAAACACAAACAAAAGAGAAGAGAATACAGAAACACTTAACCTATCCAAAAACCCAACAGACTATCCCACCTTAATGACGCTATTCCAATTACTTGCAACACTCCCCATAAATGCCTGTTACAACACTGAAGTGAACACATCTGTTAATTAAACCAAACACCCAGGAAAGTTCACCTCACCTCAAATATCTGTTAAAATATGAGTGACAGAGAACTCTCAATTTCCAATATTTAAGGAAAATAATATCAATTAATTTTTTAACTTTAAAAGTGAACACCAAGCAACAACTATTCACAACTCTAAGCCCCCCTTTCTCTGCTTATTAACTGCCTCCAACAATATGCTTTTCCAATAAGACACTTAGTAAAATTACATCAACTTAGTTTCAAAACTACACAGCCGCTGTCATCTTCTTGACTTCACTCTTCTAGTTGCTGACCTCCCTGGGTCATCTTCTTTCTTTTCACTATGAGTATGTTTCATATGAAAATATAGCTTTGATAGAGAGGGTTTCCTAATTTCTTGGGTCTCCCTTGATGGTTGTTGCTCTCCCTGCAATTTTCAAAATGTCTGCATTTTTATATACCCAACATTAGATCGTCTCATTGGTTCGATGTTGGCAAAACAATAAATTCAAATGCGAATGGGTTTTAGTATCCTGGGGCATAATTTAAACTGATTGGCCAAATTCAAATTATCGTCAAAGCAGCAACCAAAATTTAGGAATCCATTTCACAGCCAAATGTTACACATTTTTAATTTCTAGTACACTCTGGGACTACCATCTCATCATATACACAGGTGCTTGTAAGCTCTCAGTTTAGAACAACATTCACTCTCTCTTAAAGGTACAGAAAATGCCTTCAACTTCATAACATACCACTTTGCAAAAAATGTAAAATCAAACACAGGTCTTACAGGAGAGATGTCAGACAGAGAGATGGTAGAGAGATTCATCATGGAACACCTTCTTCCATGTAGCTATTTCTTTGATCAGCAGCCTCAAACAAACTGACTGACTATTTGCTTTGAACAGCCAGACTGCTAAAAACCAAACCAGAGAAAAAACTGAGCTGGGAGAACTGGCCTTTCCTTGTACAAGTGTCTTTTTAAACTTGAAAGTTTTTTTTTTCCTGAGGCAGTATCTGTTAGCTATAATCAAATTGGCCCTAAATGCCATCAAAACCAGAAACACCAGAACCACTGTCTTTACAACTGCTCTGAAAAAGAAATCAAGGCCACATAACCTTGTTAAAGGAGCAACATCGTCAGAAGCCACTGCAGTCTATTTGGTGTAGGTTGGCCCACAATGCAATTAGGAAGTGAATTCCATGATTTTGACCTAGCAACATTCAAGGGCCAGTGATATTTTTCCAGTTCAAAATGGTGAGTGGCTTGGGGAAAAACTCACAGATGGTGGTATTTCTCTGTAACAAGTGCCCGTGCCCTTCTGGATTGTAGTGGTTGTGAGTTTAGAAGGTGTTGTTTGAAGAGCCTCGGCAAATTTCTGGAGGACATCTTGCCTACGGTTCACTCATAAGCTGTTGTGCCTCAGTGGGTGGAGAGAATGAATATTTGTGGATATGTTGCTTCTTGAGTGTTGTTGGAGCAGCACTCATCCAGAAGAGTGGGAAGTATTCCTCTGCACTCCTGAATTGTACCAGGCAATAAATAGAAGGTGAGTTATTCACTGAATGATTCCTAGCCACTGGCCTGCTCTTGTAGACATAGTATTGATATGATGGGTCCCAGTTCAGGTTCTGGCACACCATGGTGTCAAACTTATTTCTAGCCAATGGTAACCCTCAGGATGTCAACTTCTCAGCAACAGTAATGCCATTGAATGTCAAGGGATGATAGTTAGGTTCTCTCAGATTCTCTCTTGTTGGAGATTATCATTGCCTGGCACTTGTCTGGTCCAAGTGTTACTTGCTAATTGTCAGCCCAAACCTGGTTATGTCCAGGTCTTGGTGTATTTGGATATAGAATGCTTCAGTGTCTGAAGAGTCCCAAATGGTATTGAACATGGTATAATCAACAATTGTCTCCATTTCTGATCATATAATCTAGAGGGATGGTCACTGATGAAGCAGCTGAAGATTGGTGAACAGAGGCCCCTATCCTGGGGAACCCCTGCAGGATAAAATGGAATTGAGATGACTGACCTTCACCAACTACAACAATCATTTTTGGTGCTGGCATGATGCCAATGAGCAGTGAGTTTCCCCTCTGATTCCCATTGATTCGTGTTTTGCTCAGGCTCCTTGATGTCAAAATCAGATAAATGCAACCTTGATATCAAGGGCTGTCACTCTCAGCTCACCTTTGGAATTCGGCTCTTTAGTCCATGATTTAACCAAGTCTGTAATGAGGTCAAGACGTGAGTGGCCCTGGCGGAACCCAAACTGGGCATCACTGAACAGGTTATTGCTGAACCATGTAGCATTGTTGATGACACCTGCCACCAGTGTGCTGATGATTGAGAGCAGGCTGATGGGGTGGTAATTGGCTGGATTGGATTTGTGCTGCTTTTAGTGTGCTAGTCATACCTGGGCATTTTTACACATTATTGAGTAGATGTCAGTAATATAGCTGTACTGGAAGAGGTTGGCTAAGGGTGTGGCAAGTTCTGGGGCACAGGTCTTTAGTAGTATTGCTGGAGTGTTGATAGGGTCCATAGCCTTTACAGCATCCTGTGCTTTTACTCTTGATACCATATGGAATGAGTCAAACTGGCTGAAGCCTGGTATCTGTAATGCTGGGAGCCTTTGAGGAGGCCAAGATGCATCATTCATTCTGCACAATGAAGATTGTTGAAAATGCTTCAGCCTTATGTTTTGCATTGATGTGTTGGGCTCTTCCATCATTGTGGATGGGGATATTCGGGAAGCTTCCTCCTCCAATGAGTAGCTTAATTGCCTGCCACCAGTCATGTCTGGATTGGGGCGTGATTGCAGAGCTTAAACCAGATCCATTAGTTGTTGGATCACTTGGCTCCGTCAATCACTTGCTGCTTACAATATTTGGCACTCGACTAGTCCCAGCTGACTCCTCACTTTGAGATATGCCTGGTGATGGTCCTGGCAGAACCTCTGGCACAATTCATTGAACTAGAGTTGGCGCACTTTCGACCACACTCTGTGGAAAGAAATCCTTCCTGCTGTCGACTTTGAGTCTCCTTTTGTTTCCCATCTCCATGTCCATTCATCTGAAACTTGATAAGTTAAGCTGTGAGAAACTGCTTCTCCTGCTGCTCCTTGCTGCGGGCAAATTTCTTCCTTGCTTTTCCCCTTTCATGGCCTGAGTGCTCTGGGGACTGCCTCCAGAGCTCATTGCCCTGTTACAGTGTTGTTTTTTTACCCTGCTCTCAGTGTGGAGCTCTCCTCTCTGAGCCTGCTACACGGCTATTTATTTTCAAATACAAAGTTTCTCTCCAAGCCTGCTTCAAAAAGATGTTCTTGTGCTGCTCAGTGTCTGACCGATACAACAGTTTGCCACCTTCCTAGTTGGGAGAATCCTTACAAGAAGTGCCCATAATCTTCTAACAGCAGTCTGGCTTTGTTACCTGCTGCCACCATCTAGACAGGTTGGGTTTGTACTCATCTAACTAAGTATTCACAAGTGTTATTAAACATTATACTGTACACTAGAGAATGTAGTCAGCTTCTCTTAGACATTTTCTCTTTGTGTTCTGGTCCCAGCTTGTCAATAGACAATAGACAATAGATGCAGGAGTAGGCCATTCAGCCCTTCGAGCCTGCACCGCCATTCAATATGATCATGGCTGATCATTCCTAATCAGTATCCTGTTCCAGCCTTATCTCCATAACCCTTGACTCCACGATCTTTAAGAGCTCTATCCAATTCTTTCTTAAATGAATCCAGAGACTGGGCCTCCACTGCCCTCTGGGGCAGAGCATTCCACACAGCCACCACTCTCTGGGTGAAGTAGTTTCTCCTCATCTCTGTCCTAAATGGTCTACCCCGTATTTTTAAGTTGTGTCCTCTGGTTCGGCACTCCCCCATCAACGGAAGTATGTTTCCTCCTGCCAGAGTGTCTAATCCTTTCATAATCCTATATGTTTCAATCAGATCCCCTCTCAGTCTTCTAAACTCAAGGGTATACAAGCCCAGTCGCTTCAGTCTTTCCGTGTAAGGCAATCCTGCCATTCCAGGAATTGAGCTCGTGAACCTACGCTGCACTCCCTCAATAGCCAGAATGTCTTTCCTCAAATTTGGAGACCAGAACTGTACCCAGTACTCCAGGTGTGGTCTCACCAGGGCCCTGTACAGCTGCAGAAGCACCTCTTTGCTTCTATACTCCAATCCTCTTGTTATGAAGGCCAGCATGCTATTAGCCTTCTTCACGACCTGCTGTACCTGCATGCTTGCCTTCATTGACTGGTGGACAAGAACACCCAGATCTCTCTGAACAGCCCCTTTACCTAATTTGATACCATTGAGGTAGTAATCTGTCTTCCTGTTCTTGCCACCAAAGTGGATAACCAGACATTTATCCACATTAAACTGCATCTGCCATGCATCTGCCCACTCACCTAACTTGTCCAGGTCACCCTGTAATCTCCTAACATCCTCATCACATTTCACCCTACCACCCAGCTTTGTATCATCAGCAAATTTGCTAATATTATTGCTGATACCATCTTCTATATCATTTACATATATTGTAAAAAGCTGCAGTCCCAGCACGGATCCCTGCGGTACCCCACTGGTCACTGCCTGCCATTCCGAAATGGAGCCGTTAATCACTACCCTTTGTTTCCTATTAGCCAACCAATTCTCTATCCAATCTAGTACTTTGCCCCCAATCCCGACATCAGCTGTCCTGACATCAGCTGACATATCAGAATTGTCACTAATCAAGGGGCGGCACGGTGGCTCAGCAGTTAGCACTGCTGCCTCACAGAGCCAGGGAGCAGGTTCAATTCTACCCTCGGGCAACTGCCTGTGTGGAGCTTACACATTCTCTCTGTGCCTGTGTGGATTTGCCCTGGCTGCTCTGGTTTCCTCCCACCGTCCAAAGACGTGCTGGCTAGGTCGATTGGCCATGCTAAATTGCCCGTAGTGTCCAGGGATGTGCAGGCAAGGGGGTTAGCCATTGGAAATACAATGTTATAGGGATATGATGGTGAGGTGATTCTGGGTGAGAGGGTCAGTGCAAACACAATGGGTTGAATGGCATTTTCCGCACTGTAGGGATTGTATGCTTCTAATCTAGTACTTCAGAGCTAATGCTCTGGGCACATGGGTTTGAAGCCGACCATGGCTAATGAAATTTGAACTGAATTAATAAATCTGGAATTAAAAGCCAGTTTACTAGTGACTATAAATCATTGTTGAGTGTTGTAAAAATTCCATCTGGTTCATTAATGAAATCTACCTGTGTAAAGGAGAAGCATGGGACTACTAATCTCGAGAGACTGGATGTTGAGGAATGTATGGGATCGATTAGTTTATTTTTTAAAAGTTTGATTCATTATTGTCACACGTACTGAGATAAAGTTAAAAGTATTGCTTTGCGTGCTGTCCAGGCAAATCATACCTTACATTAGTACATCAGGGTAATAGAATAGATTACAGCTACAGGGAAGGTGCAGAGAAAGATCAACTTGAATTTATGAGAGGTCCATTCAAAAGTCTGATAATGATGAGAAAGGAAAGATTAGGATATGTAAGGTAGAAGACTCAAAACAGTAAAGGCGCTATAAGAGTGTAAAAAGAATTTAGGAAAGTGAAGATAGGGCTTAAAAGACACTGGTGGATAAAACAAATAAAACAAAATGAAAACATGTTTTAGAATCATAAAACAGGGCAGCAGATATTCAGGGAAAGAGTGGGACTTAAGTAGCCAACTGTGTGTGGAGTTGGAAAACGTGTGTAATATTTTAAATGATAACTTTGCATCTGTATTCTTGATAAAAAAAAGGATTATATACAAACAGAAATCAGGTAAGGGTCTGTGATGTACTTGAAAAGGTTAGCATTGAGAGCCAGGAGGTTTTAGGGACCTAACATTGGATACATACTCACACCCAGCTGAGGTCTATGCTAGACTGCTAAGGGAGGCAAGGAAGGTGATTGTAGGAGCCCTGACATTGATTTTCAAATTCTCTCTGCCCACGTGTAAGGTGCCAGAGGACTGGAGGGCTGTTAATATGGTCACATGATTATAAAAGTTAGGGATAAACTGGGAAACTATGAGCCAGTGAGTCTAACATCAGTGACAGGGAAACGCCTGAAGAAGTTCTCAGAGAAAGAATTAATCTCCACTTAAGAAAGACAAAGATTAATCATGATCAGTCAACATAGATTTGTCAGGGGACATCATTGTTAAACAAATTGGATTTAATTTTTCAAGGAGGTAAACAGATGGATAGATTAGGGTAGTGCAGTTCAGGTAGTTTGCATGGACATCACTAAGGACTTTGACAAGGTGTCACATGAAAGCCCATGGGATCCACAGCATTTTGGCAAATTAGATCCAAACTGAACTGAATGGCAAGAAGCAAATGGTGTGGTTGATGATTATTTTGGCACTGAAAGTCTGTGGTGTAGTGCAGAGTTTGATGCTGAGTCCCTTACTTTTTGTGGCATACATTAATGATCTACACATGAATGCAGGAGGACCAGTAAGTTTGCAGATGACAAAAATTGTTGGTGTGGTAAATAGCAAGGAAGAAACTAGAGGACGATATAAATGTGCTTGTCAGATGGACAGAAGAGTGGCAGATGGAGTGTAATTCACACTGTCAAGTGTGAGACATTGCATTTTGTAAGGTCTAATAAGGTAAGAGAGTACTCACTAAATGGTAGGACCCCAGGAAGTACAGAAAAGTAGAGGGATCACGGTGTGCATACCCATAGATCCTTTAAGGCAACAGGTAACATGGACAGGGTGGTTAAAGGGATATTTGCCTTTATTAGTCAAGGCAATTCCATTAAACAAGAGTTTAATGGAAGGAAACTTGAAAAAAACATTCTGAGAGACAGAATTAATCTCCACTTGGGGAGGCAAGGATTAATCAAAAATAGTCAGCAAGGCTTTGTTAGTAGGAGAGTATGTTTGACAGATCTGAAAGTGGTTTCTGATGAGGTGAATGGGTGTGTAGATGAGGCAGATGCAGTCAATGTTGACTTTGAGAAGGCTTTTGACAGAGTGCCGCATGGGAGGCTGATCAACAAGATATGGGATCCAGGGCAACTTGGCAAATTGGCCTACTAACAGGAGGTAGAGGATGATGGTTGAAAATTACTTTTATGACTGGAAGCTTTTGTTCAGTGAGATACTGCAGGATTCAGTATTGCATCACTTGCTATTTATGTAGGGTATATTAATGAACCAGTTGAGTAATTTTGGTTAAGTAATTTTGCAGATGATATGATAAAAAGTGAGGAGGAAAGTGCTGGACCACAGAAGATATCAGCAAGCTGGACAGATGGACAGGACAGTGGCAAATAAAATTTAATCCTGAACATTGAGAGATGATGCAGTTTGGGAGGAGTATCAAGGCAAGGAAATGCACATTGAGTGGCAGGATCCTGGGCAGTACAGAGGATCAAAGAAACCAGTGTGTGTATATCCAGAGATTCTTGAAGGCAACAGGTAACACAGATAAGGTTATTAATAAGGGCATATGGAATACATGCCTTTGTTAGTTGAGACACTGAATACAAGAGCAGGGGATTATGATGGAGCAGCCTACGGTCACAGCTGGAGTACTGTGTACATTTCTGGTTGCTGCGTGATAGGAAGGCAGTGATTGCATTAATGAGGGTGCAGTGGTGATTCACCAGGATGGTACCTGGGCTGGAATGTTTCAGCTAGGAAGAGAGATTAGAAAGACTGGGATAGTTTTTCTTAGAGCCGAGAAGGCCAGTTGGCAGGGGAGAGGGGAAGGGGGTGGGATGGGTGTGGGAGGGAGATCTAAATTGAGGTGTATAGAATTATAGGAGATATAGATTGAGTGGGTAAGAAGAAACTCTTTCCCTGTCAATATCCAGAGGCAGTGATTTAAGCTAAGTGGCTGGAGGTGTAAAGGGGATTTAAGAAAAACAGCTTTTACCTAAAGGATGGTGGGTAACTGGAACCCACTGCATGAAAGAGGAGAGGCAGAAACCCTCACAATATTTAAGAGGCATTTCAATTTACACTTGAATTGTCATTACACATAAGGCTAGTGACTAAGTGGTGGGAAATGGAATTAGAATAGGTAGGAGCTTGATAGCCAGCATGGACATTCTGAGTGGAAGGACTTCATTCTGTATGTGAAACTATATGATTCGATGACTCTAATCCATCCACATCTCTTTTGGCCTACGTGTGAATCCAGATCTACATTAATGAGATCTTGTGTTCAAAGTTCACTGAAATGGTGCAGCGAGTTGTTCAGTTGTATATAACCACGAAAAGGTCTCATGAAGGGAATAAAACTAGATGGAACACCTGGCATTGACCTAAAGCACCCATAGTTCTATTGATCCCCACCCCATCCAGCTTGTGTCAAAATTCAAGCAATGGCCTGATATTGTCATTGTCACTCAGTCATAACCGTATCTTACAGAAAATGTCCCAATTCCCATCACCTCCATCCCTGATATGGTGGCACATTTGGGAGGTAATTGCCCTGGGAGTCTTTAACATTGGCTGAGTACTCTTGAAACATGGGCAAGGAAATGTCTGCTGATTACCATCTACTGCTCCCACCACTTCAGATGATGACTCCTTTCTCCTCCATGTTTCACATCACTTGGAAGATGCACTCAGGATGATCTGGGCACACCATGCATTCTGATTAGGAAACTTCAATAAACACTTCCATGTGTGTTTTGGTAATCCCACTACTAACCAGGATGGTGGAGTCCGAAAGAACATAACTGTTAGATTGGGCCAGCTGCAGATGGAGTCAGAACTATAAGAGGGAAAAGCATTCTTGATCTTACCTCACCAATCTGCTTGTAGCAGATGCATCTGTTCATGACAGGACTATTAGGAAAACCAGCTATATAAATCTTGTATCTACATGAGCAGGTCAGAGGGTGGGAATTTCATAATGAGTAACTCACCACCTGACTTCTCAAAATCTGTCCACCATCTCGATGGTACGAGTCAGCAGTGTGATGGATTGCTGTCTGTTTGTGAATGAATGCAGCTCTAACAAACAGTTAAAAGGCTCAACATTAGCCAAAACATAGCCGCTCGCTTGATTGGCATCCCAAATTACATATTCAACATTCCCTCTCTCCACCTCCAATACACAGTGGCAGTAATGTATAGCATCTACAAGATGCACTGCAGAAATTCTCCAAGGTTCCTTTAACAGCACCTTCCAAACCCATGACCAGGACTATTGTGTGGGTAAATCAGCACAAGATACCTTTAATTCAGCTACTTGTTAAGAAATCTGACAGAGATTAAGTACAGGAACAATGATTTAAACTTTATTGCATGTAGCAATCAAAATAAGACTCCTGAAGTAAACAAGGTAAGAATCACGACTTGACTTAACCTGATTAATGATAGAATTTAGCTATGATTCCACCAATGATGTCTGTCTCTGGAAGTGTTCAGGATTTCGATCCATATGCAAAGTTGTCCTCTGGAGTTTCCTGATGAGGAGCTTATGCTCGAAATGTTGATTCTCCTGCTCCTCAGATGCTGCCTGACTGGCTGTGCTTTTCCAGCACCACACTTTTTTACTCCGATCTCCAGCACCTGCAGTTGTCTCTTTCTCCTCTGGAATTCCACTGAAGGGGAGTTCTGGTGTCCAATTCGTATATAGACTTTCATTCTCAAGGTCCATGATGTGATATATTGATGATTCTTTAGATTCTTTCATCCAAATTAGTGACTACTTCTCCAAAACCATCAATTCTGCAGCTTGCTTTCTTATGAAAAGTAAAAATCACACAACACTAGGTTATAGTCCAACAGGTTTACTTGGAAGCACTAGCTTTCAGAGCGACGCTTCTTCATCCCACAGCCACCTAATGAAAGAGCAGTGCTCCGAAAGCTAGTGCTTCCAATTAAATCTGTTGGACTATAACCTGGTGTTGTGTGACTTTTAACTTTGTACACCCAAGTCCAACACCAGCATCTCAAATCATAACTATTATCAAAAGTAGTGCCTTTGTTGCAAATTACATTTGGCATTGAATGTCTACTTGAAGATACTTATTGCTGCAATTAACTCCCTAAATTCTTCTGCAGAGCAATTGGTCATACTTGTGGTATAAAGCAATCAGTTATCAAGCAAATGTCAAAACAGTTTTGTTCATATAGCTTTGACTCCCAGGCATGGCTAATTGCTTTCAATTCCTGTATAGATTTGTCCTTGTCCCTTAATCGTTTATTGCAGACAAAGTTATTGTGTGACAGTTTATCTTTGTTGATTTATTCAATCCATGAACAGTTATTAAAGTTCTGAAGTTTACACCATCACAGATCCTCTTCTTTGTTCATTGTTTTTAATATAATGAACAAA
The DNA here is from genome assembly GCF_047496795.1 of Chiloscyllium punctatum. Taxonomy (NCBI): domain Eukaryota; kingdom Metazoa; phylum Chordata; class Chondrichthyes; order Orectolobiformes; family Hemiscylliidae; genus Chiloscyllium; species Chiloscyllium punctatum. Next base: position 42,702,828 of record NC_092783.1, read on the forward strand.
CAATAGTAATTAGCCATTTTCCTCCATATTAGTTCATATCCAAACTGGGTTGCTATTCCATGCACGATTTAAAAATGCAGTATCTAATTATGTGGAAGATGTGTGCAAAGTAATAATCAATAAATAAAGTACAGACTAATAATCAGTAAATAAATCAGACGAGTAATAAACATGCAAAAAGAAATAAACATGCACAAAACAAAAATAAAGTAATAAACGTGCAGAGAACATAAATTGAGCAGTAAACATGCATTATGGTTCACCCATTGCAGCTTTAAGATTATCATATCTACAAGGTACAACCGAATGTGAAATAATATAAACCTACACGGTTGTGTGTATATTACTACCCCAATTCTAGCTGTCATCCCACCAAGAATGCTCCTTAATGTTTTTAATATCTGTCTTAATTCTCTGACTATTCTGCTGAACCTTAAATGTAACCGTGTGCTTTTCTCAAAACCCCTTTTATTTCTGGTGACTCAGTAGTTAGCAGTGCTGCCTCACAACACGAGGGATCTGGGTTCGACTCCACCTGTAACGTGACTGTGTGGAGTTTGCATATTCTCCCCCTGTCTGCTGGGGTTTCCTCCTGCAGTCCAATGCTATGCAGGTTAGGTGGTTTGGCCATGCTAATCTGCCTGTAGTATCGAGGTGGATTAACCATGGGAAATGCAAGTTTACATGGATAGGGTCTAGGTAGAATGCTGTTTGGTGGGTCTTTGGGGCTGAATGGTCTGCTTCTACACTGTAGACGTTTTTTGATTCTTCCAAATGTTCCTTTTGCAGGGCAATACAGACCGTATTTTTTTGCCAATAAGAAATAACCATTTCTATAGGTGGGTCAGGCAAATTAAAACTCATAGATTTTCTCTTCCTCATAATAACCTAAGTTAACCACTGTTCCTATGTGCAGAGGGATTTAAGGGTGAATGCAAAATGATAATCAGTGATGGGATAAGGCAGGTTTTGATAACAATGCCATTTTCCTTAGCGTTCTTTTCCAACTCTAATTGTGTTGTCTTGAGTGGAACTTGAAATTTGGAGTGTACAGTGAATTGTTTAATTACTCCCACTGGACTCAAAGCCACGAGTAGTTGTTTGGTTGTGTAGATGAGCTGGAGACTAACAGTCTGTTGGCATTATTTAAGTGTTGTCCTTCCCATCATTCAAAAGCATTTAGGGACAGCCTATGAATGTTGCTACATCCTGTGCATGAATATAAAGAAATGCATCAATAATGCTATTTTCTCTAATAATCACTGTATATAATCGTACTCCACACTCCTGTGTTTCTAGCATTTTCTTATTGAGCTTCAGGTTTCCAGTACCTGCAGCCAGTTGATTGATCTTAGCTTGCTACAGTAATGAGCTGGAAGAGACATAGTGGCCTGAATGGCCTCCTTTAGTTCATGAATTTTGACATTAAGAAGCTGTGCCTGCAATCCATATTGTAAGTCCAGGCACAAGCACCTGAGTTTTTGATTCATCTCCAGTTGGGAGGACATAATTGTGCAGCAATGCCACTGAGTACGAATTGGGAGTGTGACTGACTTGGAATTGTTGCATTGATTACAATCAAGATGTGTGCACCAGTACCAGTATTAGCAGTGTACAGCTGGGAATCATACACAGTAAAATGCAATTATGGACTGTTATCTCAGACATAACTCACTTAGAGGAAGTAACTCCTTTAAGAGTTTAGTATTCCTACCGTTTACAAATGCTTTATGAAGGGTAACATAATAACACAAGGAAATAAAATAAGCTAGATTAAATTGAGCAGTATACAAACTGTCTGATAGTTCCTGATGTGACATTGTTAATGCTCAGAAGCAAATTGATGTCAATCGCAGATAAATTAACTTTGGTTTTAAGGGTTATCTTATAACATAGTTAGATGAACAATTATTAGCATTCAAGCAAAATGAAAGATTGGTGCTAATCTACAGCAATGCACATCATTGGCACAATCACTTAACATTTGCTGTGCAGTCATGATTAACTATTGCTCAGAATTACATTGATAGTAGTTTTATTTTGAGGCAATAAGCTTTAGAACGTAAAATATTGTGCCAGTAATCAAATGTTATTTCTAAGTTAACTGAATTGGAAACAAAGGTGAAAATTATATTACAGTTGCACAGAGCTCTGCTAAGATCCTTGACCCTTTGCAATTCACCTGTCAGTGCAACAGGTCCACAGCAGATACCATCTCCCTGGTTGGACTCTCATCCCTGGAACATCTGGATAACAAAGATAGCTATGTCAGGCTCCTGCTTATTGACTACAACTCCGCCTTCAACATCATAGTTCCAAACAAATATCATAGTTCCAAACAAACTCATCTCTAAACTCCGAGACCGATGTCTTGTCCACTCCTTCTGTGACTGGATCCCTGACTTCCTGACACTATAGACCGCAGTCAGTAAGAATAGGCGTTGACACTTCGTCCACCATAATCCTCAACACCAGTGCCCCACAAGGTTTCATACTCAGCCCCCTACTGTACGACATACAGACTCATGCCTGTGTGGTCAAATTCCATTCCAACTCCATTTACAAGTTTGATGAGGACACCACCGTCATAGGGCGGATCTTAAACAACAACGAGACAGAATACAGGAAAGGAACTGAGTGCTTAGCTGTATGGTGTAAAGAAAACAATCTCTCCATCGATGTCAACATAATGAAGGAGCTGGTCATTGACTTCAGGAACCACAGTGCAAGACATGTATCGATGGTGCTGAGGTGGAAATGATCGAGAGTGTCAAGTTCCTGGGACTGATGATCACCGACAATCTCTCCTGGTCCACCCATGTCAACACAATGGTCAAGAAAGTACAACAATGTCTCTACTTCCTCAGGAGGCTAAGTGAATTTTGCCCAAGGACTCTAATTTTTAAAGATGTGCTATAGAAAGCATTCTATCTGGATGCATCACAGTGCAGTTTGGTAACTGCTCTTCCTAAGATCGCAAGAAAATACAGAGAGTTGCGAACACAGCCTAATCCATCAAACAAACCAGCTTTCCATCCATCAACTCAATCTATACTTGCTGCTGCCTTGGGAAAGCAACTAACATAATTAAAGATCCCTCCCAGAGACATTGGGCAGAAGATATAAAAGTTTGCATACACTACAAATAGATTCAAGAACAACTTCTTCGCTGCTGTAACTAGACTTCTGAATGCACCTCTCAAACTTTAAATTTAATGTTGATCTCACTCTGTGCACCTTCTCTGCAGCTGAAACGTTGTATTCTTCACTCTGTTCTATTACCCTAATGCACTTTGTATGGTAAGATCTAAACCTGTACTGCATGCAAAACAGAACTTTTCACTGTATATAAATTCATGTGATAATAATAAACCAAATCAAATCAAAGATCCCATCTGGAGTACTGCATATTGCATCTCAGAATGTTATATTAGCCTTGGAGGAGATTCAGAGTAAGTTCATCAGAGTGATGTAGTCCTGTCTTCACTGCAGAGATTGCTCTCTCAAGAATTTGATATTGAAGAAATATTGCCACACTCCTAACTGGTTTGCAGTTTTCTGACTACAACTGTCTTAGGTGGGACTCTTTCAAAATCCAGACTGATGTTAAACAAGGCTGTGCGATAGCACCACCCCTCCATTCCCTTTATATTATGTTTGACAGTAGGTAATCAATTTAAAGATCAATTCCCTCTGATGTGAGTACTAAAAGCTGCATCACCCTTCAACTTCAGTCTCTCTGTGTCAAGACTAGACTGACTAACACAGATGAACATGATTTACAGTTTGAAAAAAACTGCAGTGTCATTGGTCACTGCACCAGACTTCTAAATCACTCTTGATCTCTTAGTTCTGCACTCGACAGATTCGGCTGTTCTTGAATGTTGCCAAATTCATTGATAAATCCTGACCTGGTCAGTGAAATGTTCCACTTCAGTGTTGAGCCTTTCCCATACTTTGGTAGTTATCTCTGTCAAAAGGCAAGGTTATCCAATACTCCATCCCCTGTGGCTGCCCAATCTTCTACAAACTATGTGGAAGAGCCCATCCTCCGCAGTTATACTGGCACCATACTCCACCTTTTCCTCCGCTACATTGATGATTGTATCGGCAGCATCTCATGCTTCCACAAGGAGGTTGAACAGTTCATCAACTTCACTACCACCTTCCGCCCTGACCTGAAGTTCAACTGGACCATCTCAGATACCTCTTTCCCCAGTGACATCTCCAGCGACAGACTCAACCACAGACAACTATCTCAAATGCACTGGTTCTCACAGCTACCTGGACTACACCTCCTCCTTACCACACCAACCCCCCCCCCACAAAATGTAAAAATGAGATCCCTTATTCCCAATTTATCCACCTCCACGGTATCTGTTCCTGGGAGGATCAATTCCACTCCAGGACACCTGAGAAGGCCACTTGTTTCAAAGACCACAATTTCCCCTCCCAGGTGATCAACAATACCCTCCAGCATATCTTCTTCACTACCTGCACCTTTGCACTTGAACCCCACCTCTTCAACTGCAACAAGGATAGTAACCCCTTGGTCCTCACCTTGTATCCCACTAATCTCCAGATACAGCGCATTATCCTCTGCCATTTCAGCCACCTACAATCAGACACCACCACTAGAGATATACTTCCTCTATCAGCGTACTACAGAGACTATTCCTTCCTACAGTGACTCCCTCGTTAGGTCCATGTTCCCCACCAAACAACCCTCCACTCCAGGCATCTTCCCTTGCCACTGTAAGAGGTATAAAACCTGCACCCACACCTTCCCCCTCAACCCTGTCCAAGGCCCAAGGAACCTTCCACATCCAGCAGAGATTTTCCTGCACATCCCAACACCTGTGTCCATTGCTCTCAATGTGGTCTCCTCTGCATTGGGGAGACAGGATGTCAACTTGCAGAATGTATCAGGGAACATCTCTGGGACACACACACCAAACAACCCTATTGCCCTGTGGCCAACCACTTCAACTCCTCCTCCCACTCTGCCAAGAACATGCAAGTCTTGGGTTGCCTCAGTCGCTAAATGCAAACCACTTGATGACTGGAGGAAGAATGCCTCATCTTCTACCTTGGGACCCTCCAACCACATGGCATCAATATCAATTTCACCAATTTCCTTATCCCCTGTTCCCCACCTCATCCCAGATCCAACCCTCCAACTCAGCACTATCCTCTTAAATTGTCCTACCTGTCCATCTTCCTTCTCACCCATCTGCTCCACACTCCCCTCCAACCTATCACTATCATCTCTCCACCTGCATCTACCTAACGCCTTCCCCCAAGCCCGAGTGCCATTCCTATTTATCTCTCAGTTCCCTTACCCATCCCCTTTACCCCAACATTCCTGATGTAGGGCTTATGCCAGAAATGTCAATTCTCTTGCTCCTGGGATACTGCTTGACCTATCGTGTTTTTCAAGTGCCACACTTTTAAACTCTGATCTCCATCTTCTGCAGTCCTCACTTTCGCCTAATCACTGTAACCTCAGTGCGAAGCCTCTTCTAAGGATGCCCACCTTGAAGAAAGTTAAAAATCACACAACACCAGGTTATAGTCCAACAGGTTTAATTGAAAGCACACTAGCTCTCAGAGTGCCGCTCCTTCATTCACAACCATCTAAGGAGCGTCATTCCACTTCAGTGTTGAGCCTTTCCCATACTTTGGTAGCTATCTCTGTCAAAAGGCAGAGATATAACCTGGTGTCGTGTGATTTTTAACTTTGTACACCCCAGTCCAACACCGGCATCTCCAAATCATCACCTTGAAGAAGCTCTCCTCCTCCCTCCACAAGGATCTCTGTGAGTCTTTCTCTCTCACTGCAACCCCAGGTTATCTCCTCTGCCCTCAATCTCTTCAACCACGTCCTGAAGCAGACACAATACTACAGCCACGTCTTCTTCCTCAACACCTGCCTACACAACCGATGTATCCCACATGGACTCCAGACTACATTCAGACCATCACGATTTGGACCTACCGGGATAACCACGACCTACAGTGAATCCAAAGCTTCCAGAAATGGTTCTCCCACCAGATTGTCCACTCCACGCTCACAACTATGCACTGCCTCCTACTCTCCCTGCAGTCAGCCTTGTCCCAGCTCAGGGCCACACTCTCCCAGACCTGCAAAAGATCCTGAGAAAGATCCACACACTCAACAAATGCTTTTTCTCCAGCTTATCAGACATCAAGGAATGTAATTTCACCAAACTCTCATGTACTTACCTCCAGGCCTGGGATCCCTCGAGCACTCCAGACCCTTCGCCCAGCCTCTGGAACCAGTTGGACATTATCCACATGGCCTCTACAGCCACCACCCCACTGCAAATGATGACATCACCTTCGCACCAGCCGTCCCACAGAACGCAGCCACCGCTGACCATACCGCTTCTGCATCGCTGCTCGAACTACTGCCTCTGCAATCGTTGCCATAACCTCCGCCGCTGATACATCCACGAATACTGCTTGCTATGTCACTTCCTCCCCAGTTGTTGCCGCTGCCTACGCCTACTGCCTCCACCGATGTCACTCACCGGAACACCACCGATGACCACACCACCGCCAAAAGTACCCCTTCCGCTTGCACCATTGTAGATGCCATTTCTGCCCCATGGTTGCTGCTAAACGTGCCACTTCCACCCTCATTGTTGTCACTCACCCCAGACCCGCCGACCATGTTGCCTCCGCAGTCACCACTGAGAACCCACTTTCATGAATGCCACTCAGAATGGCACTTCTGGCCTCCCAGGTGCAACAGATACACCACTTCTGACCTCCCTGACCGCCACTGTTTACATCACTTCCTCTGGTGATGTCACCCATGATGACACCAATATCACATGACTGTACCCACTTCAGAGACAGTCTCCACCCACACTCCCAACTCCAGCTCTCCACCAGGTCCTGGTCCCAACCCTGCCAGGTTTTTATCATCGCCCCCAAGACCTCACGCTCACTGAGGATGAACGAACATGCTCAGTCACAGGATGACCAATGACAGAAACTGAGTTTATCCCAGCCTTGAGTCATGTAAAAAAGCAATGGGTCTTAATCACTGATTTAAACTTGTCTCCAAAGGTAATAATGTACTTCCTATAATTAATTCATCACAATTGAAAACAGTATTCCAGATGTAGTCTAACCAGTGCTTAATAAGCAAACAAAAATTATATTTGTACTGCTCTTTTCAATATTAAAATGACTCAATGAACTAAATTTTTAATGCAGTTATGTGGGCAAAAATGATGTGAGCCAAATGGCATCTTTTGATTTGTACTCAATCTCTCATTTAATTCAACCCTCTATCTTTATTACCTTATTACTACAACGAGTAATTGGTATGACAATATCACAGACATATTTATGAATCACTTTTATATCTGCTTAATTTTTTAATGTGTATAGAGATCTAACAAATGAAACCTACAGTTTAAGCCCTAAATTATGCACCACAATTTGAATAAAATGAGATTTGCTTCGAGCCATTTTCCATTACACTTTAATTGATCACAGGACTCAATTTCCATTCAAATCTTATGCACGAAATACTGAACTAGCCAAGGTGCCTGATGTTGAAATGTAATTTTCATTACACAGCAAATCATGCATAATGGGCGCTGGTTCACAGCAGTATTGTTTACTCCCTACAAAATTGGAAGTAAGGCACAATCAAAATAAGATTGTACAGCAATAAAACAAGTACTTAAATTCTTAAAGAGTTTGCTTTAGCAAATAAAGAGAGACCGGTTTCAATGGCTGGGACTTCATTTCTGGTAATTGTGAAAAGAGCCCAGAGAGGAGATGAAGCTTTGTTATTATATAATGAGTGTTTAAGATTTGAAATGCACTGCCTGGGGTAGGTTGGGGACAGTAGATGTAATACTGGGAAAGGCAAGAAAGAGGACACGAGGAAGTGCAGATCAGCTGTGGTCCTATTGAATTGAAAGGCTGAATGACCTACCCCTGTTCCTATTTCTTATGGTTTTATGGTTTAAACCATAAGATTATAGCAGAGAATTAAGGTTCATGGTGTAAAGGGTAGATGATTGTCATGGATAGAAGATTTGCTGACTAACAGGAAGGAAGCAGTAGGAATAAATGGGTCTTTTTCAGGTTGATTTGATTAGAATTGATTTACAGTCATAGAGTCATAGAGATGTTCAGCATGGAAACAGACTCTTCAGTCCAACCCGTCCATGCCGACCTGATATCCCAACCCAATCTAGTCCCAACTGCCAGCACCCGGCCTATATCGCTTCAAATCCTTCCAAATGCCTCTTAAATGTTGCAATTTTACTAGCCTCCATCACTTCCTCTGGCAGCTCATTCCATACACGTACCACCCTCTGTGTGAAAAAGTTGCCACTTAGGTCTCGTTTATATCTTTCCTCTCTCACCCTAAACCTATGCCCTCTAGTTCTGGACTCCCGACCTCAGGGAAAAGACTTTGTCTATTTATCCTATTTATGCCCCTCATAATTTCGTAAACCTCAGCCTCCAATGCTCCAGGGAAAACAGCCCCAGCCTGTCCAGCCTCTTCCTATAGCTCAAATCCTCCAACCCTGGCAACATTCTTGCTAATCTTTTCTGAACCCTCACATGTATGGAGATATGATGAGAAGAATTGCTTTGCATGTTAATCAGACAAATCATACTTTACATAAGTACATCAGGGTAGTGATATGCCACAGGGATCGGTGCTGAGAACTCAGCTGTTTATAGTTTAAATATATTACATAGATGAAGGAATGCAAATTTTGATTACCAGATTTTCTGATTGCAAAGATTATTTGGAAAATATGTTGTGACGAGCATGTCAACATTTTCAAGAGACAAATAGATAAATTAGGTGAATGTACAAAGATCTGGAGTATGGTGTATGAAAAGATAAAATTGTACACTTTTACAGGAAGGATAATAAAGAAGCATATGATTTTTTTTAAAAAAAGAAATATTGCAGAGGGATCTGGGTATCCTAGTGTATGAATCTCTAGAGGTTATTGTGCAGCACAGCAGGTAGTGAGGAAACCTAATAAAAATATGATCATTTATTGCAAAGGGAACTGAATATGAAAGTAGGGAAGTTATACAGTGTACTGATGGGACCATATCTGGAGTACTATGCACAGTATTGGTCACCTTATTTAAGAAATGACATAACTGCATTGGAAACAGTTCAGAGAAATTTTACCAAACTTAAACCTGGAATGAGTGCATTGCCTTATGAGGAATGATTTGACCGGCTGGGCTTGCATCTATTGTTGTATAGAAGAGTAAGTAACAACTTAATTGAAACATTATAGTTCCTGAGGGCTGTTGACAGGATAGTTGTGGAGAGATTTCCTCTTATGGGACAATCCAGATCTATAGCTCACTATTTAAAAGTGACATGTTGCCAATGCAAACAGAGACAAGACAGAGTATTTTTTCTCTCAGAAGGTTTTGAGTCTTTGCAAGAGTTTTCCTGAAAAGGTGGTTGAATATTTTTAAAGCAGAGAAAGATGGATTCTTGTTAAGCAAGGGAAGGTGGGGTGAAAGGTTATCAGGGAATGATGATTTGAGGTTATAAATCACATCAGCCATGATCTTATTGAATAGTGGAACAGGGTCATCAGACTGAATGGCCTATTCCTCTTCCTTGTGTGTTTCTATAGCCTCAAGTCTGATGTTACTGCACATTCCATACACAAAACTGACTTCACGCTCCAGAGGGTGACTGAATGTGAAGTTGGCACCTTTAATGCCAGAATGCCGCATGTCTTAAAGATACAGGGTTGTCTGATCTCCAAACTATTCAATTACACAACAGTTGATGGCTTAACTGCTCTTTAAAATGGTCCAACAAGTTAATCAGTTGTACCAAAATTATTATCTTCAATTCAAGTAAAAGGTCTACCTTGGAGCAAATAGCAATGCTCGCTTTGTCAATGATATTTGCATCCTGACAATGCATTTTTAAAACTCTTTACTGCTCAATTTTAATTTGAAGTATTTTTAAATTAATATTTTCAGATAAATCTCAAATGTGAATGGAAAATCCAATTGTTTTGCATGGAAACAGATTTTGTACAGCTTTCTGTGTATTCTTTTGTGAAGGAATGATTCTTGCCTGTTTTTAAGCATACATTTATACCTGATGAAACTTGTTTGTTCTGGGATTGTACTCCAGGGATCAATATCCTGGGGAATTAGAAAGATGCACAACAGAACAGATATCATAAAGCAAAGTCACTTGAGACTTCTTAATTACTTAGTTGACTTCATCAAGAAGTCACAAAGAACAGAATGAGTAACAAATAAAAGAGCTATTCCTTAGTGCCTGCAACAACTCTTCCAGATCCTTTTGTGTAGTTTGTTCTCTCTAAAATCAATGAGTTGAATGCCTTTGGACTTCTTCCATTAACTTTACCTTTGGTCCCCAGAAAATTCCATTCATTTCTACTACTGCTGAAGTTGCAATGATGAAATGTGAGACTCTCTGAGGGAATTTATCCACCAAATATTTTAAAAGACACTAGTGCTGAATATCTGCTGAGTGTGAGCTGCATGCGGAAGTAATCATTGAGACATCAATGTGGACGGTGTTTACTGATCACTTGGCCAGTGCTTGTTGGTTGAATGAACTTGGTTGTGTGACAACAAGAAGTACCCACCATGCAAGTGAGGTCAGTAGAGTCATTGAGTCATACATCACAGAAACAGACTATTCAGTCCAACCTGTCTGTGCTGACCAGACATCCTAATCTGACCTAGTCCCATTTGCCAGCATTTGGACTATAACCCTTCCTTTTCACATGTCCATCTAGATACCTTTTAAATAGTATAATTGTACCAGCCTGCATCACTTGCTCTGGCAGCTCATTGCATACATATACCACCCTCTGTGTGAAAATGTTACCCTCAGGTCGTTTTTAACTCTTTCCTCTCTCACCTTTAAACCTATGCCCTCTAGCTTTGGACTCACCCACCGTAGAAAAAAAAAGACCTTGGCTATTCACCCTATCCAAGCCCCTCATGATTTTATAAACCTCTAGAAGATCATTCCTCAGCAGCCTACTCTCCAGGGATAAAAGCCTCAGTCTACTCAGCCTCTCCCTATAACTCAAACCTTCCAACCCTGACAACATCCTTGTAAATGTCATTCGACTCTCAAGTTTAACAGCATCTTTCCAAAAGAAAGGTGACCAGAATTGTATACAATTCTAAAAGTGGCCTCACCAATGTCCTGTACATCCTCAACATGCCACCCGAACTCCTATATTCAATGTTCTGATGAATGAAGGCAAGCGTGCTAAACATCTTCTTCACCACCCTGATTTGATTAAGGAATGGCTTGCCATTTGAGTAAGGCAAAAACATCCTTTTCTAATAGCGACCAAGTGAAAATATACTGAAAAGGAATCAAGATTACTTTCAAAGGCACTTGCTAGAATTTAGCCCAGGACCCCCAATAAGGCCCCCTTCCAGGGTTTGCAGACTTGGCATTCATCATCCCAGGAAGCCACTGATCACACCTCTCATCAACTAAAAGGACAGAGCACAAGAATTCTGATGTTTGGATTCCTTTCCTCTGCTCACCTCGCAGTGAATTCAACAAATGCTTCGGTTTAAAATGAACTAGATCCCAATGCATATTGTAGTCCATTGAGTGGACGGTCAGTAACAGGAGCTTGGAAGGAGTACACAGAAATGGTCACAAAGGAGATAACTGAGGAGAGTAATGCTGAGGAAATATTTGATGGCAACACTTCGTCTGCATTCTCCACCCCGATACTGTTCATTACTCAGCCCATCTCTTTTCCAAGATGTACAAACAGGGACTGCTTTAGAAGTTAATCTTTTCAACCTGTTCTTATCTCACAGAACTGATTTTTGTCCTCCCTTGCAGCTGATGTTCAATTTAACAAAATCTGATCAATTGTATTTATCATTGTTAAAATTAATTTTATATTGTATTGCATTGTATTGTATTATTATATTATATTGTATTATAATATTATATTGTACTGGTGTACTGTGGTTTTTCACACATTCAACAAAATGTATTCTATTATATTACATAACAACTGAGTTTTGTAACTAATTACATTCTCTGATGGGAACACATCTAAAATATGACCACCACAGGTGCTGATTGATTTGCTTGTGTTTTTGACATTTTGTATCTCTAGCATTCACAGTTAATTTGTTTTCTACCTGTTGTCAGTTGGCAGTCTGAAAAGATGAATGATAATTAATCAAACCTGCAGGGTAGGGATTCTAACTTGTAGATCTAGCAGGAAACTGGAAGACAACAGAGTGAGATAGATTAACAGAGTAAAGATGCAAGTGGTGATAAAGTGACAGTTGGTATAGAGGGGGAAGTGAATGGAGGGTTGAGAGAGGTGAACGTTATTAGAGCAAGAGGCTGTGGTCTCGTGCTTTGCTCAAATTGGAAGAGGCAGGGTAGTGAAGTGAGTGAGGGAATATTAGAAAGTTCGCTGAACTGTTGGAAGCTGAAGGGGAATGAGGTTAAAAGGAGTGATCAAAGGAGGTAACTGAGCAGAGTAATGCTGAGGAAATATTTGATGGTTACACTTACTCTGCATTCTCTACCCGGATACTGTAAATTACTCAGCCCATCTCGTTTCCAAGATGTACAAACAGGACTGCCTTAGAAGTTAATCTTTTCAACCTGTTCTTATCTCACAGAATTGATTTTTGTCCTTTTTTTATTCTGTTTTACTCATATTGGGAAGGGTTTGGTGGGATATGGGCCAGGTGCTGGCAGGTGGGACTAGATTGGGTTGGGATATCTGGTCGGCATGGACAAGTTGGACCAAAGGGTCTGTTTCCGTGCTGTCCATCTCTATGTCACTATGACTCTTTATTGTCCACTGTTTTTAATAGTTACCTATTTCCTGATACTAATTATCTCCTTTTCACCATTAACATCCATACCTCTATATTTCTGTTTTCCATTAGGATGGTCTAGGGTCTGGACTTTCTTGAGCAGAAGCTTGACCAGCTCCCAGTGACTCCCCACATTGTCTGGCTCAATTGTTCTCAAATTGAATTAGTTCATCTTTGACTCCACTCCCTACCATCAACAAAAATAGTTTTGGTATTAAAAGTGCATGATGGAAAATGTGTGCCTCTTCATAGAAAAGTTTGTAAGTGAATCAAGGTCACACACCGTTCTCCAATCATTTGACACTTGAGTCTCCACAAACCCTACATCTCAGGGATATGGGAGCTCAGCAAATCACTGCAAACAACAAGACTGAAGAACTTGAATCCATCTTCATCCAGGAGTGCCATTATTGATGATTCACCACATTCTCCTCTTCACATCTGCAAAATCACAGATGCCAGTCTTCAAGTGATTTGATTCACTCCAGGTGATATCATGAAAATAGCTCAAGGCATTGAGTCATTGACAGGGCTATCAGGAGGCACTTGCAAAGGAATGATAACTTACCAATGCTCAGTTTGGTTACAGGTCATTCAGCTCTTGACTGCTGTAGTGGTAGGATTAAAAATGCTATCTTCAAACCAAATAATTAAGGGTTAATCATTCAGGGTTAACTAGACATGACAATCAAAATAAAGTAAAAAAACTATGTGGAAAACAGGACTAATGCAAAAACAATCTATTTTGACTGAGGGGTAACCATGTGACACTAAACTGTCTGTGAGAACTGTCATGTTGGACCCTCACAAGAAGGCACCTAAAGATGTTATCTTATACAATAGAACGTCTGAAAAAGTACTGTAGGTACCATGAAATAATGATACAGCATGTAATCTTAGATTCAGGACAGTGATAATATCAGGGACTTTGCACCATTCATTGGACTTCACATTGGGCATGGATTTGTGACACTAAGAAGGCAGTGACAATTATTGGCTTAATGCCTGGGTTATTTGCTGTTGGACTTCATCTCGGACCATGTTTCTCGAACTGTGTCAAGATCCTCAAGTTCTCCAGACTGACCAATATAAAGCAGGGTCCCTGAAGGTCAATATACATTTGTTGCCTAATATAAATTTACTTTTGTATGTATTGCATTGTAAAGCCCCAATTAATATCTCTGAACAAGTGATGGCAATCCTGAACTAATTAGTACATAATAACCAAGTATTTGAGTCACCTTTGGTAATAAGAGTGGTACATTATAACAGATCATTTGAACAGATGAAAAGTGATTAATTTGAACCGTTTCTCTCTTCATAGGTGGTACCAGAACTATCGACGGTTTCAGATTTCCACTGTCTATGGTATTTTGCTCAAGTGATAAAAAAGCACTATTTATCAATGTTTAGATTTGAACTTTGGAAAGTGTGCTGATAATGGCACTTGTCACAATACTTGTTTAATCTTTTTCCTAACAGGATATTCATCAGAACAAAATGCCATACCTGTCAGTTCCAAACAATCTAAAATGCTGCTGTTCATAGACTGACCTTCATCCTTTATTAAGTTACTCATTTTTGCTTTTATTGATTTTGATCTTCATGCCACCATGAAAGATGTTAAATCTTAAGAAATGCTAAAACAAAAAGCTAAATGCCACGACAAGTACTTTTTTTTTTAACAATCTGAAGGTTTGATCTATTTCTCTCAACCACATTACTAGACTAAACTTTTGGAATTTGCTGAAATTTTTATCTTGCAACATAAAAAATTAAATGTCATTTGAGCAGCTGCAGCTGTTGATCCCTAAAGTTAGAGTTCAACATTCCTTTGAGCTTATTCCATATACATTTGCTCCACAATTTTTTTTCCAATTAGTCATTTGTGTGATGGGGGTATCATTAGCTGGCTAGCGTTTATTGTCCATCCCTAGTTGCCCTTGAGAAGGTGGTGATGAGCTGTGGCCTTGAAACACTGCAGTCCACGCACTATAGGTTTACCCACAATGCCCTTACTGAAGGAATTCCAGGATCTTGACCCAGCAACAATGAATATGTATTTCCAGGTCAGGATATGAGTAGCTTGCAGGTGGTGATGTTCCCATGTATCTGCTGACCTTGTCCTTCTAGATGGAAGTGGTTGTAGGTTTGGCAAGTGCTTTCTAAGGATCTTTGATAAATTTCTGCATAGATTTCTTGTAGATAGTACACACTACTGTTACTGAGCATCAGTGGAAGAGGGAAAGGATGCTTGGTTGTTTGCCCTGGATGGTGTCAAATATCTTGAGTGTTTTTGAGGGTGCACTCATCCTGGCAAGTGGGAAGTATTCCATCATAATCCTGACTTATTTCTTGTAGATGGTGGACAGTCTTTGGAGAGTCAGGGGTTGAATCACTCACCACAGTATTCCAAGCCTCTGACCTACTCTTGTAGTCACTGTATTGATATGGTGAGTTCAGTTGAGTTTCTGGTCAATGGTAATTCTCAGATCTTGAAATTGGAGAATTTAATGATTGGTAACACCATGTAATGTCAAGAGGCAGTAGTTAGGCTCCCTCTTACTGGAGATGGACATTGCCTGGCATGTGTATAGTGTGAATGTTACTTGCCAACATGTCAGCCCAAGCCTGGAAATTGTCCAGATCTTGTTGCATTTGAACATGGACTGCTTCAGCATCTAAGGACTCACTAATGGAACTGAACATTGTACAAACGTTGATGAACATCCTCACTTTTGACCTTATGATGGAGAGAAGGCTATTAATGAAAATGGTTGGGCTTTGGACACTACCCTCAGGAACTCCTGCAGGGATGTTCTGAAGCTGAGACAAGACAGTGAGACAGAAGGAGAGTAAGAAGGGGGATATCAGGCATAAAAAGGCATCTCAGAACAGAGCAAAAACAATGACTGCAGATGCTGGAAACCAGATTCTGGATTAGTGGTGCTGGAAAAGCACAGCAGTTCAGGCAGCAACCAAGGAGCAGTAAAATCCTGATGAAGGGCTTTTGCCCAAAACGTCGATTTTACTGCTCCTTGGATGCTGCCTGAACTGCTGTGCTCTACCAGCACCACTAATCCAGAATATCAGAACAGATACAAGGGAGAATGTTGAAGTAGTAACATTAGTGAACAATCCTAATGTTTTCCTGGATGGAGAATGCCTCAAAGGAAATTAAAAGTGGATGGACATGTTGGAATTAAGTTCTTTCTCCATGCTTCAATTTTGGGGGACTGTTGGGGCAGAGTGTGTATTGTATCATTTCTGTCAGCACAGCAACTGAATAATAATGAGATCCATCCCTGATAATTGTTCAGGCCTCAGATAATGTAAATTATGTGTGTGGCATGCTGTCTTTGCTCATCCACCATTCAACAGAAGTGGCCACACGAACATCTATCCTAAGGAAACTTTATGTTTGTTTCATCTTCTGGTGGTAGGTGTCTGATTGCCTCAGAAATGACTCTATTATGTTCTGGTAGATTGAAACAGGAGCCTTTTATTTAGATGATCTATTTACATGGCCATAAATGTGTACAAACATAGCAGCTCTTTGTGAAATCTCTCTCCAGACTCTTACCTAATCATGTGATAGCATCAAAATTCCATGATCATTAAAGACTCATACTGTTAGCCCATTATTCCACATTATTCAAGGTTTAATGCCAAATTGCAATCTTTCGTAATTGGGACAGTGTGGTACCAGTTCTAACATGACTTATGGTGGGGTTCCTCTGAATTCCTGCCTCACTTCTGCAGCTTTGCCCATGGCCTGGAGAGAATTGGCACACTGTCTACTTCTCAAGACTTTTAAGTTAGGGAACCTCGCAGGTACTAGGGAGATGGGTGTGGGGATCATTCCCCTCTTCCAACATCTGGGCCCCACTCTCGTGTTTTACCTGCACATGACTTGTTCATTGAGAACTGTCGATGTCATATAAGTCTGTTCCCTTCATTCATTCAACCTTATCTTCCTCCGCGTTGACAGTTCTCCATGCACTCAGTTCCAAACCTGAATTTGTAATGAAACCTGCCAACAAGAGTGGTTTTGTTTTCTGGCATACTGACCTCTACCTGGCAGAGGTTGAACACTCACTCTCAAATAGTTCTTCTATCTCCCCTTGGACCACAAAGCCACCATCAACCACAACGCTATTGTATCCACAATGATCACTAACCTCATTTCATCTGTGATCTTCCCCAACAGCCTCCAAGCTCAGAATCCCTCAATTTCTACCTCCTTCTACCTCTATCTCACTTTTATCTCCTTCCCAGTTAATGTAAAGAAGGCTTGAACCATTGACTGGTTTCTCTCCACAAATACTGCCAGATCTACTGAATTTTCTCCAACTATTTCTGTTTTTGAACTGTATCATTATTCCTTTATTTTGCATTTTAGTTTCTTATTAGTTGTAATCCTATTAAAAGGGAACACTTTAGTTTGTTTTTGGTTAATGGTGCTGAGACAACTCAGTATCTCTTAATCAGTTAAGTTAAAAGAAAGCAAATTAATCCTAACAGGGCTACAAAGGCTGGAATTTTTATACAGACAATGACAATGAAATGGTCAGTACTCCCTGAAATTACTGCCCCAAAAGCTGACAGCAACTTGTGGAATTTGCACATGCATTGAAAAATGTGGAAAGTCAGAAGCTGCTGTCAATAATTTTACAGGCTGTTGCATGTGCAGTTTGATACGGGGTTTTTAAACTGAGAACTAACTTCATAATTACTGCAAAACTCCTCCATTTGCCTGGAAAGCTAATTTTATATTGGTGGAATGTATAATGTCTCCATTAGGATTAAAGCAATTTTTAAAATGTTTGTTTACATTAATATTTTAGTTTCTGTCTAAATTCACTCAATCATTTATTTCACTACCAGAAAATACAAGTGTAAAGTGAGAGATACTGGCCCAAACAAACAGTTACAACTGGGGTAAACTCTCGTGCTTAATTCAAAACCAGCAATATAGAAAAGATTTATCCCATGCAACAATCTGTGAAAACTCGATAGGCCAAGAACTAGTTCAAATAAAAATTAACAACTCTATTTCTTGAAGTATAACTGAGATTAATTAACTAACAACTATTTACAAATCCTTATTCTAACCTATATTTTACCTTGCCTTCTTTAATACTAATCCGATAAAACTCCCAACTAAGATTTAGAGAAAAAAATCCAAACTTTAAAACTAGCCAGTGGTCAAATCTTCTTTTTATCTTCGACAGTAGATTGGCTCTCCAGGTCAGTGTTGAGGTTTTTCTCTGTGCAAACTCCTTCTCTAGATAGGTACCTCTCAGAGAGTTCTGACTAGCAGTCTATATCTGTTGGTCTGGTAGCAGTTCTCCTCCCAACTGTTCATTTTTTCCCCCGTCTTATACCCCAAAGCATTGGATTGTGTCATTGGCTTTCAAGATTGTCAATATACTCAAATCAAACTTGATTGGAAGTTGGTATTTTTCAGGGTATAATTTAAACTGATTTGCCAATTTCAAATTTGTTTTGTCATTTCCAGGCAACTAGCTACCCCAGTAGCTGGAGCACATGTTACATTGTATATTATTGAGAACACTTGGTGCTGTCACTACTAGCGTTTATTCTCTTAAATGTATAGTGCACCCACATCTTCAAAACATCAGATCACCAGAAATCAGACTTACAACCATATCTGTGTTTCAGGATGCATCAAAAGTCCCATAGAGGTCAGCACAGTGGGAATTACCCAGGAAATTTGAAAATCCAATTGTGAATTTCACTGCTCCCTGTGACATTCTGTAAATATCTCTTGAGTTACTCAGAGACTTTGGGCAGTTCCAATTTTTATTAGCTGAATAGTAAGTCAGGAAATTTTAGACAGAAAAATCTCTGTCTGACTTCTAGTCATAACAGGACTAACCCCCAAACACTCACACTGATCGCTCAACACTCGCCTATGCTCCCTGACTATTCCTTGGATATGGTCTATAACTCTCCCAGCCCCGCTAACTAATCCTTGGGCTTCCTAACTCCTTCATGACACCAGTAACAATCTGACAAGGCCCACCCCCTGACTTCCCATCATTTGAGTACCCCCCCCCCAATCCAAATCAATCTGACTAGCCCCTCCTGATATGACAAAACTTCCTAAAATGTCAATTCCTGACCCACCTACCCAATCACCTACTTCCTGGAGGGTGTTGAGCTTCTAGAGTGCAGTTAGAATTATACTCATCCAGGAAAATGGTGAATATTGCACCAGACATCTGACTTGCACCTTATATGTGATGAAAAGGCTTTGGGCAGTCAGGTGGTGAGCTATCTACTGCAGAATGCTTAGCTTCTGACCAGCTGATATAGCCACAGTATTTATAACGCTGCTCCACTTCAGTTTCTGGTCATTGGTAATTCCTAAAATGTTAACAGTGGAGTATACAGAGATGGTGAAGCAATTTAATATCAAGAGGAAGTAGTTGGATTCTCACCTTGTGTGACATAAACGTAACTTGCCATTAACAAACCCAAGCCTGAACATTGTTCAAGTTTTGCTGCATATGAATACAGGCTGCATTGTTATAATGAGTAATGAAGGCTAAACAGAAGTCTCAGCAGAAGAGATGTGTAGTTAAGTAACAAGAAACATGCATCACATAGCAGTACAGTGGTAAGTTACAATGCAGTAGGACTATCACAAGGGAAGTAATGCTATATTTCCTATGAGATAGTAGTTAGATGAATAACAGCTACAAAATCTATCAGTATAGTAACAAGCATGACCCAGAGGCAATCGCATACATATTGGTGGTTGGGCCTACATTGAATGATCAGAAAAAACATATTCAGACAAACTATCTTGTACAATTTAGCCCACTTCAATAAAACAAATAACTGCAGATGCTGGAAATTTAAAATCAGAAACTCAGCTGATCTGGCAGCATCTGTGGAGAGAGAAATAGTTAATGTTGAGTCCAGTCTCTTCTTCAGAGAGTCATGAAACTTGCGATATTGCCAAACTTGCTGAGTTTTTCCAGAATGTTTTGCTTTTGTTTGTTTCAATACATTTCAGTAATGGAGTCTCAATATCAAGACACTAACATGTGCGCTCCTGACTTAGCTCCTTTCCTGCTCTGGTGATAATTACTGATGCTGGAATTGGGGTCAGGTATTTGCCTTTAGGTCTTGTCTGCCATTTTAAAATCTTATACAATGCACTTTAATCCCATGTCAGGGTGGAAAACCCACTTGCAGGACTCTCTGAAGAAGTCATATCAGTCTCGAAACATTAACTCTGTTTCTCTCTGCACAGATGCTGCCAGTCCCAATGATTTTCCCCAACGTTGTGTTTGTTCAGATTTCCAGCATCATGAAGGACTGTTATGATATGACACTCCTTGTGCTGTTTTATACCTTGCTTTTCTTATTTGTATTATTATTTTTTAAATTTAACTTATCTTTCGAATCAAATTATTTTCTTTCAAACTATTGTGTGGGAGATTCATAACTTTGCTTGACCTAATTAAGGATTTTTCCCTCATCTTACAATTTACTACCAATCCACATGGGCTGGCTATTGTGGGAGATCAATAGCTGTTAATTGTAAGAGACCGATAACTTGCGAGATTTAATCAAGGAGTACTTTATTTGTGACTCATAACTTATTCATATAACTGTATTGGGAGATCGATTTTTGCTGCATATCCGAAAGGTTTCTCAGCTGTATTGAAACATGCTGGGATATTTATCCAATTCTTAAAAATGAACTTAGGCATTCTCTGATATATTTTTAAACTTGCTACTTTGTTTTCGGTTTTGAGCAGATGAGTAGGTAACATTATTTTGAGCTGAGTTTTTTTTATTCACTTGTGGAATGTCAGTGGTGAGCTGCCTTCTTGAACTGCTGCAGTTCATGTGCTGTCGGTTGACCCAGTGAAAATGAAGGAATGTCAATATATTTGCAAGTCAGGATGGTGAGTGGCACGGAGGGGAACTTGCATGTGGTGGTATTCCCATGTATCTGCTGACCTTGTCCTTCTAGATGGAAGTGGTTGTGGGTTAGGAACATGCTATGTAAGGATCTTTGCTGAATTTCTGTGGCACATCTTGTAGATAGTACACACTGCCATTACTGACCATCAATGGGAGTGGAGGTTTGTAGATATGGTGCCTATCAAGTGAGCTGCTTTGTCCTGGATGGTAGCAAACTTCTTTAGGGTTGTTAGAGCTGCACACATTCAGGCAAATGGGGAGTATTCCATCACACTCCTTACTTGTAATTTGTAGCTGGTGGAGAGGCTTTGAGGAGTCAGGAAGTGAATGACCTGCCGCAGTATTCCTAGCCGCTGATCTACTCTTACAGCCACTGTATTTATGAGGTGAGTCCAGTTGAGTTTCTGGTCAATAATAACCCCAAGGATGTTGATAGTGGGGAATTCAGTAATGGCAACACAATTGAATGCCAAGAGGCAGTGGTGAGATTGTCTCTTATTGGAGATGGTAATTGTCTGGTATTTGCGTGGTACAAATGTTACTTGCCACTTGTCAGCCCAAACCTGAATATTGTTCAGATCATTTTGCATTTCAGGAGTTGCGAATGGTGCTGAATATTCTGCAATCATTGGTGAACATCTCCACTTCTGGCCTTATGATGGAGGTAAGGTCATTGATGAAGCTGTTGCAAATGGTTGATCTGAGGACACCATTCTGAGGAACTCCTGCAGAGGTGCCCTGAAGCTGAGATGGCTGACATCTATCTACGTAACCATCTTCCCATGTGCCAGGCATGACTCTCACCAGCAGAGAGTTTACCTCCTGATACCCATTGATTCCAGTTTTGCTAGGGGTCCTTAATGCCACACTCTGTTGATGTCAAGGACTGCCACTCTCACCTCACCTCTGGAATTCAGCTCTTTTGTCCATATTCAAACCAAGGCTGTAATGACATCAGGAGCTAAGTAGCTCTGGTGGAACTGAAACTGGGTGCCACTGAGCAGGTGCTGCTTAATAGCAGAGTTGATGACACCCTCTATCACTACTGATGATTGCGAATAGGCTGATGTGGCAGTAATTGGCCAGGATGGATTTGTCCTTCCTTTTGTATTCAGGATATACCTGGTTAATTTTGCACATTGTTGAGTAGATATCAGTCTTACAACTGTATTGGAAGAGCTTAGCTAGAGTAACAACAGTTTCAGGAGCACAAGTCTTAAGTACTATTGCTGGAAGTTGTCCGGGCCCATAGCCTTTGCACTATGCGATTCCTTCAGGCATTTCTTGATATTATGTGGAGTGCGTTGAATTGGCTGATAGTGCAACGGAAAGTCTAACAGTGTTCTGACGAGTCATGATGGGCTTGAAATATAACCCTGTTTCTCTCTCTGCTGAGTTTCCCCCACACCTCTATTTTATTCCAAACAGCAGACTATTTTAATTCCTCTACAACAGCAAAGCCTGACCCTATTATAAAATTTGTACAAGCTTAGTCCAATTAAAAACTTCCTAGCATTTAATATGTGGTCTCATTAAAATTACAAATTGAGATTTCCTGGTCCTGTATTCCAACATAAGATTACTGCTTTGTTTGCAATTTTAGTCAGTTTAATCTCAATGTCAATGATTTATATTCTCGCTGTACTTTCAATCTTTTGTTTGACTTGTCAGTTCCTGAAGTAGGTTTAAGGCAGCTGCTGAACTTGAGGTATTAAGCACAAGGCAAAACTATAGCATCAACTATATGACAGATCTGTTTTACCCAGGGAGCTACTGAACAAATGTATGGAGAGTTATCAGATGAGGATATTTCACTGAAGCCTGTCATTAAAAGGACCCAAGGAAGCAAATCAACTTTGGAGGAGCTGACAGCTCATTTGGTTTGGTTTGATTTGATTTGATTTATTACTGTCACGTGTATTGAGGTACAGTGAAAAGTGTTGTACTATGTGATTTGCAGGCAGACCATACTATACAATTGCATCAAGGTAACAGTACAGACTACAAGATGCAATGTTACATCTGCTGAGAATGAGCAGTGTCTACTGAAGTTAATTTGAATTATGAAGACATTTCTTTACATAATTGCTATGTGGGTCTCTTAAAGCCTGTCAAATTATAGGAACAACAAAAGCAAATTAATTGCTAAATTTGTGTGAATGGGCACAGTCATGGACTGAAATGGAACTGCCTGACAAATTAAAGGAATCTAAGAAGTTCAGTATTTAATTGACTGCCTTAACTGGCAAAAAGGAGGTTGCAGAATTAAGTTGATTGGCAGCAGAACCTGAGGTGTCTTGATTTTGTTTTAAACTGAAGAGTGGTGGTAGTAACAGATTCAATTGTGAAATACGAAGCCCAGAAGGAAAATGCAGTAAAACTGGTGAGTGAGACAAACTGGTCTGACTCATTTTGTGTAGATTATAATGGTGGATCAGTCTGACCAGCACCCTTATTTCCAAATATTACTCTTTCCTTTTGTGGTTTTTCTCTGCGGGAAGGAAAATTAGGTAAATACACAGCTGGGAATGAAAACACAAGGCTTTGAGAAAGAACAAGGATTAGTTAATAATTCTACCAAAGAGAATTCCAGGCATAAAAACACCCTTCTGTGTACCAAAGTGTGCCATGAAGCTATATCTGCCCTTGATTCTAAATCCTTTGATGAGACAGCATGTTGATAAAGGAAGAAATAAAACAAAATAAATTCCATAGATCCCACAATCTCATGGGTCCTCCTGCTCCATGTACCCAAAGAGCTGCAGGTTAAGAATCAGCCTGTTCTCTCACATGAGGAGTCAGCTCCAATTGAGCCATAAATAACTCATAACCCTTGTATTAACTGCTATAATTTAATTTTGGCCTCAGCGCCATTACTATACTAAAGATCCTCCAAGTCTGAATTTCTCCTTGCTGATGGATTGCAGAAAGGGGGGCCCTGACAAAAGAGCTGACAGATAAGCTGGAACAAATCAGAAGAGTACTGTGTTTGTCAGTCATCACATACACACCTGGATCTGCAGCCGATCATGTCTAAAATAGTGTGCGAGGCAAGTAAGTTATAATTAATGAGTCCCTGTGCGCATCTCTGAGACGCTGGCTCAGCTTAGAACACTGCACATATCTGACAAATTGACTGGAAGTATATGGCCTAGAGACAAGTGGGAAGTTAATGCACAAGAACATTGTGCAGAATTGGAAATGTGGGCGACTTTGTTTTATTATAAACAAAGGAAAAAAAAACTGAGAAGGGCTATTTACAATGATCCCATCAAACTGTCACAATTTTGTAATGTTTACAGCTTTTCTGGTGGCATACAGAAAGAATCAAACTTAATAACTTTCTTCTAAACTCGCCCATCCACAACATCAAATATTGTAAATCTAATAATGGAAACCATGGTTGGCAGAGATTTACATTTATTTTATTATCTCCTGTAGCAATAGACAACGGTCAGCCAACACTAGAAGCCCCATGGAGAAACATTTGTCAGTTTGTAGTAGAATGCTATCTTTGTGAGTTGATGTTTCTGTATAATCCAAATCTAAGAAATGTGATTCTCAAAGGTTCCATTATCGGATTGATGCATAGCCCCACTGTAAGGCTTCACTGCTGCATCGCAGTTTGTCAATCTTTTAGATGATGGCAGAGGCTTTGCGTATAATTCATTGAAATTAACTCTTGCAAATTAGGCCTTCACAATGATCCTCAAAGATGCTGCAGGTGGTTTGTACATTCAGAACGTAGAACATAAAATATACAACATTATAGCACAGCACATTCTTTAGCCTTCGATGTTGCACTGCCCTATGAAATCAATTTGAAGCCCATCTAACCTACACCATTCCATCCTCATCCATATGCCTATCCAATGACCATTTAAATGCCCATAAGGTTGGCGAGTCTACAACTGTTGCAGGCAGGGTGTTTCACGCCCCTGCTACTCTGAGTTAAGAAACTACCTCTGACACCTGCCCTGTATCTATCATCCCTCAATTTGATGCTATGCCCCCTCCTGCTAGCCATCACCATCTGAAGAAAAAGGCTCTCACTGTACACCTGATCTAACCCTCTGGTTATTGTGTTTGTCTCAATTAAGTCACCTCTCAACCATCTTCTTTCTAACGAAAACAGCCTCAACCCGTCAACTTTCCTCCTAAGATCTTCTCTCCATACCAGGTAACATCCTAGTAAATCTCTTCTGAACCCTTCCCAAAGCTTCTACATCCTTCCTACAATATGATGACCAGAACTACATGCAATGCTCCTAGTGTGGCTACACCTGTGGCCACACCAGAGTCTTGTACAGCTGCAGCATGACCTCATGGTTCCAAAATCTGATTCCTCTACTAATAAAAGCTAACACATTGTATGCCTTCTTAACTGTCCTATCAACCTCGGTGGAAACTTTGAGGGATCTATGTACATGGACACCGAGATCTCTCTGCTCATCTATACAACCAAGAATCTTACCATTCTCCCAGTACTCTGCATTCCTGTTACTCATTCCAAAATAATCACGTCACACTTTTCTGCATTAAACTCCATTTGCCACCTTTCAGCCCAGCTCTACAGCTTATCTATGTCCCCTGTAACCTATAGCATCCTTCATCACTATTCACAACTGTACTGACCTTAGTGTCATCCACAAATTTACTAACCCATCCTTCTATGCCATCATCCAGGTAGTTTATAAAAATGATAAATAGCAGTGGCCCCAAAACAGATCTTTGTGGTGCCCCACTAGTAAATGAACTCCAGGAAAAAAATATTTCCCATCAACAACCACCTGCTGTCTTCTTTCAGCTAGCCAATTTCTGATCCAAACCGCTAAATCGCTCTTAATCCCATGCCTCCATATTTTGTGCAGTAGCCTACTATGGGGACCCTTATCAAAAGCCTTACTGAAATCCATATACACCGCATCAATGACTTTACCCTTATCCACCTGTTTGGTCATCTTCTCAAAAACTCAATAAGATTGGTGAGGCATGACCTAACCTTCACAAAACTGTGTTGATTATCCCTAATCAACATATTCCTTCCTAGATGATTATAAATCCTATCTCTTATAACCTTTTCCAACACTTGATTTTCCTGCTCCTCGGATGCTGCCTGACCTGCTGTGCTTTTTCAGCACCACTCTAATCTTGACTCTGATCTCAAGCATCTGCAGTCCTCACTTTCGCCTCTTCCATTCTTTGTTTTAATAAAGATGTCATGTTGTCAGTTTTCCAGTCCTTTAGCACCTCAACTATGGCCAGACATATGTAAAAATTCCTGCCAGGGCCTCAGATATCCCTTCCCTTGCCTCCATTGTCACAACTCACTGTGGTAGCATGTTGGCATCAAATCCTGCTGTTTCT
Organism: Chiloscyllium punctatum; assembly: GCF_047496795.1. Lineage (NCBI taxonomy): Eukaryota > Metazoa > Chordata > Chondrichthyes > Orectolobiformes > Hemiscylliidae > Chiloscyllium > Chiloscyllium punctatum. The sequence continues at coordinate 42,729,075 of NC_092783.1, forward strand.
AGAGTCCTCACGAAAGTTACAGGCTCACTGGTTTATAATTACCTGGGTTGATTCTACTCCCCTTCTTGAACAAGGGAACAACATTTGCTATCCTCCAGTCTTCTGGCACTATTCCTGTAGACAATGATGACATAACGATCAGAGCCAAAGGCTCGGCAATCTCCTTCCTGGCTTCCCAGAGAATCCTAAGGTAAGTCCTATTTAGCCCAGGGAATTTATCTATTTTCATACTTTCCAGAATTTATAACACGTCCTTGTGAACCTTAATCCCATCTAGTCTAGTTGCATGTTCCTCAGTACTTTCCTTGACAACATTGTCTTTTTCCAGTGTGAATACTGATGAAACATATTTATTTAGCAATTCCCCTATCTCCTCCAACTCTACACACAATTTCCCACTACTGACCTTGATTGGCCCTAATCTTACTCTAGTCATTCTTTTATACCTTATATACCTATAGAAAGCGTTAGGGTTTTCCCTAATCCTATCCACCAAAAAACTTCTCATGTCCCCTCCTTGTTCATCTTACCTCTCCCTTTAGGTCTTTCCTGGCTACCTTGTAACTCTCAATCACCCTAAACTGAGCCTTCACATCTCATCCTAACATAAGCTGCCTTCTTCCTCTTGACAAGAGATTCAACTTCCTTAGTAAACCACGGCTCCTGTGCTTGACAACTTCCTCCCTGTCTGACAGATACATACTTATCAATTACACACAGTAGCTGTTACTTGAGTAAGTTCCACATTTCTATTGTGCCCATCCCCTGCAGTTTCCTTCCCTATCCTATGCATCCTAAATCTTGTCCAATCACATTGTAATCATCTTTCCCCCAACTGTAGCTTTTGCCCTCAGGTGTAGACCTATCCCTTTCCATTGTTAAAGTAAACATAACTGAATTGTGGTCACTGTTACCAAAGTGCTCACCTACCTCCAAATCGAACACCTGGCTGGGTACATTATGTAGTACCAAATCTAATGTGGCTTTACCCTTTGTTGGCCTATCTACATACTGTGTCAGAAAACCCTCCTGCACACAATGGACAAAAAGTGACCCATCTACAGTACTTGAATGAAAGTATTCCCAGTCAATATTTGCATTTTCTTTGCTCTTATTATATATTTTGGCCAGTTTTATTTGGATTTTTTTTCTTGCTTTGTTTATCTTTGTTATTGAATGTGGAAGTTTTGAATTGAGGCTAAGTTTAGACATGATACCCTTTCTGTTTTATTTTCCCTTTAAATATTTCCTTTAGTTTTACTCGAGTTGCATTGTGCACATTTCTCTCTCTTATTCTACATCAACCAGCATTATCCTTCCATGTTAAATATCTTATATTTCTCAATTGTGCTTTTATGAGAACTGTTTACAATGAAGTCCTTTTTCCTGCCAACCTGCCCATGGCAAAAGTTAGAAAATCACAAGCTTAAGGTAGCATGTTCCTCTTGGCGCAGCTGTATTTCTGTATAGGAGTATATAAAATTGTGAGAGGCGTGGATAGTGGAGTCTTTTTCCAAGGGCGGAAATGTCATGCACTCGGGGGGCATAAGTTTAAGATGTGAGAGGAAAAATTTAAAGGAGATATGTGAGGACAAAGTTTTTGTTACACAGAGGGTAGTAAGTGCCTGAATTGTGTTGCCCGGGGAGTTGGTAGAACTAGAAATGATAACAGTATTTAAGAGGCATTTGGAGAGACCCATAAACAGGCAGGGATTTGAGGGATGTGGACCTTGTGCAAGCAGATCGTATCGGTTTAGAATGGCATCATGGGCAGCACAGACATGGTGGACCAAAGGGCCTGTTCCTGTGATGTATTGTTCTCTGTTCCATGCAGCTGTCACCTTGCAGCTTCTGTGCTATGAGGGCCATTGCCTCCACATACCTATCTGCTGATCCTTCTCCTCCCTGAGAATGTAGATGATTGTCAACAATGACAGTGTCCTCTCCTGCCTGGCACTGAACAGGTACCTGGATCTCTGACAGGTCTCCAAAAACAGAGGCCTGGGTGAATCCTTTTTTGGTCAGCCAGATAGCTGGTGAAATGAGATTTTCACCATCTTGTGCTCCTACACACTCTAAACATGACGTTCCTAATAAGGTGTCAATATTTGAGATGGGGGGGGGCATACATTTGTATGAAGAATGTAAGTCGCGTGGTTGGCAGGACTTGGATGTCTGAGCATCCCCTTAGATGTAATCCTGGACTTCTCCTGCAAAGGAGAAAGCATCTTGCCATGGTGGTTGAGGAACCTAAGGTTAGGCCTCTCTATCCATCCGGGTCCCGTCTGTCCTTGTGTGAGTTCTTCTGGAGTGAAGCAGCATGGGTAGCACAGCTGATTGTGCTGGTGCAAGTGGTGTCAAGGTGGAGAAATAATTGAATGATTATGTAGGCACCATTGAGGTTTGGTGATGTGATGAACTGGGGAAATGAGAATGAGTGACTAAAGATGTTGCATGCAATAGTATAAGCCTTGCAGAGAAATGGGTGAGTATGATGTAACAGAAGATGGTGGCACTTATCCTGGCAGAGTGGTGGAGGTCATGGATCTGCTTCTGGAATGCTAGCCATTTCTCTGGGCTGTGGAGACTGCATTGACCATGGTAATGACCTTGGATCAGGCTTCCAGGGTCCAGTGTCATGGTCTCGCTTACTTGACCTCTGGGAAGTAGATGTTCCACCTCTGTACCACCCCATCCACTATGACCTGTCAGAAAATTACAGTGCCATTATCCCTGAATGTATGTCCATCATCTGTCAGGGCAGCTTCAGAATGTGAGCATGCTTGTCCAGGTTTATCACTATCTATCCAGTGCATGGTGGATTGTTCCAGAAATGGCACATGATAAAATGGGCTAGAATCAGCTGAGAGAGTGCCATAGGGATGAGGGACAGTCAATGAAGTTAATTTAGCAAGAAGTGGTGAGACATTTTGCAAGCTCTTGAGGCAAGAAACCCGCCAAAATACTTGGTGAATTTGTCACTTAGCCAAAATGGTCTAAGATTCGGTCCTTTGCAGTTGATATTTTATGTTTGTATTAATTGAAAGATTTGTCATATTTTGATTGAATGGACATACAATTTTGCCTTGATTCCAATATATTTGCTCATATCTTCAAGTCTGCAACTGGTATTGAGTGGCTACATTGGGGAAATGACCGATATCTACAATCTTGCTTATCATCTACAATATTGTACATGCTATCAACTGTAATTACCCGTCACAAGACATTGTGAGTAATTCGACCTCTGAATCATTAGGCCAGGGTCATTAGAAATAGATCTGCAATTAGTATTGAGAGTGGGGGAAAAAAAATATTACCAGCCTCTGGCAGAGAGTGTGATTTAGTTATTAACGTGAGTTAGAACACAACCAGACTCAAGTAGTATTAAAAAGTAGGATTTAAGTAATTTTTTCGACTACTTAGCACGCAAAGTTACATTTGTAATATGATGTCTTAGACTTTGTTCCCTGGTCCTGTATTGGCTAGTTGAGCCCGATGATTTTACTGCCAAGCCAGAACATAAATGGAAGTAAGTTACATTTTGGAGAATAAAACAAAGAACTGTGGATTCTGAAAATCTGAAGCAAAAACAGAGATTGGTGGAGAAACACAGCATATCCAGTGGAATCTTTGGAGAGAAAGCAGAATTAATGCTTTGAGTCCAGTGACCCTTCTTAAGAATGGATAGTAGCTAAGAAAAGATGATATAGATACTGAAGGCAGGGGGATGGTGGTCCCAATTATTATCTATTCATTCTACTATGCATACTGTCATCTATCCCTTTGTCTGCCTAACTGCAGTTCTGTCTCTCTGGGCTCCATCTTCGTCTATCTGCTCACTTCTTTCCCAACTCCATCCTATGTCTTCAAACTTTTCCTAGCCATTAGAGTCATAGAGTCGTAGAGAAGTACAGCACAGAAACAGACCTTTCCGTCCAACTCATCCATGCCGACCAGAACTCTATGGGAAGCTAGAAAAGTGATTGCTGAGCCTCTTGCGGAGATATTTATATCATCGATAGTAACAGGTGAGGTGCATGAAGACTGGAGGTTGGCAAATGTGGTGCCACTGTTTAAGAAGGGCGGTAAAGACAAGTCAGGGAACTATAGACCAGTGAGCCTGACCTCAGTGGTGGGCAAGTTGTTGGAGGGAATCCTGAGGGACAGGATGTATATGTATTTGGAAAGGCAAGGACTGATTCAGGACAGTCAACATGGCTTTGGGCATGGGAAATCATGTCTCACAAACTTGATTGAGTTCTTTGAAGAAGTAACAAAGAAGATTGATGAGGGCAGAGCAATAGATGTGATCTATATGGACTTCAGTAAGGCATTTGACAAGGTTCCCCATGGGAGACTGATTAGCAAGGTTAGATCTCACGGAATACAGGGAGAACTAACCATTTGGATACAGAACTGGCTCAAAGGTGGTGGTGGAGGGTTGTTTTTCCGACAGGAGGCCTATGACCAGTGGAGTGCCACAAGGATCGGTGCTGGGTCCTCTACTTTTTGTCATTTACATAAATGATTTGGATATGAGCATAAGAGGTAACAGTTAGTAAGTTTGCAGATGACACCAAAATTGGAGGTATAGTGGACAGCGAAGAGGGTTACTTCAGATTACAACAGGATTTGGACCAAATGGGCCAATGGGCTGAGAAGTGGCAGATGGAGTTTAATTCAGATAAATGCGAGGTGCTGCATTTAGGGAAAGCAAATCTTAGCATGACTTATACACTTAATAGTAAGGTCCTAGGGAGTGTTGCTGAACAAAGAGATCTTGGAGTGCAGGTTTATAGCTCCTTGAAAGTGGAGTCACAGGTAGATAGGATAGTGAAGGCGGCGTTTGGTATGCTTTCCTTTATTGGTCAGAGTATTGAGTATAGGAGTTGGGAGGTCATGTTGCAGCTGTACAGGACATTGGTTAGGCCACTGTTGGAATATTGCGTGCAATTCTGGTTTCCTTCCTATTGGAAAGATGTTGTGAAACTTGAAAGGGTTCAGAAAAGATTTGCAAGGATGTTGCCAGGGTTGGAGGATTTGAACTATAGGGAGAGGCTGAATAGGCTGGGGCTGTTTTCTGTGGAGCGTCAGAGGCTGAGGGGTGACCTTCTCGAGGTTTACAAAATTATGAGGGGCAGGATAGGATCAATAGACAAAGTCTTTTCCCTGGGGTGAGGGAGTCCAGAACTAGAGGGCATAGGTTTAGGGTGAGAGGGGAAAGATATAAAAGAGACCTAAGGGACATCTTTTTCACACAGAGGGTGGTACGTGTATGGAATGAGCTGCCAGAGGAAGTGGTGGAGGCTGGTACAATTGCAACATTTAAGAGGCATTTGGAGGGGTATATGAATAGGAAGGGTTTGGAGGGATATGGGCCGAGTGCTGGCAGGTGGGACTAAATTGGGTTGGGATATCTGATCGGCATGGACAGGTTGGACCGAAGGGTCTGTTTCCATGCTGTACATCTCTATGACTCTATGAGATATCCTAACCTAATCTATTCCCATTTGCTAGCACTTGGCCCATATCCCCCTAAATCCTTCCTATTCATATAACCATCCAGATGCCTTTTAAATGTTGCAATTGTACTAGCCTCCATCACTTCCTCTGTCAACTCATTCCATTCATGCACCACTCTCTGCATGAAAAATGATCACGACTTCGATCCCTTTCATATCTTTCCCCTCTCACCCTCAACCTATGCCCTCTAGTTCTGGACTCCCCCACCCCCGGGAAAGTACCAAATCCATGCCCCTCATGATTTTATAAACCTCTGTAAGGTCACCCCTCAGCCTCTGGCACTCCAAGGAAAAGAGTCCCAGCCTATTCAGCCTCTTCCTATAGCTCAAATCCTTCAATTCTGGCAACATCCTTGGAAACCCTTTCAAGTTTCACAACATTCTTCGATAGGAGGGAGATCAGAATTGCACGCAATATTCCAAAAGTGGCCTATTCAAAGTCCTGTAGAGCCGCAACATGACCTCTCAACTCCTATTATCAGTTCTGAAGACAGGTCACTGGCCTTGAAAGACTTTGGAGAAACTGACTTGATCAGACATAAATGATTTAACATAATTTTCAGGTTACATTCTTCAGAAGCTTATTTTCTTAATACAACTTTGACAGCCAGACTAAAGCCTTGAATAGTGAAAATAAAGGGCAGTCTCAACTGAAAGCAGCTGGGCTCATGCCCACCGGCTGGAACGCTGGTAGAGCTGTTTGTTGCCTCCGCTGGGGAGGTGCCACTGCATTAAGTGCTGATCAGGCACTTAATTTCATTCATTTGTGGAATATGAGTATTGCTGGTGAGGCCAGCATTTAAAGCCCATTTCTAATTGCCCTGACAAAGGTGGAAGTGAGTTACATTCTTGAACCATTGCAGGCCTTGGAGTATAGGGAGACCAGAGGTGTCTAAAAGGGAGTTCCAGGATTTTGACCCAGTGAATGTGTCGGCATCACAATTATATTCCAATTCAGGATGATGTGTGAATTGGAGGGGAACTTGTAGGTGGTGATATGTTTCCTATTTGTCACCTGCCTTTGGATGTCATAGGTTTGAAAGATGCTATGAAAATGGATTTGGTTTGTTACCACAGCATATTTTGTTACTGGTTCATACTGCTGCCACTGCAAAGAGTGAACATGGAAGGTAATGGACAGGTGCCCGGTCAAGTAGCCTGCTTTGGCCTGGATTGTCTCAGGCTTCTTGACAGTTATTGGATCCTCACCCAGCCCAGCGGGTGAAGGGCAATTGATCATATTCCTGACATGTACAGAGTAGACAGGCATTAGGTAAACAGAAGTTTTGTTACCTGTCATGGACTTTTCCTTGTAGCCACAGCATTGTTGAGTCCAGTTTAATATTTGGCCAATGCTAAATCGCAGGATGTTGACAGTGAGGGATTCAGAAATAGTATTATTGTTGGAAATGATCACATTGAGTGACCCATGAATGTCACTTGCAACATTTGCTGATCCCTCACAACCATCAGAGCACCATTTCGATACAGTGGAAAGGTTCTCTGGAAATATAAGCTTTCATTGGAGGACACACCAGCAACTGGTATTGAAATGCTACATCCTGCATGCAGTGCCAGTCACCTGGATCGCAGACTGGCTACACCTTGGGGCTGCTCACTTGTTCACTGATTGCTCAGTCTCTTAGCACCTACCTACGTGCTCACACCATTCATGTCTTTCTGTGTGGATCAGCACAATCATAGCACCAGGTAGTTTATCTTTGTTAGCAGAAGTCTTCGATCAAGAGGAAGTACTTTTTGCTGTATGACAGTGCACTTCGTTAATCTCAGTTATTCTGAGAATAGGGCATGGTGAGGTGGGGATTAAATTGGATGTAAAGGCTGCCATGGATGCATTGTTGGTAATGAGATAAGTTTCATAAGGTATGGTGAGCAATCCTAGCCTCATGGTAAGTTTCAATCGAAGTTGGAAGCAGCTCACAGTTAGTCAAAAGAAAATTAAGATTTGGCATATTGAGTGGATAATGGACATACAAGGAAGAGAGATAGTGGTCTGAGATTTAGAAGCAGTTGAGTATGAGTTAGGAAAGGAGTGAGATTGAATAAAACTTAGAAAATCTTAAATTGGATTTGAGAGAGCACAGTGATTGTCATTGTTGCTTTGAAAATACTGAAACTCACATTAATTAAGTTGCCAGAAGTCCTTGGGTTCCAATCTATTGTTAAAATTCTACTTGTATTATGTTTGTTCCAGGCTGCTTTATTAAATTCCTAGATTTGTGCAAAGCAGAGACCCTTCCCTTGTTTGTATATTTGCTCATTGCTTCTAATTTGAGATTTCAAACACAGCAATCACTTGTATTATTACCATGTCAATATTAATTTTAATTCTGGATTAGTGGTGCTGGAAGAGCACAGCAGTTCAGGCAACATCCAAGGAGCTTCGAAATCGATGTTTTGGGCAAAAGCCCTTCATCAGGAATAAAGGCAGTGAGCCTGAAGCGTGGAGAGATAAGCTAGAGGAGGGTGGGGGTGGGGAGAAAGTAGCATAGAGTACAATGGGTGAGTGGGCGAGGGGATGATGGTGATAGGTCAGGGAGGAGAGGGTGGAGTGGATAGGTGGAAAAGGAGATAGGCAGGTAGGACAAGTCCGGACAAGTCATGGGGACAGTGCTGAGCTGGAAGTTTGGAACTAGGGTGAGGTGGGGGAAGGGGAAATGAGGAAACTGTTGAAGTCCACATTGATGCCCTGGGGTTGAAGTGTTCCGAGGCGGAAGATGAGACTTTCTTCCTCCAGGCGGCTGGTGGTGAGGGAGCAGCGGTGAAGGAGGCCCAGGACCTCCATGTCCTTGGCAGAGTGGGAGGGGGAGTTGAAATGTTGGGCCACGGGGCAGTGTCGTTGATTGGTGCGGGTGTCCCGGAGATGTTCCCTAAAGCACTCTGCTAGGAGGCATCCAGTCTCCCCAATGTAGAGGAGACCGCATTGGGAGCAACGGATACAATAAATATTAGTGGATGTGCAAGTAAAACTTTGATGGATGTGGAAGGCTCCTTTAGGGCCTTGGATGGAGGTGAGGGAGGAGGTGTGGGTGCAGGTTTTACAGTTCCTGCGGTGGCAGGGGAAAGTGCCAGGATGGGAGGGTGGGTTGTAGGGGGACGTGGACCTGACCAGGTAGTCACGGAGGGAACGGTCTTTCTGGTAGTGAGTGAGCGGCAGTGAAGGAGGCCCAGGACCTCCATGTCCTCGGCAGAGTGGGAGGGGGAGTTGAAATGTTGGGCCACGGGGCGGTGTGGTTGATATTAATTTTAATATTAATTTTAATTCCAGTTCTTTTAATTATTTGTTTCCATTCGGTTTAAATTTAGTTCTACTCTCTAGTTCTGAATATATTTTGTCTAGGTCACTGTATTTTTATTGATTTAGTCCATTCTCCCATCATAACCCCAACAGGGTTGATACAATGCCCATTTCTATTTATTATACACAATGAATATAGTGATATTCCTGCAGCAACATTGATTTATGTAACACTATTAATGCAATAAAACTTCATAAGGTGCTACACAGGTGTATATCCAGTTTAACTTTGCTACCAAACCAGTCAGGATAATATAATAGTAGACAAGCAGGACGCTGGAAGAACATAGCAAGCCAGGCAGCATCAGGAGTTGAAGAAGTCAATGTTTCAAGTATTACACTTCTTCAGGACTGGGGCTGGGTGTAAGGGGAGCTGCAGATAAAGAGGGGCATGTGGAGAGGGGCGTAATGGTGAGGTAGGGATAGGTGTACACAAGTAGGGGTATTGGTCTGGTTGGTCAATGAGAGGCATGAATCCAGTTGGTAACTGGAAGCAAAATGTCGATCAGAGGAATGGAAGTGTGAGGGAGGGGCTGGAAAGGGAGTCAGTGGATGGAAAGGGAGTCTGTTTGAAATTGGAGAACTCAAATGTTGAGTGCTCTGGGCTGTAGGATGTTTAGGCGAAAGATGAAGTGTTGTTCTTCTAATTTGCATTTTGATTCACTGCGGCAATGGAGGAGGCTGAGGATGGACATGTCGGAAAAGGAGTGGAAGGGGGAATTAAAGTAGATAGTGACTGGGAGGTCAGGTTGGCCCCTGTGGACACGGCTTAGATCCTTGGAGAAATGTGCCCTTAGTTTACGTTTGGACTCACTGCTGTAGAGAAGACCACATCAGGAGCACTGGATACAATAAACTAGGGTGGAGGAGAGGCAGGTGAACCTTTGTCTCAGCTGGAAGGACTGTTTGGATCCCTGGATGGAGATGAAGGGGTTGTGTGCCAGCAGGTTTTGTATCTTTTATGGTTTGTAGGGGAAAGTACCTGGGGAATATATTCTACCAGGAAAATATTATAGCAATTGACTAAAAGCTTGGAAGTATGAAATTTAAAATAAATACAGAAAATGCTGGAAATGGTTTAGAGAGGGAGGTAGGGTTAATGAGCTGCTGCCAGAACAGAATATTTGTGCTCTATAAGGAGAACAGCAAAGGATTAGAAAAGGGAAGAAAGAGATAAACAAAAATATCAAATGGATATTTTGTTTCGATGACAAGAGATTCACCTGCTAGCTGAGAGTCAGTGAGTAGTCTGGGGAAGGCCTATTGCCTTTTCTATAGACATCAATGATATTGGGTGTGGACAATGCCTGATAGGTTTATGGTCAAAGGTGTTTTTCTGCACAAATTTGCTCTTGAGGGACATGTGGCACTAATCAATATTTTTAAGATCCAATTGACTAGAGCATTGCATATCAACATGGCCATATCCCATCCTACACAACATGCAAGGAGAGATAGGACTGGGGCCAGACTAGCGTTCAAAATAGAAGGAACACTCCTGCAACTCAGGGTTCCAGCAGTGGATACTTTATGAACTGCAGATTGGGCAGCATTAACCTGAATTTCCTGAATCTGTGCTGTTTCAGTTCAGACTCATACAATTTTGCAGAAATACCCACAGACGTTTGCTGAGCACCTAATTTGCAAAGCATCTTAATTTTTCCTTTTGTCTGTATGATGGAGAGTGCACCTCTGCTTGTCATGAGCACATGCTTCTTGCCTTTCATGCTAGAGGCTAAACATCTGCAAAAAGAGGCAATAAGCCATCATTTTTTGAGGTCATTCTCTCTATGTTGTATAATAGCAAATCTTATAAACAAAGAACTAAAGGTGAATTTTCATTTGGTAGTTTAGTTAAATGATGTTTCTTTGATTTAAAATTCAAAGCATATTAGCCAGGGCAATATATAATGACATTTTTTAAAGGATTAGCTTATAAATCAATCCTGGCCCTTCCTCATAATGGTATTCTACAATTTAACCAAATCTGTGAACCAGCTCTTTTCTTTTACTGTAGAATGCTTGAGCACTGGTCGATCCAGTTAATGGAAACCAAATAAAACAGCAATGATAGTTTATAATCTAACAACAACCGCAACATCAGTAGCTGAGTACACATTTCATTTAAAATTCAAACATAAATCTTTGTTCTGGTCACACAGAAGAATTCTATGGTGTCACAGATTTGACTCATTCAGCACTGTTGAATGAAATTCAAAATCAATATTTATTGATTTGGCAGGTTTTCCAATGTAATGGAGAATTGAGGGGTAAAGGTGGAATTAAATGTTTTAGTCTATTCCAGTGATAAACCTGGAAGGCCATTCCATCTCTATCTCTACAAAATGTTGGGCAGATCTTTCACTATCTGCATCATTGAAGTTTGGATGTATGACCCAAGATAGGTATCACGGCCTGCAGAAGTCCCAAAAGAATGACTCTGTGGGAATTTTCAGGAAAGTCTAAACTTGTGATGGGAAATTCCCTAGGATCCTCCATAAAAATCTCTGACTTTGGAATGGACCCGGAGATAGAACATAGAACAATACAGTGAGTTACAAACCCTTCGGCCCTCGATGTTGTGCCAACCTGTGAAACTGATCTCAAGCCCATCTAACCTACACTATTCCATTATCAACCATATATTTATCCAATGACCATTTAAATGCCCTTAAAGTTGGCAAGTATACTACTGTTGCAGGCAGGGCATTCCATGCCCTTAGTACTCTCTGAGTGAAGAACCTACCTCTGACATCTGTCCTATATCTATCACACCTCAGTTTAAGCTCGTGCTAGCCATCACTATCAGAGGAAAAAGGCTTTTACTGTCCACCCTACCTAATCCTCTGTCAGACATTTCTGAGCTACTTAACTGGATAGCTAACAAGGAAATGTTGGAAAGAAAATCCATCTTGTGTAATTTCATAACTGGCCCCCATCCCACAGAACCATTAACATTCACCCTACTCATCTCCCTGTGGCCCAACCCAACCCCACTATTGACCTGATTTGGCTGTCCCTTACCACCCTAACATAACCCGACTTGACCAGCCCCTACCCAAGACTACTTCCCCAACCCAGCCTAATTAGCCTAAAACTTCCTCTGACTTGACTCAACTACCCCAACATACCACCTCACCTGCGGTCCTACCCATCTGCTACCTCCTGCCTTATCCACCTGCAACAATAGAAACCAATTCGTTCACCCAACTGGCATGCACCTCATTTACCCACTTAACTCAGCAGCTCTACCCAACCAGCACCTTATCCATTCATTCATTCATCTACTCATCTTTTCACCCGTTCTCTAATATTCATTCATCAGACATTTGGTAATGTTTGCACTGTGCATTTAAACTTAAACAAAGTTTAAATCAGCTCAAACTAGTGCCATAAAAAAAATGTGCAGCTTCTCTGCTGAATCTCTAATCTCTGCTTGGGATCCTACACTGAGGGAGTTATTTTGCTTTATGCATCAAATGTTTGGTGTTTTTAAACATATCCATGTAAGTGGTAACTTTCTGCCGAGTCAGTGTCGGATGCTTAATTTGGATGCTGATCATAAGATTTAAGAAAGAGTGTTTAACATTTAAACGGGGCAGCAGGTTGGTCAGCTCAGTGGTTGGCACTACTGCCTCACAACTTGGGACTTGTGTTCAATTCTAGCCTTGGGCAACTGTCTGTTTGGAGTTTGCACGTTCTCCCCATGTCTGTGTGATTTTCCTCCAGGTGCTTTGGACTGGTTCCTCCCATGGTCCAAAGATGTGCAGGTCAGGTGAATTGGCTGTGCTAAATTGTCCACAGTGGTAAGGGATATATAGGTTAGGTGCATTAGTCAGGGGAATTGTAGGGTAATGGGTCTGGGTGGGATACTCTTCAGAGGGGCAGCATAGACTTGTTGGGTCAAAGGACCTGTTTCAACAATGTAGGAATTCTAATTAATTCTGGTCTTCCATCTTAGAAAAGGCTTTGAGTTTGCTGTATTTGTAAAACTGGTTCCTATGTTTTAGGTAATATCCATATATTTCTGTGGGTACCAAATGGTGTATTTAGTTTCATTCCATGCATTCGTAAATTAAATATACCAAAGGTTGCCCCATGCCATGCAGGCTGGCCCTTGGGTTGATCTTGAAACCAAGTTGCTTGAGTTATCCAGATGTCAATAAGAAAGCAAAAAGCATCAATTGGTCAGAAGTCTGGAGTTTATGCCTCATCCATGTGAGTGGTAACATTGTAACATAATATTTTGCCTGTTAAGAATGCACAAAGTTGACATGTAAATTGACATTGACATTGATCTTTAAAATTTGTATTCCAGAAGGGTTTAATAATTATGGGATGATCATCATTTTCCAGATGTGGAGGTCCTGGTGTTGGACTGGGGTGGACAAAGTTAACAATCACACAAAACCAGGATATAGTCAAACAGGTTTATTTGGAAGTGCAAGCTTCTATGTTCAAATAAACCTGTTGGACTATAACCTGGTGTTGTGTGATTTTTAACTTCATAACTTTCATGTTCACATAGCTGTTTCCATATTGTGGTGGACAGCAAATTTTCTTGATACTTTATTCTGCAGTTATATAAACTAGGGCTAAGATGACACCAGGACTGCAAGATACCATGCCCACCCATGTAAATTTGCTAATCTCTTTACACTTGTGATGAAGAGGCCTCATTCCTGATGAAGACCTTATGCTTGTAATGTCAATTTTCCTGCTCCTTGGATGCTGCCTGACTCTGTGTGTGTGTGTGTGTGTGTGTGTGTGATAACCCAAAGGTCTTCACAGGAGCATATCAAACAAAATGTGACACTGAATCACATATGGGCAAATTTGGGCAGATTGCCAAAAACGTGGTCAAATGTCTTAAACAAGGAAATTGATATTTGAGTGGAGAGGTTAAGGGAGGTAAATTTCAGTGCTGATAGTTCAGGCAGCTGAAGATACAACAGCCAATTTGTGGAGTGAGTAAATTCAAGGATATTCAAGTGATCAGAATCAGAGCAATGTAGATATCTTGGAAGATTGTGGGGGCCAAAGACAATTACAGAGGTGAGAATTAGCTAGTCCTGAAGAATTTGAAAGCAAGAATGAGAACTTTAAATCCAGGCAATGGGAACTAATATAAGTTAACAAACATGGTGATAATGTGTGAACAGGACTTGATGTGAAATAAGAAATTGACACCAGCATTACAATTGACTGTAAATTTAAGGAAGTTGTGGGCCAACCTGGTGTGCATCAAGTCTAATTCCAAAAAAAAGCATCATTAAATGGCCCAGCAGCTGAGATATTCAAGTAGTATTAGAGTTAGGGCAATTTCAGGGATGCGGAAATTGACACTCTTAGTGGTATTACAGCTACATAATTGGAATTTTGCTTCAGATACTGTGTTACAAACAGTCTGAGTCAACTTTAGTCAGTTGCCGGAGAGCAGATTGGTATCAATGAGAAGGGAAAGGAGTTTAAGGAGGGGATTGAAGGAAATAGCATCAGTCTTCCATACCGGGTATGTCACTGACCGTCACTCAGTATCACTGTAATCTCTATTACTATATAATATTGAAGAACAAGCTTTGGTTCTCAGTGGATTGGATTGTAGATACAGCCTTGCACTATAAGTTTCATCAGATCATGAAAAGTTATCTTTGCAGCAAGAAGTGCTTTCAACCTAAAGTCATAGAGCTTTACAGCATGGAAACAGATCCTTTAGTCCGATTTGTCCATGCTGACCAGATACAGTCAGTTCTACTATAATGCGGTAGTTCAGAATCCCATATTATAAGAAAATCACGTAATAGCCACAGCATTTAAACTAATGGGACTGAAATCTCATTATAAGCAATACACACTTTGAAAGTTTGTGCTTTAGAAACAGTGCCCCCAATTCGTCAATAGTGTTATAGCGAATGTGCATTAACAAAATGCGCATTATTGAAGAATGACCTGTATCCTAAACTAATCTAGTCCCATTTGCTGGCACTTGGCCCATATTTCTCTAAACCTTTCCTGTTGATGCACCCATCCAGATGTCTTTTAAATGTTGAAATAGTACCACCCTCCACCACTTCCTCTGGCAGCTCATTCCATATCTCTTAGAAAATCAGATTTGTCATTAATCCTTTTAATGCAAACAGTAATATATCCCCAACAATCCTTGGTGTGAATTCTGTCTAAGCCTCACATACACAGTTTGACTATTTTTTTAAAATTAGGCTGAGGCTCATATTTTACAAATTTGCTTCAAAATATATTTTAATTCAGAGAAATTCTTGAAGTTTCCCACACAATGTGCTGCTCCTAAAAAACATAATTAACAATATTACAAACATGTAATGCTCCTCAGCATGAGATGTTTAATATAAAAGAAATAGTTTCAGTATTTTAGTATAATGAGCTGTAAAGTATTGGACAACCTTAGAATTTTAAATATAATTTCAACTTCTGTCTCTCGCTTGAAAAATTTTTCTATGTCCCTAATTTATCAGTAGTTTTAGTCATTGGTCGGTTTTGTTATTTTTGGATTATCATAATCCAGTTATGATAAACTATATTCTTTTCCTCCCTCTGAGTCCTTGAAGTTAACAGATACTACAGTCTACAATTTTAATTCAATTTTCCCCAGTTCTACCAACTTGCAATACACCTCATCCTTTTAGTCTTCTCTGTTTTCAGCATTCTAACAGACTGTTAAGATCCAAGTTTGGAAACCCATCAATTTGATCTCCTACCCTTTCCCTTCATTATGCACATAAAATCTTTCTATGAGACAAATTGTCAGCCTTGGCTCACAGTGAATTAGAACAAAGATCATGAGTTCAAGTTCCTCTCCTGACTTAATCTAGGTTGTCTCTTTGTGCAGAAATGAACACAGTGCTGTTTTCCAGTGATGATCATAAACTAGGTGGACATAGAAGAACCAGTTCACTACTCAGAGAAGAATTTTGGGTGTGGAAAGTACCTCCCATTATCATGACTGATATTACTTACCATCAATCAACAACTAAGATAGCTGATCTAATCAATTGTTTCACTGATGTATATGAAAGCTTGAAAAAATTGGCTGCTATGTTTCCCAGATTAAAAAATTGTTTATACTTCAAAAATACTTCAGCTGTGAAGCACATTATCATCCTGAGGTCATGAAAGATCCATTGTAATGTAAAGCGTATGATTTATATTTATTTCAATATTATTTACTTTAGAATTTGTGTTTGAAATAGTGGCATGTGTGTTTGGTCTGTATATATATGAGGGTTCACTGATTAACTTGTGAGTATTTCTGCAACCATATAGATATATTTTAATACGTAACATTCGAGAGAGACTTCCTGAAGAGCAATGGGGTTTGTTTACATTGGGAAAGTATTATGAGAACAAAATAAACAGCTATGCTGAGACATTTGGCTTAAAAGGTTATTTTTTTCTTAACAGGGAACATCTATAGCTTGAGAAAAAAGATTTTGGATTTCAGTAGAGTTTTGCAAAAGTCTTGGCTGAAGCTTAATGTGTAAGAAAGAAATAGAACTGTCAAGAAATAAATTACCTAAGGAGCTTAGTTTGAACGTTTCAGATCCAATTTTTTTTTGGATAAAACCCTGAAGGGGTTATTTCAAGCTCAAAGTCAGTTGTATAGAGTCTTAAGGAAGAGGTTATCAGATTGAAATTAAGCCCCTTGGTGTGATTAGGAGGGCACTTCTTTCTCATGTGAGCACTGTAAAGGAGTGCCGTTGGGCTTAATGGGATAAATTCTTCAACTTGTGTTATTTGACAATAGTTTGTATTTTTCCATTTTAATATCATTTATTTTGTGTGGTTAGCTTCTGTTTTATTGTTAAATCTGCTGCATTGCATAGTTGTGTTTAAATGAAAGACCACCATATTAAACCAAAGCAAAAAGCAAAACATGATCTGTCAAGCCAGATTGGAGTCTGGGAACTGACATGTCGAGGAATAACATTAGCGAGACTCATTACACCACATCAAAGTAAATCTTACTTTTCTTCTTTTTCAAGTTTGTTTGACTTTGCTGCACTGGAGCTGGTCAGCAGTTGTTGAATTAGGAAAGCTGATGTATTAAAATAGAGGAAATCTCTTCCGTGTCTGAACATTTTTAAACAGTGTCTCTATGGCAACTACTAGGTTGAACTATGGCATCAAACAGCTAAAAATAACTGATGACTGATCTCAATATAATAGCCTCAAAGTGCACAATAATTTGCTACCCCACAAAACAAGAGTGAATGCAGTTCAAAAGTAATCCATTGCTTGTAAAGTGCATTGAGATTGTTTGGAAATGTTTGTTATTTTATGTTTTTGTTAATTGTCAAGAGAAAACCATGCATTTAAAATTTCATATCGCTGAATTGACTTTAAATTTTGCCCATAAAGATTTCCTCAGTGTTTAAAATACATTGTAATGGTCTCATTACTCAAAATACAGATATGAATTGATTAGATATTAGGATTGATGAATTTGAGAAACTGCAGAGTACATCTGGTAAATCAAAGTCTAATAAATTTGATAAAGATAGCAAACAATTATATAATGATTAATGAAGCCATACTGAAGTAGTTTCATCAAAATTTCATGGCCCAATGAACATTTTATTTTGATGCGTATGTTTAAAATTCAAGGTTGACTTGGTTCCACGATATTAATACTTGCAGTGGGAATGATTGAGAGGACTGTTGTTTAACTGTGGCTTTTAAAAAATTAAATAAACAAGGCTTAAACAAATAATGGGCTTCTATTGGGAAATTAAGTTTTGAAGATTATAATTAGCATTTGCTTCTCTTACAGTAAACTTGATTAAATGTTAGCATGAAATGGACTTAAAAGATCAAGTCACAAGGTCTTTGAAAAACAGAATTAGCAGGAAACAAATATAAGGAGGCATTTTTTCTAGTTTTTCCTACATTATATAATATCTTGACTATTCCTTCATGAAGAATGTACTTGTTCTTAATACAGGAAGGAGCGCATCTTTGCTGCATTAAACTCCCTTTTAGAAATGACTCAACTGAGAAAGAGGTATTATTTTCAGGGAACCAGAGAAACACAACTTTTTGCTTCAATTCTTTTATGTTCACCATTGCCAGGAGATGTTGCTGGGAGGACTTAAATCCCTGCAAATAACTAAGTATGTAAGTGTGAGATTAGGGTACTAGGAGGGTATAGTACTGAAATGGCAAGTAGATATTGTGCCAAATGGGTAGGGTGCCAGGACACAATGTGGAAAGGGGGCCAGGTAAATGATGGAGTATTTAGGCTAAGATTGGTCTGTGACATTGGGTAGAGTAGGGGTAAAGCGTGTGTTGGTCCCTTGGAGTTAGGAGGGTAGGCAAGTCATGTGAAGGAGGGGCTATCAGCTCCAAGGATGTTGTGTTGGATCCCAGAGGGCTGGAGTGTGGGTGAGATGGTAGTGTATGGTTAGGTATTAGGGGCTATCAGATTTTGAGTTGAGAGGACGAAGGGATATTGTGAGTTTGGGGTGTGTTCCCAGGAATGATGGTGGGTGCATAATCCAGGGATCATTCCGTGAATACTGCAACAGAATAATCAATTCTTGGATCATTGAATTTAAAACAATTTGAAGCTTTGTTGATCAGAAAAAGAAGTGAAACATTGGAACAACCAGCATTAATAATATTAAGTTTACATGTCTAAAGCTGTTAGATTCAGAAATTAATTGTCTTCATTACTGATGTTAAAATTAGAAATTAACAAAACATATTTCGTCTAAATGTCATCTGTTAATCCATTAACTGCATTGACATTGTAATTTCATTTTATTATGCAAATTTGCCAACTGTCATATTAGCCCAATGTTAGGAAATGAGATATTTCTAGTAATCACTCTAATTAATGTGTTGTGGTTTTCTATATGTTAGCCCACATACTATACATCATCGAGACTCAGATTCTTGAAATAGAAATCTGGAAGTTTCTTAACAACAAATGATGCACATAAACATGACATCTCAGATTTACATATATTCTATACCTCCTTATATTAGCATTATATTATATGTCTCGTGACTGGCTGACTGACTAACTGCTTGTTAGACTAACTGACTAATCAACTAATAGGTTGGTTATACAGAGAATAACATGCATACCTTTCATACCACAGCATCACATGTTGTGAAGTCACCAAACTGCCTTAAATGTCACTGTTTCTCTGGGATACAGAAATGTAAAAGTTGGATTGTAGGCTGGTGACCAGGGGTGTTCCACAAAGATTGGTACTGGGTCTATTATTGTTTGTCATTTTCTATAAACGATTTGTATGAGAATTCAGGAGGCATGGTTTTTAAGTTTGCCTTTGATACTAGAAGTGCTGATGTAGACAACAGTGTTATCTAGGATTACAAAGGGATTTTGATCAATTGGGCCGATGGGCTGAGGAGTGGCAGATGGAGTTTAATTTAGATAAATGAGAAGTATTGCATTTTGGTAAAATAAACAAAGGCAGGACTTATTTGTTAATAGTTGTGTATTGGGAGTGTTGTTGAACAGAGAGACCTTGGGGTTCAGGTACATAGTTCTTTGAAAGATGCATCACAATGAGACAGGGTGATTAAGAAGGCATTTAATTTGCTTGACTTCATTGCTCAGACCATTGAGTATAGGAGTTAGGACGTTGTGTTATGGTTGCGCACGATGTTGGTGAGGCCTGTTCTGGAGTACTATGTGCAGTTCTGGCAGCCTGCTACAGGAAGGAGGTTATTAAATTCAAGAGGGTTTGGAAAAGTTTTACTAGGATGTTGCTGGGACTGGAGGGTTTGAGTTATAAGGATAAGCTTGATAGGCTGGGACATTTTTCACTGAAGAGTAGGAGGTTGAGGGGTGACCTTTTGAAGGTTTTGTACAATTATGAGGAGCACAAATAAGATGAATAGCAAATGTCTTTTCACTAGGGTGGGGGAATTCAAAACTATAGGGAATTATTTAAAACTGAGAGTGGGAAGATTTATAAGGGACCCAAGGAATAACCCTTTCACGCAGAGTGTGGTTTGTGTGTGGAATGAACTATCAGAGAAAGTGGTGGGTGCAAGTACAATTACAACATTACAATGTTAAAATTCACAGGACACCAGGTTATAGTCCAACAGGTTTATTTGGAAGCACTAGCTTTCGGAGCACTGCTCCTTTATCAGGATGAAAGAGCAGCGGTCCGAAAGCTAATGCTTCCAAATAAACCTGTTGGACTATGACCTTGTGTTCTGTGCTTTTTAGCTTTGTCTATCCCACTTGCACAGCATTTACGAGATACTTGGACTGGTACATCAGTGGGAAAGGTGTAGAGGGAGATGTGTCAAATGCTGGCAAGTGGGACTGATTTAGTTTGCAAAACTCATTCAACATAACCGAGCTGGACCAAAGAGTCTGTTTCCATGCTGTATGACTCTAAGACTTCCCTAAACATCCCAGTTTGCTTTATTGTCACTGAATCTGCCACTCATTCACTCCCTTCAATATCAGTGCATAGTACAGTAATGTTTACTGTGCACAAGATGTCTGGCAGTATCTTGCCAAGGCGTCTTTGATAGTACCTTCGAACCCCACAAACTGCATGGCTTAGAAAGACAAGAGTTGCAAACAGATAGGAACACCACATCTTGCCAACTTTTCTCCAAGTCAAATACCACCCTGACTTGGAACTATATTACTGTTGCTTCATCTGTGCTGTGTTGAGATTATGGAAAACCCTAAGTACCAGTACTGTGGCAACACGGTCACAACATGGACTGCAGCAGTCAAAGAAAGTGGACCATCTTTTCAAGGGCAGTTTGGGTGAGGCAATAAGTGCTAGTGGTGCTGGACTGCCTAAACCCAGTGAATGAACAAACTTTTAAAAGTTTAGAATGGCTAAGTCCTGGAAATTGCAAGGATGTACCAACTAGAGAAGGTGCAAAACTTGACCTACTCTTGGGAAATAAGGCAGGGCAGGTGACTGAGGTGTCAGTGGGGGAGTACTTTGGGGCCAGTGACCATAATTCTATTAGTTTTAAAATAGTGATGGAAAAGGATAGACGAGATCTAAAAGTTGAAGTTCTAAATTGGAGAAAGGCCAATTTTGACAGTATTAGGCAAGAACTTTCAAAAGCTGATTGGGCACAGATGTTTGCAGGTAAAGGAATGGCTGGAAAATGGGTAGCCTTCAGAAATGAGATAACAAGAGTCCAGAGACAGTATACACCTCTTAAGTTGAAAAGAAAAGCTGATAAGTGTAGGGAATGCTGGATGACGAAAAATGTTGAGGTTTTGGTTAAGAAGAAAAAGGAAGCATGTATCAGGTATAGACAGGATAGATTGAGTGAATCCTTAGAAGAGTATAAAGGAAGTAGGAGTATACTTAAGAGGAAAATCAGGAGGGCAAAAAGGGGAACATGAGATAGCTTTGGCAAATAGAGTTAAGGAGAATACAAAGGATTTTTACAAATATATTAAGGACAAAAGGGTAACTAGGGAGAGAATAGGGCCCCTCAAAGATAAGCAAGGTGGATTTGGGGGGAGCTGCAAGAGATGGGGGAGTTACTAAATGAATATTTTGCATCAGTATTTACCATGGAAAAGGACATGGAAGATACAGAACGTAGAGAAATAGATGGTGACATCTTGAAAAATGTCCATATTACAGAGGAGGAAGTGCTGGTTATCTTAAAACACATAAAAGTGGATAAATCCCCAGGATCTGATCCAATGTACCCTAGAACTCTGTGGGAAGCTAGGGAAGTGATTGCTGGGCCTTTTACTGAGATATTTGTATCATCGATAGTCACAGGTGAGGTGCCAGAAGACTGGAGGCTGGCTAACATGGTGCCACTGTTTAAGAAGAGTGGTAAGGCCAAGCCAGGGAACTATAGACCAGTGAGCCTGATGTCGATGATGGGGAGGTTATTGGAGGGTATCCTGAGGGACAGGATGTACATGTATTTGGAAAGGTAAGGACTGATTAGGGATAGTCAGCATGGCTTTGTGCATGGGAAATCATGTCTCACTAACTGATTGAGTTTTTTGAAGAAGTAACAAGGAGGTTTAATGAGGGCAGAACAGTGGATGTGATCTATATGGATTTCAGTAAGGTATTTGACAAGGTTCCCCATGGGAGATTGGTTAACAAGATTAGATCTAATGGAATACAGGGAGAACCAGCCATTTGGATACAGAACTGCCTCAAAGGTAGAAGACAGAGGGTGGTGGAGGAGGGCTGTTTTTCAGAATGGAGGCCTGTGACCAGTGGAGTACCACAAGAATCGATGCTGTGTCCACTATTTTTCATCACTTATTTGAATGATTTGGATGTGAGCATAAGAGGGTATAATTAGTAAGTTTGCAGATGATAGGAGTCTGGAATGCATTGCCAGCAGAGGTAGTAGAAGCAGGCTTGGTAGATTCATTTAAGATGTGTATGGATAGATGCATGAGTAGGTGGGGAGCAGAGGGATACAGATGCTTAGGAATTGGGCGACAGGTTTAGACAGTGGACTTGGATCAGCTTGGAGGGCCGAATGGCCTGTTCCTGGGCTGTAAATTTTCTTTGTTCTTTGTTCTATGATGCCAACATTGGAGGTGGAGTGGACAGTGAAGAAGGTGATCTCAGATTACAATGGGATCTTAAACAGATGGGCCAATGGGCCGAGACGTGGCAGATGGAGTTTAATTTAGGTAAATGTGAGGTGCTACATTTTGGGAAAGCAAATCTTAGCAGGACTTATACACTTAATGGTAAGGTCCTTGAGAGTATTGCTTAACAAAGAGACCTTGAAATAGCTCCTTGAAAGTGGAGTCGCAGATAGATAGGATAGTGAAGAAGGCGTTTGGTATGCTTTCCTTTATTGGTCAGAGTATCGAGTACAGGGGTTGGAAGGTCATGTTACGGCTGTACAGGACATTGGTAAGGCCACTGTTGGAATATTGTGTGCAATTCTGGTCTCCTTCCTATCGGAAAGATGCTATGAAACTTGAAAGGGTTCAGAAAAGATTTACAGGGTTGGAGGATTTGAGCTATAAGGAGAAGTTGAATAGGCTCGAGCTGTTTTCCCTGGAGCATCGGAGGCTGAGGGGTGACCTTATAGAGGTTTGTAAAATCATGAGGGGCATAGATAGAATAAATACAGAAAGTCTTTTCCCGTGGGTGAGGGAGTCTAGAACTAGAGGGCATAGGTTTAGGGTGAGAGGAAAAAGATAAAAAAGACACCAAAAGGGGGCAACTTTTTCACACAGAGGGTGGTACGTGTATGGAATGAGCTGCCAGAGGAAATGGTGGAGGCTAGTACAATTGTAACATTTAAAAGGCATCTGTATGGGTATATGAATAGGAAGGGTTTGGAGGGATATGGGCCAGGTGCTGGCAGGTGGGACCAGATTAGATTGGGATATCTGGACAGCACGGACAAGTTGGACCAAAGGATCTGTTTCTGTGCTGTACATCTCTATGTCTCTAACTTGTAAGTTATAATTGACACTTAGATGATGACGCAGTAAGTCTTATCGTTGTTTCCTCTTCAAAATAATTTCAACCACATTCAGTGATGTATGAAGCAATAGACAGCATAGGTAGAATTTGATAAGTTGTTGTTGGGGTAGAATCTAATTAGGTGGGATGTGTGAGCATCATTTTTGTAGCTTGAGGCTTTTAAATCGGTACTTAAAGGCCTTATCTTGTTGCTACTGGTTTTATACAGGAAGCACAGCAAGATATCCTGGTCAGGGTTTATGGGGTCCTGAGGTTGGGCACCATTATTCAAAGGTGCACACACAGGGCCTGTTCCAGGCACTTGACATAAGAAAAAGAGAGCCCACAGAAAGTCAACTCCTTCTCTTGCCACCAACTCCCTGCCCTACTCCAAATCACCACCATGATCTGTCAAATGGCAAAGTGCAAGAAACTGCAGTGAAGTGTGCCTAGAGAGGGTCTCTTGTTGACTTTCTAGCTGGACGCTGAGACTCTGGTCGCCTCCATAAGATTCTGCTCCAAATCTGATCATCCTAGGAGATGCTGTATTTATGAATTGTATTAAAAGCTCTGAGGAACAACAAACAGTATAATCAAATTGTTCCATTTGCCAAGTTTTCGGCTGGATGATCTTTGGCTGAACTGATTGTGCTTAATACTAGCAAATACTGATTTGAATTTTGAATCTTGTGAACGCTTCTTTACTAAAACAAAATTCTCCTTTTCTCTAACATTGAATTCCTCACAAAACTGAGACTTGACACTCCATTTCTTCTAAAAATGTCTTCACTGACTTTACTACTAAAGTGAAATATCTGTTAACACAGTATTATAATAAACAAACCATTGTAATCGAAAAGCAGAATACCACAGATGTGGAAAACCTGAAATTAAAACAAAATATGCTAGAAATACTCAGTAGGTTACAGTAGCATCTGGAGAGAGCAAAAGAAATCGAGATTTATGAACTTTCATGAGAGCTAAAATATCAACAATTATTAATTATTTTAAGCTATTTCAATTGCTCTTATGCTCTTGATGTATAATAGAATTACACAATGAAATTCATTCTCATTTTCAACAAATAAAAACATTAATCAAATAAGGAACGTGACTATCTGCAATAATTATGCTTATGTTAGCAATATCAATTCTGCCTTTTCAAAGGAGAAAACAACAACTATTGTAAATTCAAATCTTCAAACCTATCTCTTTAATTTTTAAAATTAAATTCCCTACAGTATGGAAATAGACCCTTTAGTCCAACAAGTCCACACTGACCCTCCAAAGAGTAACCCACCCAGCCCCATTCCCCTACACTATATTTACCCCTGACTAATACACCTAACACCATGGGCAATATAGCATGGCCAATTCACCTGACCTGCACATCTTTTGGATTGTGGGAGGAAACCCACACAAACATGGGAAGAACATACAAACTCCACAGACAGTCACCTGAGGCAAGAATCAAACCCGGGTCCCTGGCACATGTGAGTCAGAGTTAAAAATCACACAACACCAGGTTATATTCCAACAGGTTTAATTCACCCCACAAACATGTGTATGTGGATTTGTGTGGGTTTGTGTGTGTGTCTGTTGGAGTGTGTGTGAGTGTCTGTGTGCATGTCTGTGTATAGGTGTGTGTTGTGTGTGTGTGTGTCTGTGTGTGCTGGAGTGCGTCTGTGTATGCATATAGTGCAATGGTGGTCACCTGTAATATGACATGAACCCAAGGTCCTGGTTGAGGCCCTCCCTATGTGTACCGAACTTAACTATCAGCCTCTGCTCTGCCACTTTTGTGGGGCGAATTTGTCCTTGCAGAGTTACATTGTACTTTGCTCAAAACATGCATGAATCCATGTAAGATTCTATTAATTCATTTTTAGATTAGAATCAGTCTAAACATTATGGCACAGCCAGCAGCACACAGGGGGCTAACACCTTCAACACATTATCTGGGCTGACACCAATTGTTAAAGTTAGCCTGAGAACGTAATGTTTAAAAAAAAAGTTTTGTGATTTACATATGAAAGAAGTGAAACTAACATGGTCATTCTAACAGTTGAGCGACTTAACAAATAATCAAGGTATTTTTCAATGTATAATTTCAGTTACATCACACTGTAAACTTTTGCTATAAATTCTGTGACTTACAATTGTGTACTCCACAACCACGTGATGAAGGAGCAGTGCTCCATAAGCTAGTGCTTCCAATTAAACCTTTTGGACTATAACCTGGTGTTGTGTAATTTTTAACTTTGTACATCCCAGTCCAACACCGACATCTCCAAATCATGACAGTGAGGCAGCAGTGCTAACCACTGAGCCACCACGCCTACACTACATCTTGTTCATGTCCCAACAAATGTTTTATATTAGCTCAAATCTATTTGAACAGTTTTATTTTGAAGAGCTGGTCAATTCACCAAGAGGTAGAGAATTTGGCCTTGTTGTAAACATTTCACAAATATTTTGACTCAGTCACTAAATCTGTTAATATTAGAAAAATGTATGTTACCAGATCTGTCATCTTGAGGACAATATGAACTATTTATTTAACTGCTTAATGCTCAAAGCCACTGGACAGAATCTTATGGGGGTTGAAAAGTGTGGCACTGGAAAAGCGCAGCAGGTCAGGCAGCATCCGAGGAGCAGGAGAATCGACGTTTCCGGCATAAGCCCTTTTTCAGGAATGAGGCTGGTATGCCAAGCGGGCTGAAATAAAAGGTAGTGGGGGGGGGCGAATTTGGGGGAGGGGTGCTGGGAATACGATAGGTGGAAGGAGGTGAGGGTGAGGGTGATAGGCCGGAGAAGGGGTGGGGGTGGAGAGGTCGGGAAGAAGATTGCAGGTCAAGAGGGCGGTGCTGAATCCGGGGGTTGGGACTGAGATAAGGTGGGGGGAGGGGAAATGAGGAGGCTGAAGAAATCTACATTCATCCCGTGTGGTTGGAGGGTTCCTAGGCAGAAGATGAGGCGCTCTTCCTTCAGGTGTCGTGTGGCCAGGGTCTGGCGATGGAGGAGGCCAAGGACCTGCATGTCCTTGGCGGAGTGTGAGGGGGAGTTAAAGTGTTCAGCCACGGGGCGGTTGGGTTGGTTGGTGTGGGTGTCCCAGAGGTATTCCCTGAAATGTTCTGCAAGTAGATGGCCTGTCTCCCCAATGTAGTGGAGACCACATCGGGTGCAGCAGATACAGTAAATGATGTGTGTGGAGGTGCAGATGAATTTGCGATGGATATGGAATGATCCATTGGGGCCTTGGAGGGAAGTGAGGGGGGAGGTGTGGGCGCAAGTTTTGCACTTCTTGCGGTTGCAGGGGAAGGTGCCGGGCGTGGAGGTTGGGTTGGAGGGAGGGCGTGATTCTGACGAGGGAGTCGTGGAAGGAGTGGTCTCTCCAGAATGCTGATAGGGGTGGGGAGGGAAATATATCCCAGGTGGTGAGGTCTGTTTAGAGGTGTCGGAAATGATGGAAGATGATACGATGTATCTGGAGGTTGGTGAGGTGGAAGGTGAGGACGAGTGGGGTTCTGTCCTGGTGGTGATTGGAGGGGTGGGGTTCAAGGGCGGAGGTGCGGGAAGTGGAGGAGATACGGTGGAGAGCACAGTCGACCACATTGGAGGGGAAGTTGCGGTCTTTGAAGAAGGAGGCCATTTGGGTAGTTCGGTAGTGGAATTTGTCTTCTGGGAGCAGACGCGGTGGAGGCGAAGGAATTGGGAATATGGGATGGCGTTTTTACAGGGGACAGGGTGGGAGGAGGTGTAATCTAGGTAGCTGTGGGAGTCGGTAGGTTTGTAGTAAATGTCTGTGTTGAGTCGGTCACCCGAGATAGAAATGGAGAGGTCTAGGAAGGGGAGGGAGGATCTGAGATGGTCCAGATAAATTTGAGGTTGGAGAGGAAGATGTTAGTAAAGTGGATGAACTGTTCAACCTCCTTGTGAGAGCATGAGGTAGCGCCAATACAATCATCGATGTAGCGGAGGAAAAGGTGGGGGATGGTGCAAGTGTAGCTGCGGAAGATGGACCGTTCCACATATCCGACAAAGAGGCAGGCATAGCTGGGGCCCATGCGGGTGCCCATGGATACTCCTTTAGGTTGGAGTCTGAATGACATGGGCTCTAGTGAGAAATGTGGCAGGATTATGTGAGAAATTCAGCAAGGCCTACCTCATGTTTGGGAACAACTTCTGCATTTTTTATCAGCCTTGTGAGGTCCAGTGGCTGGAGGCACCTCCTCCTTGACCAGCTGCAGAACTGAGGTGAGGTGCTCCTCAAATTATTGCTCCAAATTTTCTAAACATGATGTTTGACTGAGGTGTCAGTTTCTGAGCTGAGGTATGGTTGCAGGACACAGCCTTCCCTAAGCTTCCTCTGGGGCGTCTGACCTCTCTTCCTTAGAGGCCTTGGATCCAGCTTCTGGAGAGCAGCCTATATCTCTATCTGGACCGTGGCCATCTCGCTGATGCCCGCACAACCCCAGGGAGGGAGTGCTTTGTTTGGAAGTGGTGTGCAATGATACTAACAGCAAGGTTATAGACAATAGACAATAGGTGCAGGAATAGGCCATTCGGCCCTTCAAGCCAGCACCACTGTCATGGCTGATCATCCACAATCCATATACTGTTCCTACCTTATAAATAATAGACAATAGGTGCAGGAGTAGGCCATTCTGTCCTTCGAGCCTGAACCACCATTCATTATGATCATGGCTGATCATCCTCAACCTTATCCCCATAACCCTTGATTCCACTATCTTTAAGAGCTCTAAGCGTCTCTCTCTTGAAAGTATCTAGAGACTTGGCCTCCACTGCCTTCTGAGGCAGAGAATTTCATATATCCACCACTCTCTGGGTGAAAACGTTTCTCCTCAACTCTGTTCTAAATGGCCTACCCCTGATTTTTAAACTGTGTCCTCTGGTTCTGCACTCACACATCAGCGGAAACATGCTTCCTACCTCCAGAGTGCCCAATCCTTTAATAATCTTATACGTCTCAATCAGATTCCCTCTCATCTTTCTAAACTGTGAAAGTTGTAGTGGAATGAAGAGTTGCCCTTATTCAGTTGTTGGGACGTGGCTGTCTCAGCATTCCCAAAGGAGCAGTCCTGGTCTTTTCCTGCATATGTTAGGATCCTTGGAGCAGGTGAGGAGCCTGATGTTGTGCATTCCTCCACCGTTCCTGGCTTTTCTGCTGTTACAGTCTGCAATGAGAACAGAGAGGGACTGACTGAGATGAAAGGGGTTGGCGCAGCTGTTAGTGCTGGTGTGGGGGGGGGGGGGGGTTGGGGGGGGGGGGGGGGTGAAAGGTGGTGAGGTATCCCAGGCAAGTGAGTAGGAAATGCAGAAACCATATGAAGTTAGTGGTGTGAGAGGTTGGTGGGGTGGCAAATGGAATGAGAACAATCTAGGGGAGCTGATGCATATAATAGTAAGAGTGATTGAGCATGACATTTGGTGGGAGATAAATGCTGCAGCAGAGTTAGAGTATGTACCAGGGAGAAGATGGTGGCATGTGCTTCGTGGAGCAGGAGTTATTGACCTTCTTGCAGCATTGCTGATTATTCCTCTGGAACATGGAGACCTCACTGAACTGATGGAGATCTCAGACTAGGCTGCATGGTCCACTGGCTTGGCCTCATCCAGGTGAAAAAGGTCCCTCCTCTGGACCACCCCATTGACTAGAAATCCCCCAGGTCCCCATTGGAGAATCAGGGCACTACTTTCCCCTTCTCAGACATCTTTGGAAAGATGAACTGGGTAACATTGGAATGCCAACAATTGTCCAGGTGCAAAGTGGCCTGGGTGCGTTGTCTATCAGGCTTCCAATGGATATTCAGTGAGTGATAAATTCTTCTGGGAATGGTGAGTGCTAAAATGGGGCTATAAATGGGCATTACTGGTGTCTTGGATTAAGGCAAATAGTTAATGAGACAAGTTTGGTAAGATATAGTGAGAGATCCCATTAAGCTTTGTGGAGACAAACCCTTCTTAAAACTTAACAAAACCGACAACTGAAAAATTGTAAAATTTATTCCAATGTGTGGAGGATCACAATTATATTATGTTCCAAAATATGAAGTACAACTCAGAACTATATATTTCACCAAAGCTCCTGCTGCTTTAGATAGCAGCACTGACCACCTATTCTGAGGTCCTATCAAAAATGCACATAGTGTCCCTCAATCAAATAAAGCAATGGAACCAATATCATCAAAGGAGCTACGGAAGGCTGCTCCAAAAGAGCTTTTATTTTACCTCTGGCGATCGAGTGATTTTTACCATGAATGCACATCTTGACCTCACAGAATGAAAGCCTTCAAAAATCACCTCACTACAACAATAGTAAGATCAATATTCTCTATCTGAAGAGAAAGGATCGCTTTGAAGTGTACACTGTCAATGTGTGATGTTCTGGTACAGTTAACATAGCACAAAAAAACTCCAGTACAGTATTTTGTATGGAATAGATAATGAAGTTTATTGCAAATTAGATTTTAAACGTCAAATGAAGATCAGGATAACACTTGCATTAAAAATACAATCTGGTTTCAAATAAATCACAAGCAACAGAATTCGGACAATCAAATGAATGATCATCAGGATTTTTGATGACTTGAACAAATTGAGAATTGCAACCCCTTAAGTGACGGGACTTAAAAAGCCCACTGTGACTTAATGTTCTTAAATTTTCTACAAAAGGATGACTCAATCAATACAATCAAAGAAAGAAAAGCTTTTACAATGTGAATTTCAATTCATGAGGTGGCAAAATGTTTGACATTTAACTTTAAAGTGTCCAAGTGATGGATTAGTAGCAACTCAACAAGAACATTTTTAACAAGTGATTGCTGAATGCAATTGGAATTCTGGCCATAATTTCAATCATAGGTCTGACTCTGTGGTGAGGTAAATGCAGTTTTCGTGCATGAAATGTTTTCAACCAAATGTAACTATTTCTGTTTCCCAAATGCCTCTTAATTTCAGAAAAATTCATATTTTATGCACTGTGTGGCTTTCTTTTCCTAAAATTGGATAATAACATTTTTTTGCCTACACAATTTGTTGTTCGGTTCATATTTATTTAAGTCAATGCCTGAAAGAAATTACATAAAGGCATATTGAAAATCAGCAGGAGCTATAGCAAGAAAACTCAATTGAACAGATTGTTGATGCTGACATGTAAAATTGTATCCACCAAATATTCCAGGTTTAGTCACCAGCAATAAAATGGCAATACACAGAGGCAGCTGGTGTGCAGGAGAATAGCGCAGTCTTTTGTTTTCTCTTTGATCTGGTGCATTGCTACAATATTGAAAGTAGGAAGTAGCTATTCTGTGCAAAGATGTTGTGCACAATTTATTAAGATTGCAAATAACATAAAGGCTTTGCGTCATTGAAAAAAATTTAAGCAGAGGTTAGGTTTGCCTCTTGAAATGATTCAGCTCCTAAGCTGTACATGTTAGGCAATCAAGCTATATTGCTGGTGGATCTTATGATAAATTGCATCTTACCTCTACATCCTTGCAATCTGTTATGAACTGTTCTTAACACTGTCTTAGAGACAATTTGTCAGACTTGATCTGTAATGGATGATGTAATTGCATGCTTGTTGGCCAGACCAATATATTTTACCAATGAACCTTAATTGTCTAAGGCTGAATTGTAAAAATGAAGACTTTCTTCAATTAGAAGGTGAGACTCACAGAGTCATAGAAAAATTTGCATTTCAGGTCACTTTTAAGCTCTCTGCTTACCTTAAAAATATGCCGCCTTATCTTGAAATTCTCTATTCTATGGAAAGGACGCTTCACCTTATCTATACCCCTCATGATTTTATAAACCTCTGTAAGATCACCCCTCAACTTCCTATGCTCCAGTTAAAACATTTCAGAGCTTATCCTTATAATTCAAAGCCTCCAGTTCCAGCAAAAATCTTGGTAAATCTTTTCTGAATCCTCTTCAATTTAATAATCTCCTTCCTATAACTGGACAACCGAAATGTACAGAGTACTCCAAAAGTGGCCTCACCAGTGTCCTGTGCAACCTCAATATATCGTCCTAACTCCGATGCATAATGGTCTGAGCAATGAAGGCAAGCACGCTAAACACCTTCTGAACCACCCTATCTACCTGTGATCAATTTTCAAAGAACTATGTGCCTGAACCCCTAGGTCTCTCTATTCAACAACACTGCCCAGGGCCTTACTATAAACTGTGTACGTCCTGCCCTTGCTTGTTTTACTAAAATTCAATACCTCACATTTATCCAAATTAAATTCTATCTGCGCCTCCTCATTGGCCCAATTGATCCAGATCCCTTTGTATTCTTAGATAGCCTTCTTCACTGTCAACTATCCAACCAACTTTTCGTGTAATTCACAAATTTAAAAACCATGCTTCCTAAATTCTCATTCAAATCATTTATTATAAATGACAAACAATGTGGACCCAGCATTGTTCCTGTGGCCTCCAGTCCAAAAAAACAACCCTCCACTTCGCACTAAATTATAACATTTCAGTCCATAACTTGCAGAAGCCATAATGGCTCCCAAAGTGGCTTCTCTGTCCTGGCCCCATTACTGCGCTATATTAAGGAGTAAGGTTTCTTCTGAATACCACATCTTACCTGGTAGAACTGCTTTATTATTCTGCAATTCTCTATGAGTAATATTGTCATTGATTGACTATTCTCTACTGGGGACTGCCAATGCTTTGCTGTTTTGAAATCAACATTTTCAGAGGTGTTACAATGCTCCTTTGAATCAAGTGGGTCTGGAATCCAGATCTCCTGGCCCAGAGGTACGGGCATTGCCATTCTGCCATAAGACTGTCTGCCACTGCTTTAATATGGTGCCTGAAACTCAATATGGGAATGACTCAATATCACCGCGATCATGAGCCATCATGAAACAGAATCACCTTATTCCTCAGGGAGTTAAACCTTTACTTTCCCTCCCTGAGGAAAAACTGCTATACTAGAAAGCTTTTCCTGTGGGACTTGAAACAGTTTTCATGACAACTTTATGCAGTGGAGGATGTTTGTGTCTTCTTTACTGTTTTGGATATAATGCTTTTTTCCCACCGTGGACCGTGTCAATTTTCCTTAGACCTACACTTTACAAGTAGAACAAAATAAATGCACTTTGAATGCAATTAGCATACTATTAATTTTGAGAAGAGTTTGCACTCAAACACATTTGCATTACAAAATGTGATGTCTGTTAAGAATCAGGACAATAGAATATAGCCTTTCAAAACTTTGCATTAAAAATTAACTCTTGTTGTATTTAAGACTACCATGTGACTATGTTTCACCTTAAATGGAGAGGGACTTAGCAGCTTGTGATGCTGTTCCTGGCTACCATAAGATAAACTCTGATATCCTTTGTGATGCTCCCTTGAAACAACTTCATTTCCCACCTGATTTGCTCCTTCCCTCTTTTTATTTCACTTCCTGTTTATGCAATGGGAGTTATTGTGAGAGGAGTAGGATTGTCAGCTGACACTGAGTGAATTTAATCTCTCTCTCGCTCTTTATATACTATATGTACATATATAAGGGAAAGGGCAAAACATTCATTCTTAACATCCACATATAAAGTGCAATAATTTATTAAGTATAACACTTAGTTTTAAATAACTAAATATCATTAATGACAAATCTACTGAAATTAACTTTAACACCAAAATTGACTGAGCAGAGAACCTTGCAAAGACCTTTGCGCGTGCCTTGATTCCAAAATATTTGCCTTTTAAGTTGCTGGGAATGTGAACTGATAACCAGACAGTAAGTCCAATAAAGTCCTTAACTAATAAAATGGAAGGATTAAGAAAGGAGAGGAAAGATGAAAATCTGGACGAATTAGAGTGGGTGAAATCAATGTGAATGCATGTACAGAAAGTGAAATAAAGACAGGGAACAAGCACATTGGGAAGATTTAATATCTCCAGTGCTGAAGGCAAGATTCAAGCAGAGGTTTCACCATTCATCAAGAAATAGGGAACTCTGTTTGAGAATCTCATCAATTGAAGACTTCGTAGAGATAAAGGTCTAGCTAGTTGCTGGGAACTATTTGATGATTGCCGTGTGTCTTGGCCCATAATGCTGCAAGTTGAACAGAATTTTAGTCATATCTAATTCTTTGTTATACCTCCCTTGGGTGTATTTACATATGGAGAGATTTTAATTCTGTTTAGTATCACAAGCTATACCTGAGCTAGTTCATCCTGCTTAATTCACATGTAGACCCAGAATTTTGTTTCTGACGTAGGGGTGTACAGAGAAACTGCCTTGAATAGCAGGATCTTTGTACTGGGGTTTGGGAAATGATGCTGGGGTAGTTTTTTTTTATTGAACTTGGAACCCACCTTGAAATAAGTTGTTCCAAATAAAAGGGGGCTGTTATATGCTTCAGTTGGCTGTTTAATGGGTTTACCTTAGAGCTCTGGGAATTCATCCCAATTGCTTTATTTTAGGTCTCATAACTCTCAACTTCTACTCATTTTCCATTCCCCATTCATGCAAAAACATGCTGACACACGCCCTGTCCCCAATAGTCTCTTTTACCTTCTGTGGCAACCTATACCTCCACTCATGCCTATGGTTCCTTATGCCAACACATGAATCCATACTTATTCCTGTCACCCATGATAGTTCTATGCCAAATTAGTAGAAATACAGGCCAATAAATGACCATTCACTCATTCATGGACTTTCATAACTGCTATGTCAACCATATGGCAACTCATTGCAATATATGGCTTCCAATCATCCCCATGACACATTTGCAACCCCTATGCCAATTTAGCACCAGCACATGCCAGTATGTCAACCCCACACCACTATGCTTTGTCCCTATATTTTTCATGCCTACTCAATCATTATCCGTTATGGGCAGACCTAAGGTGTCATGTTGGGATAAAATAAAATTCATTGTATCTATTTCAGACATCACTATCTCTAAATATATGTATTTTAAAAACACTGTCATTACTAAAGTTCCAGTCAATACATTTAAATTCCTTTAAGTATTTAATCTTTTATAAAAACAAACATTTGTATTCATAGCCCTATTTCAAAGGTAGCTAATCACCTAATGACCTCTTGAAACTGTCAAAAGAAAGCCAAACTCTGCAGAAAATGGGTGTCACTCCTGCACTGAGTTTAAATGCTCACTGGTTTCAGATGTATCTATTTGTGAATCACATCCCAGCCCTTTTCCTCAACAGTGAAACTAAATCTGACAGAAATAAAGGTGGGACTTCTGAATCCATTGTCCTAACCACAGTTTGGATAAGCCACAGAGTTTTCACGAGCCTGCAAAAATACAGACTTCTTTATCTGAGTTGGCTATGTTTGGTAAACCAGTTGAAAGTAAGTTTTACGTTGTAAGTTATATGATATTTTCCCTTCAGCAAGTTTAATGGGACAGCATCTTAAGAGTTTTAATCTGTATCTAGCCTGCGCCACTTCAGACCCGACAGCAATTTTTGTCACAATGAAGAGGAAGGTTTAATCAGTATAAAACTAGTGCAAAACTTGATGAGGAGTTACTTGATGGAATTTGAGAAAGTTAGCAAAAACCTTCATTTAATGCAGTTATGACCAAAATGGAACTTCTCAGATGGATTTTGCACCAAGACCTTTATCCTATGCTGAACTTGTTCTTGATGTTATTTCCATTTTTGTTGAAGATGCTACCTTCAATTATACCCATATGGTCCCACTGTACATTAAGCTCTACAATTGTTGGGTCTGCCTTTTTCTGTTATAGGGAATGAATTGATTCAGAACATAAGGGGACTGTATAAGTTCTGCATCAATAGCACCATTTCAGGGTTTGTTCCAGTCCCAGCAAAGTTACAGTGTTTGATCAAAGGAAACTGAAAGGTTATTCACAAACTTCACAAACTCACCTTCATTACTGTATTTATGAAGCATTCCTGCCTGGTGTTAATCCTGCATTCTACCAATTTCTAAGTATTTTCTGTGCCTGTATCTGAATCTAAGATGGTGCTGGATTTACCTGAACTTCCTTTTATTGTTGAAGATCCTAGGTCTCTCTAAGCTTACTTCATAACACAATCCTCTGTCTATCTCAACACTCCTTGCACTCCTTAGAGTTGAGTGCTCAAACCTGAGTTCAGTCCTCAATGGGAGCAAAGGCACTTCCTTCATGAACCTGCTGCTGAGCTCTGCTAATTCTGAAAGAGGACATTACAGGCTCTTCTGCAACTGGTGAGAAATGAAGGGAATGGATGACTTGTTCAAATAATGCAGAAACCTAATTAACATCTATGCAGGATGGCTTGTGAGCTCTAAGTTATTTTCCACAATCAATGTCCCTTTTCACCCAAAAGGTTTCTGTGTAGCCATATAAAACTGCTAGAGTAGAACAAAGTAACAGAGCCAAAAGAAAAATAGCATGGAGAAGGGGACAGAAAACATTTAAAATGGGGTCGAGGAAACAGAAAACCAGAAAAAAAGAGGTAATATGAAATAAGGACAGAAGTTGAATTTAGGAAAGGTAACTGCTTGGAACAGAAGAGAGAAATATAGGACTGCAAAATGAGAAATAGTAGGAAAAGAGGAAAGCAAGAGTAGGGAAATGGCAAAGACCAAAAAAAAGAGAAAGAAAGGAACTCAAAAGAAGTCATAATGAGGAACGAGAGAAAGGCCAGTGTTAATCTAGGGAAGAATAATTAAAGTGAAGTCATATAAATGGAAGCAAAAAATATAATTGGAAAGGAAGAAAATAAATGTGAAGTAACAAGGGGGGAAAGTTAAGATAAGGGAAAGGAGAGAAAAAAAGAAGAAAAATAAGAAGGAAATGAAGAGAGTAAAAGGAGGCCATCAAAGAAAATGAAAATGAAAGGGATTAGAAGTGAAGGAAAAATCATAGAAAATAAGAGTGAGGGAAAGGAAAACAGCGAGCATGGTCATGCATAACGTAAATTGAGTTAACGAATTATGTGCAGAAAAAAGGAAAGATATTGGATTATCAACAAAATATAAAAAGGGACTGGTGGAAATAAAAAAAATCTATTAAACACAAAGGAGTGAGATTCCGTCTTTGCAATTGTTAATTTCAAATGGTTGAGAGATTATCTGACAGTAATTACCATTCTTCATATAATTAAAAGTTTATTAGACTGAAATTAGCCATATGTATCCACAATGCAAACACATTAGCTTCAACAATTAAAAAAAAAACGAAAAAACTGTGGATGCTATAAATCATGAACAAAATTAGAACCTGCTGGAAAAGCTCAGCAAGTCTTGCAGAATCTGTGAAAAGAAATCAGAGTTAACATTTGAGTTCAGTGACCCTTCCCCAGAACAGTTCTGCTGAGCTTTTCCATCAACTTCTGTTTGAGCTTCAACAACTTAATATTTTTCATTGATGGCATGCTATTTTTGTGAAGCTCTTGTTCAACAACTTTTGAGTTTCCATGTTTAGCCAGTCAAATAATCCTTGCTTGAGGAATATACCTTTTGACCATAAATAATGTAAATCACCATTAGCCACACAATTATTTCAACTGTGTGCTATGATTCATTAGAATTTTTAAAATATCTGTAAGTGATTGCATGTCCTGTAACATTATTAAAGTACCTAGTGTAAATCTTCATATTAATGTACAAAAAGAAAACAAACAGAAACCTGTTGAAAAGTGATGGAAATGGTATATCAGATTGTCAACTTTGGTTTGGTGATATCACCATTACATCTGAGTCAAAATGTTATATTCCAAGTCCAATATCATAATTTCAGTGTAAAATCTGACCTTTATGTCAGAGTACTGAAGAAGACTCACTGGACCCGAAATGTTAACTCTGCTTTCTCTGCACAGATGCTACCAGACCCGTTGAGTTTCTCCAGCAATGTCTGCTGTGGTTTCAGATTTCCAGCATCCATAGTTATTTGCTCTAATTTAGAAAAAGGATGCTATCTACAAGAGGTGCCACCCCTCAGGTACGATGTTGAACTGACATCTTATCTGCATGTTCAGCTGCCTGGAAAATATTCAATTGAAATTTTAGGATAGGAGTTTCTTAGTATCCAAAGCAAATCAAATTCCTCAACCTATATCACAATTTTTATTTGTTAATCATCTCCCTCAAAAGTTATGCCATCGTATTGCTTGCTCCATTTAACCATAGAATAATTACAACTGAAAAATAAATAGTTGTGAAGTCTTTGGGCATAAAAATGAGTTATAAGATGTCACTTTATATTCTTTCTTTTCAACAGATGATCGATCGCTTGACATTTGGTTCTTTTAAAAACAATTAATTGTTAAGGAATTAATGACAACTAGCTGAAGTGAAAATTTAATAGAAATAGACCATAATGACAAATTGAAAATATTTTATGTCAAGGCAAGGACTTGTAGAATTGCACAATCTCCTGTTATTACACTATTCATGAGTGATCATGATGGAAACTACTTCTGACATGAAACAACACACAGCTACATTCAATTATTGGAAATACAAATAATGAAATTGAAAAGGATTTAGATTAATTAAATTGATGAACTAAGTAATAGCAAAAAAGATTGTCGTGTGAACAATTTAAAGCAATATATGCCGATACATGAAATATGCAGGTATATATGAAGCATGAACACACATGAAATATGCATCTATTAGTAAAGGTGGGAAGGAAAAATAAATTGATGCAATTTATAATGAATTACTAAATGACTATTGAATGTGACACTGTTACAGTCCCCTCCAATTAATCATGTTAAAACCAACTATAAGTGGCGCGGTCTGTATCACTGAGATAGATTTTGAGGGTGTTTGAATATAAATCAAAGTATCTTATTTAAGCATGCACAACTTGCTATAAAAATTGAATTTACAATGTGAAGATAGATTTGCCTTGATAATTTGCTTTGCATTTTAGTTTTAATGAACCTGTAAATGGCATGTATAAATGCATTTTTAATTTGTTGGTGACTGTGACTGTGCAAAAATAGTAATGGCAGGAAAAAAAAGTGAATGGGTCTATAAATCTTATGCATTGAATCCTTTCAACCCTAAATTTAATTAGTTTGGACCTGTATTACATCATATAAGAACATATTGCACATCTCCTCTAACTGATACTTAGTTGTAATGGAGACCTATTCACAGCAATGTTTTCTGGATCTTTTTATGAACTTGTAAGTTTGGAAAGTGCCTCTTTAATGCTATAGTTATATTAGTTATTTCCTTGACATCATATACTTTTGGGAATTAAATCCGTTTTATTACATTAATTGAATATCTCTTGTATATCTTTGCGACTTCATTATTTAGAAAAAGATTTGCTGTTCATTTTGAATTCTGACAGAGGGTGGCATGGTGGCTCGGTGGTTAGCACTGCTGCCTCACAGCACCAGGCATCCAGGTTCGATTCCAGCTTTTGGTGACTGTCTGTGTGGAGTTTGCATATTTGTCCTGTGCCTCTGTAGGTTTCCTCTGGGTGCTCCAGTTTCCTCGCACAATTCAAAGATGTGCGAGTTAGGTGAATTGGCTGTGCTAAATTGCCCCGGGGATGAGACCGTTCGCCACTGCCGATCAGCCACTGCCCTTTGACCACCGAGGATGCTTAGCCACTGCCCATTGGCCACTGAAAATGATTCACCACAGTAAATAAGTTTAAAATGTTAGACAACAAGCATATCTAAACTGTATAAAATTGTGGTTATATTGGTGAAGGTAGTGTTTGTGTTGTTTCAGTAACAACTTATTTTCGTTACAGGAGAGTTCTTTTTTAAGCTTGTATTTTTTTTCCCATTTACCCTCAAGTCTTCAAAATGGAAACAGAAATTATTAATAAACATGGAAATAAGAAGTTTTACCACGATGGTTTTATTTATGTTTTTGATAAACTATCCAAGAGGGATTCAAGTATTAAGTTTTGGTGAT
The DNA here is from genome assembly GCF_047496795.1 of Chiloscyllium punctatum. NCBI lineage: Eukaryota > Metazoa > Chordata > Chondrichthyes > Orectolobiformes > Hemiscylliidae > Chiloscyllium > Chiloscyllium punctatum. The sequence continues at coordinate 42,768,306 of NC_092783.1, forward strand.
GTGAGCATTCTTATTGTGTTCTTATAGTGTTCTTATTAATGAATGTGTAGCTGATGTCCCTCAGTCAGTCCCAGCATCTTTACCGACGACAAACAGCATGAAGGAAATAATTCCACGAAAAAGGAATGATAGGAGACGCAGACGATAGAATAAAAAATTTGTTCTTGAATACGGTGATAGAGATTGTTTGGAATATCTTAGAGGAATAGTGCTTAACTATCAAATGAACTAAAATTTCATTGTTTAATATTAATGTGAGATTTTACTGCCATTATAAAGATTTTAAAAATATATTTCCTTTTTCTGGTTAAAGTTTGTAACTCATTTTTATATATAAACCAATAAAATGATATTTATTTTATCTCTTTTTTTATCAATATGTAGTATGTAGTTGTATAAATAAAGGGGAATGAGAATTATGAAAGAACAGGTGGGAGGGAAAACAATCAGTACATATATATATATTTCTGGTGACGAATAGTCTCCAGAGGTCAAACAACACCAGTGGAGAAATGCTGGTGGAGAACTGGCAGTGGCTAATCATCGGCAGCCAATCTGCCGTGGCGAATCATCACCAACCCAATTGCCCATAGTGTTCAGGGATGTATAGATTAGGTACACTAATCAGGGGTTAGGGTAGGGGAATGGGTCTGTGTAGGTTACTCTTCAGAGGGTCGATGTGGATTTGTTGGGTGAAAGGGCATGTTGCCACACTGTAGGGACTCTATGACTGACAGTCTGTAATGAGTCTTCTTGTCAGTGTTGGAATTTTTCTTAGCGCATGTAACAAATTTGCTTTTCCCACTGCAAGCCCACTCACTGCTTATGATATTTTATGAAGTCTATGAAGTAATTCTACACTTCTTCAATTAAATCATCAAGAGCCACCAATTAACAGTTCTCCCAATAAAAGTTCATTAATTCTTTAAAAAAAACATTAATCTGCATGATTGTAGATGTGCTGAATATTCCAGAATCTTTAATTGGAGAGACCAAGTAATTATACTAAAAGCAATTACACATGCTCACGAATAAATATGAAATCATCGGTAGGTTTGGATTTTTTACTGTTTAATTGTAAAGTGTAATTGCAGCAAGTCTATATTTAGCAGTTAACTATCAGATTGAAGAACAAGAGCTGAATGGAATATTCATTTGCACATTAAAGGGCCACTCCATATTTGCATTCTGTTGCGTAGTGAGTGAGAGGAGGTGAAAAAAATTAACATTTTCTTCAGAATTGTGTCACACATATAGAAGGGGTGATGAAACATTATTAAATGATTTATTGCATCGATTGACAAACTGAGGAACTTAGAAGATATTCAGTCCCTTGATCTTGTTTAGCTGCTTGATGAGATCGTAGTTGACCTCCATCCTAATTCTTTGCTCTTGCTTTGGTGCCCTATCCCTTAAAGCTATCGACTAGCAGAATCCTATAAATCTAAAATCATTAATCATCTACTACTTTTTGGCTCACACTTCTACAGTCCTTGCATGAAGAAGTTTTCTTTTAAACTTCTTTCCTGTATGGCATAATTTTTCTTCATGTACTCATTTATTTCAAAATCCTAAAAACAAACTCAATAAAATTACCATCAACCTTTGATATTTCCTGAGGTTTTCTTTCATTTATAAGATAATTGTAAAAACTTTTTGTCCATCTTGATATCCCTTCCAAAATTCTGATTTTATTTACTTTTGTAGCTCTTGCAATTTTTATCTTCTTTTCCTGTAGTTTATATCGCCCTTGGTTTTGTACATGTACATGATTTCTGATATTTTTTGTATCATCTATCCTTTAGTTTTATGTTATTTCTCTGTTGAGCAGGAGTATTTGATGTATGAAGTAGAGTTCCTGCTTCTTAAGGATTGTTTCTGCATTAAGCTAGAGTTTCATCCAATAGCAGTTTTGCTGTTTCTTTCTCTTCTCATTTTACAGAGTTCTAGAATTTTAAAATGATTAAGTTTCCCTTTTCAAAACTGACATTGAATTTGATATTGATCAAGTTCTTACCTTATCTGAAGTTCCTCAACTTCATCTTCTGCTTCAGTAGTTTCTACGTACTCCCGTAACTCCTGCTCAGCCAACAAATCACCCTTTTGGCGATTGAGGTTATATAGGTTACAGCACATTCCTATTATGTGGTACATGTGTTTGGAGTATACCATATAGATTCACCTGATTGCCAAGGATTGGAACCTTGTCTTCGGGAAACATATTGTTTGCTCCACCATTAACATTCTTGAACCAAATGTCTCACTGGTAGCAGTCTGAGAATTTCTTGGAGGTGGCACCAACCGGTATGATGGAGTTATCATTCAGCACTTGTCACTTGTCATTCAGCAACCATCCATGCATTGACCTCAAGTCTCTGAAAGAGACTGGCACCTATAAGTGTTCCAGAATGTACAAGGCTTTGCAGCTTCATTGATATCTTGCACATCTCTGCAATATCTGACTATTGTGGTCTCAAATTATTTGAACAAAAACAGTAATTGCTGGTGAAACACAACAGCATCTATCAGAAGAAAGCAGAGTTAATGTTTCAAGTCTAGTGATTCTTCATCATAATTCATAGCAGCTAGGAAAAACTAGTATTTATATTGAAGATGAGATTGGGGGAGAGGAGGAAGGGAAAAGTGAGTGGGTTGGTGGAGATGGACCTTTCAGGGGTGAGAGAAAGAGAGAGAAAGGGAGAGATATTAAAGGGCTAGGTAAAAGAAGGAAATAATAGATTACAGGCTGGGAGAGAAGAGAAGCTAGATAAATGATAATGACAGCTCAAAGTAGCAGATTAGATTAGATTCCCTACAGTGTGGAAACAGGCCCTTCGTCCCAACAAGTCCACACTGACCCTCCAAAGAGTAACCCACCCAGACCCATTTCCCTCTGACTAATGCACCTAACACTATGGGCAATTTCGCATGGCCAATTCACCTGACTAGCACATCTTTGGACTGTGGGAGGAAACTGGAGCACCCGGAGGAAACCCACGCAGACACGGGGAGAATGTGCAAACTCCACACACACAGTCGCCTGAGACTGGAATCAAACCTGGGATCCTGGTGCTGTGAGGCAGAATGCTAACCACTGAGCCAGCGTGCCACCCCAGAGAATGAGCAGTCTGTACTGAAAGCAAAAGCATGGTATTGTGATAATAAACCTGAGAGTGGGTTGGCTGCTAAAAGCAACCCATGTCGGAACAGGACCGGGTGTGAGATAGGTATAAGACATGGAGGAATGGAGTCAGGCTCCAAAGTCTTTGAACTCAATATTGAGTCCCACCAGAAGCTGCAGGGGCCTCAAGCATAAAATGAGATGTTACTCTTTGAGCTTGCCCTGAGGCTCACTAGAATACTGTAGTTGGTGTGTAACAGAAACATTGGTGTGGGAACACAGTGGTGTGTTGAAGTGGCAGGTGACTAGAAGCTCTGTCGAACGCACCCTGCCCATGCAGAAAGAATTATTCTTAACCATTGGCTAAGAATCGTAATGTCCTAGCTGTTCTAACTAACCATATCAAGCAGGATCAATATGAATAAGTGCATTCTGCCCAATAGAGTGTCAGTAACATCCTGGATGCACTTACAAGTAGCCTCCGGTTGCTTTGTGGAACAATTGGCTTCCAAAGCCATTAAGGGCAGCTGAAACTTTCAGGGTACCGAGATGGGATTTTCACCAAGACCTTGTGACCGGAGAGTCAAGTCCAGCAGCTCTTGCAAGACTCAGTCAGTTGCAGATACTTGAACCGAGGTCTTTAGTTCCTGCTCTCTAACAGAATTCTCTGGTACCATGGTGTGTTTTGTCCAAGTGCCTCTTTCTCTCTGGAGGTTGTGTAGCTGCTGGTGATGACTGTAGTTTTTGTTGGATCTGCAGAAGCTGGTGTCTCTGCTGTCTTCTGTGCTGGTTTTGCTACAGAAGAAAATTGATTGCACTGACATCTGCCATTATGTCTGGGCTGATGACACTACCGTTGTAGGCTGGATCTCAAACAATGGTCCAGGAAAGAGATCGAATTAGTGATTTTTGAGATAGAGTGCTTTGTGGCATGGTGTAAAGATAACAATCTCTCCCTCAGTATCAGAAAAATGAATGAACTGGTCTTTGACTTCAGGAAGTAAGGTGGCAGGCACACCCCTGTTTGCATCAAGGGTGATGAGGTAAAGACAGTTGGGAATGTCAAGTTTCTAGGAGTGATGATCACCAACAATCTGTCCAGGTCCGCCCATATTGACACTATGGTCAAGAAAGAACATGCCTTAGGCTTAATAGATGACAAACTTTTGAAGCCTCTGGGTCTATATTCGATGGAGTTTAGAAGGATGAGCGTGGATCTAATGGAACCATACAGAATGCTGAATGGCCTGGATAGAGTAGATGTTGGGAAAATGTATCTATTGGTAGGAGAGACTAGGACCAAGGGCACAGCCTTAGAGTGACGGGACACCTTTTAGATTGGAGATAAGGAGAAACTTCTTCAGCCAGAGAGTAGTGAATTTATGGAATTCATTGCCACAGAAGGCTGTGGAAGCCAGGTCATTGAGTATATTCTAAGGATCAACGGGATCAAGGGTTATGGGGAGAAAGTGGGAGAATGGGTTTTAGAAACTTATCAGCCATGATTGAATGACAGACTTGCTGGTCTGAATGGCCTAATTTCTGCATCTATGTCTTATGGTCTCTACTTCCTCAGGAGGCTAAGAAATTCAGTGTGTCCGTAAAGAATCTAACCAATTTTTATAGATGTACTATACAAAGTATTCTATCTGGATTGTGGGCGGTACAGTGGCACAGTGGCTAGCACTGCTGCCTCACGGCGCCAGAGACCTGGGTTCAATTCCTGCCTCAGGCGACTGACAGTGTGGAGTTTGCATGTTCTCCCTGTGTCTGCGTGGGTTTCCTCTGGGTGCTCTGGTTTCCTCCCACAGTCAAAAAATGTGCAGGTTAGGTGAATTGGCCATGCTAAATTGCCTGTAGTGTTAGGTGTAGGGGAATGGGTCTGTGTGGGTTGTGCTTCGGTGGGTCGTAGTGGACTTGTTGGGCCGAAGGGCCTGTTTCCACACTGTAAGCAATCTAATCTAATCAATATATCATGGCTTGTTATTGGCAACTGCTCTGCCCAGGACCACAAGAAAATACAGATGGTTGTGAACACAGCCCAGTCTAACATGCAAGCCAACCTTCCATCCATTGACTTCATTTATACTACTTGCTACCTCGTGCAGAAGATACAAAAGCTGAAACACTCATACCAACAGATTCTTCCCCAATGTCATTAAACTTCTATATGGATCTCACAACTATTAATGCTGATCTCTCTTTGTGTACCCTTTCTGCAACTGTAACACTGTATTGAACTTTGTATGGTATGATCTGCCTGTATTGCTCACAAAACAAAACTTTTCAGTGTACCAAGTACGTGTGACAATAATAAACCAAATCAAATCAACTTACCTGTGAGAACATTAGGAGAAAGTACAAAACCTAAGTAAAGGAATGTTTAGCCCTAACATCCTTCCCCATTGAGCTTAGTTTATGCCTGCACTGGATGTAATTTGACAAACACACAAAGAGCTGGATGGAACATGCATCACTGCTTTCAAGTCGAGGATAGGTTCTGGCCCTCAACTTTATATCAACTTGGAGGTGTTTACAACAGGAATTTCTTTGTCTCCAACAATAACCCTTCCATGTTTGTGAGTCATCTGTACCACATGTATGGTAGTCAATGAAGTGAGCAGGTAGAAGCTGTCAGAAGCCACCCCCTCTCTTTCCTTTCTCACCTCAGTAGCTCTGTCCTAGGAGGCTTCATGTTGAGTGCGCGGCAGTCATAAGGCTACAGCTTCCAATCTTTGAAATAGTATGCCTTGGCCTATTGGGAAGGTGAGGTACTGAGTAAATGTGCTTTGTTCCATTGAGTCTTAGCAACATCTGAAATCACGAGATTGTGTGACGATTACTGAGATTCTGTTTTCTTATGAATTGAAGATATATGTACGATAACTGGCTTCCTGATTTAGTGCAGAAACAATTACTTACACTTCCTACTTTGAATGCTTTTTTGTTGAAATCAAGTATTCTTGCCCAGTGATGTTTGGGATCAATATGGTAAAATTCCAAACTCTGCATTTGTGTCAGTGACTTGTAGGCTTCACTTCTGACCTACACATCGTCCTCAATCCTTGTGACCTCAGTCATGAAGTACAATAAAGCCACTCTCCAGCTGTGATGCTGACATGGACTGACATTGGAAACACTCTGGATTATGTGCACCCTACCCTCATACCAACTGATTGTAGCCTACATCCCAAACAAACTGTGCAGGACAACTGTGACTGGCCATGTCCCAATACCCAGATTGACAACAGCATCAAGACTGACCAAACAGCAAGGTCCAGCCTGATTTTATTTGATTTCCAAAATTGACCATGGCCCAATCCATACTGCAATGGTGAGCATCCCTGACTGACTGTAGCTAACCATCTGGATTATAAAGTAGACAAACAGGAGACTGGAAGGACAAAGCAAGCCAGGCAGCATCAGGAGGTGAAGAAGTCAATGTTTTGTGTATTAACTCTTCTTCAGAACTGGCTTTCTGTGCCCTTCTAGCCTCTTGGTTGTCTATTTTGGATTCCAGCATCTGTTTTTTTTTTGTTTCTAATCTGGATTAGAAAGCCCAACCTCTGGATTGACTGTGGTGGTATCACTAACTGACTGGGGTTTAACCTCAGCCCACTAAACACTTTTTCCCTTTGATTTTCATCATGCCCTTCTAGCAAATGAAGTGTGTTTGCCACATATGCTGCAGGCACATGCAACACTTGTGATGTTGATACAGCACCAAGCTGGGCACCACCCATGTTCCTCAATCTCCAATTTTACACTCACTCTTTGCTGTTCACTACAGACACAAATTGCCAACTTCCCCTGCTCCGCTTGACATTTCTCTTTCTGACAAAATCGTGCCTCCCTTTCCAGCTTTGCCAAAGCTTTCGCTCTCAGCCACAAGCTAAATCTGCTCCCACTGAGGGGAATATTGTTGCCTAAGTCTACCCTCAAACTCATAACTGATAACCTGGCTTTGCTATGATGCCATTGCCCGTTTGGGTGGTTTGATGGTCCAGGACGATGTTGTGTTCAATGACTATGAAGGAACCATGTTGCAGTTTCTTCCAAAACAAAGAGAATGATCAATACAGCTGCCTACTCACCTGGAGTGGAGACTCAGGGCCCAGCTCTCTATAAATACTCACTTGTTTTTTGTTGTCAAGCTTTTGAAATATTAACCTCTTGAATTATCCTACACACCAGAATTAACTTTTCTTTCCCAATTAATGACAATCAAAAGTATGTATATAGGCTTCACACAGTTTTGATCTTACCATCTCAGGGCATTACAGCAACGCATTTTCTTGAAAAGAAGATTCTAATTTCTGGCTCATGCCCGACTAAGTTATCATGGTCTGCATTATTAAAACTATACAAGGCATTTCTTTACCTGTATCATACCTGGATGCACTTGATTGAGATACCTGACATATATCCCTGCTACTTCTGCTGGAAAGGATCTAACAGTGAAAACTTCACAATTACTGTCCCTTAGACAACCACTGGCAAAACTGCTAGCTGTCACAAAACCTTCCTGAATATAAACCTGGAAGAGATGGCAAAATCTGAGGCTTTCCCTCTGATCAGAAATAAATGTTGAAAGCAAATCTTTTCAGACATGTCCAGCTAATTGTGCCTTGAACTGTAGATAAATTGTTGAATAAGGGTTAAGAAAAGAATTGAAAGTAGCTTGGCTAATTTTTCTTGATCAAACTTAATATAGAATTTATAGAGTCCCTTCAGTGTGAAAACAGGCCCTTCAGCCCAACATGTCCACACCGACCCTCCAAAGAGTATCTCACCCAGACCTACTCCCTACCCTATTACTCTATATTTCCCCTGACTAATGCACCTAACCTACACATCCCTGAACACTATGAGCAATTTAGCATGGCCAATTCACCTAACCTGCACATCTTTGGATTGTGGGAGGAAACCGGAGCACCCAGAGGAAACCCACACAGTCACGGGGAGAATGTGCAAATTCCATACAGACAGTCACCTGAGGCTGGAATTGAAAGAGGTCCCTGGTGCTGTGAGGCAGCTGTGCTGACCACTGAGCCACCGTGCCACCCCACAACCTATGTCCCATGCAACCTTCTTTCTCTTTCTCATGCTGAGGGGCATATGAAGCAGGAAAAGCACTTGGTAATGTCTTCTTCCATGGTTAGATTTTCCTGGAACAAATTACTCTCTACCAGAGAGGCACCACTCCACCTTAAATATGGCGGACCATGAACTCACTCAGGGGAGTTTGCTTACACTCATGAACAAAGACATGCAAAACCTTAACATTAAAATTCTTATCTTCATTCTCAAGTTCCACCTTGGTCTTACTCATTTTAGTAAAGTTCTCCAGTCATAGCTGTCTGTGCTCCTGATGCTCCCTGGCTGGCTGTGTTCTTCCAGCCTCCTGCTTGTCTACCTTGGATTCCATCATCTGCAGTTTTTTTTTTGTCTCTACTCCATTTATAACCTGTTCAGCAGTCCCAATCAGAAACTTATAACCTGTTCAGCAGTCTCGATCAGAAACTTATAACCCGTTCAGCAGTCCCGATCAGAATTGCTCATCTATTGCAGGCAATGCCTCAGTTACCCAGACTAAGCTCTGGAATTCCCTCTCTACATTTTTCTGCCTTCCTACTTCATTTTTGTTCTTTAATACACTTAATAGATCCTGTATCTTTGACAAAATGTTTAACTTGTTGAAACAAGCACCTTCTTGTGTGGCTTGGTGTCAGACTGCTAAAGTTTTCCTGAAGAATTTTGAGTCATTTCATTATGCATTATATAAATTGAAATTATTGATATTATTGAACGACAAGCAGAAAGGATTGAAAAAAGACATAATTGCTCAAGTGAAAGAAAATTTACAAGAATGTTGCAGGTATGAGAAATGTTTGGTTAGGCTAAGGTTTCTTTTTACCTTAGAACATAGGGTAACTTAATTGAGGTGTGCTTGTATAGTTTGAACATGGAAGACCTGTTTATCTTAGTGGAGAAATAAATTAATGGGGAATTTAAGTGATTGGTAAAAGGATTAGAGGGAACATGAGCTAAACCCATTTCACCCAGAGGATGGTGGGTGCCTGGAATTCACTGCCCAGTTTGTTGGTTGAAGCAGAACTCCTCAACTTCTTTAAAAGGAGCATGTATCTGCTCTTGAAGCTGTGTAAACTGCAAAGCTGCAGATCAGGTCCTGGTAAATGGGATGAGAATGAGTAAATGGCTTACTCAGCCACAGCAGACATAATGGCTGGAGTAGCCTCTTTCCAAGCAGCAACTGTTCTGAGGTTCTGTGCTTCTTTAGTTCTAAGGTGAAAACTGTCTTGGCAAGTTCAGGGTCAGTATTGCCCTTTTATCATGCCTTAGGGTGCAAGTAAGTAGTCAAGTGAAGCACATTGAACATCAAAAAAAAGATAATTTGTACAACTTTGAAACCAAATTTAAAGTCATAGAGTCATAGAGATGTACAGCATGGAAACAGTCCAACTCATCCACGCTGACCAGATATCCCAACCCAATCTAGTCCGACCTGCGAGCACCTGGCCCATATCCCTCCCAACCCTTCCTATTCATATGCCCATCCAGATGTTGTTTAAATGTTGCAATCACACTAGCCTCCACCACTTCCTCTGGCAAGACATTCCATACATGTACCACTCTCTGCGTGAAAAGGTTGCCCCTTAGGTCTCTTTTATATCTTTTCCCTCTCACCCTAAACCTATGCCCTCTAGTTCTGGACTCCCTTACTCCAAGGAAGAAACTGAATCTATTTATCCTACCTATGCCCCTCATGATTTTATAAACTTCTAGAAGGTCACCCCCCAGCCTCCAATGCTCCAGGGAAAATAACCCCAACCTGTTCAGCCTCTCTCTATAGCTCAAATCTTCCAACCCTGTCAACACCCTTGAAAATCTTTTCTGAACCCTTTCAAGTTTCACAACATCCTTCCCATAGGAAGGAGACCAAAATTTCATGATATTCCAAAAGTGGCCTAACCAATGTCCTGTACAGCCGCAAAATGACCTCCCAACCCCTGTAATCAATACTCTGATCAATAAAGGAAAGCATATCAAATGCTTTCTTCACTATCCTATCTACTTGCAACTCCACTTTCAAGGCGCTAGGGACCTGCACTCCAAGTTCTTTTTGTTCAACAACACTCCCGAGGACCTTACCATTAAGTGTATAAGTCCTGCAAGGTTTGTGAAGGTTTGTAGCTCAGGTTGAGGTTTAGGGTGTAGGTTTGCTCGCTGAGCTGTCGGTTTGATATCCAGACGTTTCATTATCTGGCTAGGTAACATCATCAGTGGCGACCTCCAAGTGAAGCGAAGCTATTGTCACCTGCTTTCTATTTATATGTTTGTTCTGGATGGGGTTCCTGGGATTTGTGGTGATGTCATTTCCTGTTCATTTTCTGAGGGGTTGTTAGATGGTATCTAGATCTATGTGTTTGTTTATGGCATTGTGGTTGGAGTGCCAGGCCTCTAGGAATTCTCTGGCATGTCTTCGCTTAGCCTGTCCCAGGATCGATGTGTTGTCCCAGTCGAAATGGTGGTTTTTTTCATCTGTGTGTAGGGCTATGAGGGAGAGGGGGTCGTGTCTTTTTGTGGCTAGCTGGTGTTCGTGTATCCTGGTGGCTAACGTTCTTCCTGTTTGTCCTACGTAGTGTTTGTGGCAGTCCTTGCATGGAATTTTGTAGATTACGTTGGTTTTGTCCATGTGTTGTACTGGGTCTTTTAAGTTTGTTAGTTTTTGTTTGAGAGTGTTGGTGGGTTTGTGTGCTACTAGGATTCCAAGGGGTCTTAGTAGTCTGGCTGTCATTTCTGAAACTTCTGAAACTGTGGGAGTCTGCATTAAAAAGGATGGCCCTCCCCTTCAAGAGCCCATCTACTACCACCTCCAGGCTCCTGTGCACCAAGCCAAATGTGAGCTTTTCTTTCTGTCCCGTAATGGCCAAGCATCACATTAAAAGTATCAGTTCCTAACTTATAGCATCTGAAGTGGAATGCAGCTTTATACACGGCACCAGTAGTGTGAATGTCAGAAGGTCCCAGCTGTGGTAAAAACCTCTGCCTTTTTGCCCTCATTACTCCATGTGAAGGAAGTTGAAGAGTCTGTTTGATCAATTAATGAGGTGGAGAATAGAAGATTGTGAGAGAAAAATCATTTTGAGCAATGGTGATCTGGGCACCATAAATTTCACTCAACAAAAGTTTTTTAACTATACATCAGAAAATTGCATCTCTATTTTCGAATTGAACTACATCACTTTCAAACCAACATAAAATGCTACAGTATAATACTTCACTTGCCTAAGTGTTCATATACAACAAAATTATTAATTAGCGCTTTGTAATTTTGTGATAATCGACCTAAATCAACCTATTCACCAATTCATTGCTCACTGTATTGCTGTAGAAAACTGTCTCATACATAATTCATCCGCCATGACATTTTTACTAGTAAGTCTTACCCAGCCTGTATATAAATTTAAACTCCCCATGATTACTGTATTATCCTTATTTCACTTCTCTCTAATTTCTGTGGTGATTTTCAACATCTCTGCCATCTATTGGCCTGGAAACAACTGCCACTAAAGTTTTCTGAACCTTGCTGTGATTTAATTTCATCATCACTGATTCTCCATGTTGGACCTTAAAACTGTGATAATCTCTCCACAACAGTGCTAATGCACAATTTAACTAACAGGGCGATGACACCATCTTCCTCTCCTTCCTGATTTATTACCTACCCTTGGATATTCAGGTCCCATCTTTGGTTTTTTTGTCGCCTCATCTCTGCGATGGCTATCAGGTCACGCATATGGTTTTCTATTTGAGTTGGTTTCTATGAATGCAAGGAGGTTTAGGAACTTTGAGATAATATATGAAGATATCTAATATAGATGGAGGAGACGGGTTTTATATTTGCATTGGTACTATTAATACTAATAACAGTCATTCAGACTGCAAGCCCCGTGTCAACCTGTTCTAAACAATAACTGCTGGATTAATTATTGAGGATTCACCTTACCCTGGAGCAATACTACCTCTCAAAACAATTATATTTTCTGAATAGCCATAACTTCCTTATAAAATTTTAATTTCACCTGAAATGTAATAATCACAATGAATGAATTCAATAAATATTCTCAGGTAAATGTGTGACCCACAGCTATTTTGACATAAGGCTGCTACTACAGCACTACATTTCACAGTTGAATTATAAGTCATTTAACAAGAAGGCAAAGGGTTATTTGCAAGCTGGAAAGTTGTGGGCTCAGATCCAACCTGCTACCCTACTTGGGAAATTACAGGACAACTTGAAGCCAGTAATCAAAGAGCTGATTTAATTTTCTCATGCTGTACTCGATAAACCTCACAGCAAAAGATATATTTACAAAAAGCTGCTACACCAAGTATAAGATGAAGTTGCAGTTGGCTTGAAGATGTACTGGAATACATTTCTAACTCCTAAAATATTACTGTTCTTAAAGTTTCAAGTTGAACTCCAAGTCTACCTCCCCCACAACTGGCACACTTCTAGATTTAACGGGGAAGTGGGACAAGAGACAGACAAGTAGTCCACTCCCAGGAGGTGGCTTGGCCATTTAAATATTTTAACAAGGTGTGCTGCCTCAGATTAATTTTTTTGTACACAGTTAACTATCTATCTAGCTACTATCTTCAGAACATTTAGAAACAAGAAGCAGAATATGACATCCTACCTGTTGTCAATATTGGACACATCAAAAGCTCTTGTGATGAAAACTTGATTTTTTCAAAACAACTGGGAACCACAGATAAGAGAGGAGAAATAATTCTCCTACAGATGAGAAAAGATGTGCTTACAGCAATGGAAGGAAACCCAGTCATTTTGTGGTTGAGTAATGTCGAACTATTTTAATTCATAAGCCCAGTGAATATCAGCCCTCTGATCAGCAATAGCTTTCAGTGTTCCCTCTTTAAATGATCAAGCTCATGCATAATGCAAGTAAAATCATCTCTGAACCAGTACAATCAGTCAGTATTTTAAAGCATAATTTTCCTTTGCATTAAAAATAATTTTAAAAATTCGGTATGAGAGCAGTAATTTAACGAAACCTTGTTAATGCAGTTGAAAAGGATCTATCAGAAACAAAAAAAGATGGCTGTCAGGAACTGTGAGTAACTTAACTTTAATTAACTTTAATTAACAGTCAAAAAACTTATTTCATTGCTGTATAGTAGTTTGCATTTTGGTAAAATTAATTGTTTTAACTTTTAAAAACTTTAAAAGGTATCTACTAGTATTTTTGTGTATTAAAAAAACCTAATTTTTTGTAAGCCTTTTAGAAGGCATGAAAATAGACAAAATTAGCAAAGAATTGTTATGATTAATTCAGGTGGAGAACACAACAGGTTTTATTGGACAGCCTGGTGTCTAACACAGTGTTTAATAAACCAGCACAAATGATCAGAGCAATTCAACTTGGTGAGGATGTAGTCTTTGTTGAAAATGATTGAATGTTTAGTGATTGTAACGAGGTTAGCCAGATGGGCCTCATAGAATTTGAATTATCTGATTGGAGTTATTAACTTGGTTCAATCAGGAAGACCTGGCTGATAGATATATACAGGAGTCTCCTCAGTCTAGGGACTGGCTTTGAGCTGGCTAGTCACAGCTAATTACAATGTGGCGTTTGTATGAGTTCGGTATTATTGAAAAAAAGAAAATAAACAGGAGTGTCAGAGGTTCTGTTCACTCTGAGAGCTGGCTCTGAGTAAACTAAACCAGTGTCAAGTATTATGCACATGCAAATAAATGGTGACTTGGTGACAGGATATTGACCTCTGTGGAGTTATTTCAGAATCTTTTGTTCTTCTTTGGCTGCTTTTCTGAAAATCATGCGTCCAGAAGAAATTCTATTCCTTTTTGATTTTTGTTTTGGCTTGTTGATACAGGGGAGAAGCTGATTTTACTTATGTTTATCCAAGTGACATAAGAAACTTATTTGAGAGGTCTCTGACATTTCCATGTGAGGCTACAGTTATGTTCCATGTGAGGACCATTGCTAGCAAATCAAGCCAAAATATTTACAAGAATTTAAATGACTTGGAAAAATAGTGTGAAAATTAGAGATAGGTATTCATCCCTGGCTTTAACCCAACCCCAGAAATCACGAACTGCTTCACAAGCTTCTATTAAACTATAAAGAAGCACAGATAAATTCTCCTAACAAACCACATCAATGGTCTCTCTGTGCACATGTGCTACCATCTGTTTTTAAGGAGTTTTATATATATCTCAGGATTAGAGGCCAATTATGGCAAATTTTAAGCCTTTAATGAGTTAAGCTTTATTTCATCCACTCCAGATTGATTGATTTTCAATCAAATTGTACTTTATATTGAAAGTAACTAATACATAATTAAGGTTGAACACCACTAATTGTCTTATTACTTTGTTTAAATATGAGTTGAAAGATCCTCAATAATTGTGTCCTATGGGCATGTATAGCATATATTCCAATATTGTTGCACATTTACATATTGCTGCAATGTGTATTTTACATCACGGTGTTCTCAGCTGGCAGAATAATACAATTTAGAATTAATTTTCTGTGCATCAAATTTTTAATTAAATGTTTTAAGTTGGACTTTTACAACATATGATGATGGAGTGCTATTCATTGTAATCAGCAGTTCTGAGTCATTAACACAACCCAATACAATTCAGAGATTTCTAGTCTTGCCAAAAATATAGTCATTTTATGGACACTAATTAAACCTTTTCACAATCTACAGTACAATGTGGGAGTAATTACCAGTGCCTGCATAAATACCACGTGTGAAACTATAACAATTGGTTGCTTTTCAAACTTTTATTTGTAATTATGCTTGGTCAATACTGTTTTGTTAGAGTTACAGCACTGACATTAAAAGATGCAATGGTTAGTTCATACCAATCAGCAAATATCTGTCTACAAATTATTTCTCAGTAACTGGTTCCTGAAATTATTTTTTACCACTTTGATTCAGCATTGTTCAAAACTTTACTGATCATTAAACTCGTTTGGTTCACTATGCCCAATGTTATTAATTTTGAAAAAAATCCCACTTTCTTTATGATTCAAGTCACAGTGGTGACCCATTTAAAAATAAAGTTGCCACGACTAGCTTAGAAGAGGTGAACCCTTTCTTTGAACCTCCAGAGTTGTTCACAAGTCGTAGAGTCAGTGAGATGTATAGCACAGAAACAGACCCTTTGATCCAACTTGTTCATGCTGACCAGATATTCTAACCTAATCTAGTCCCATTTGCCAGCAATTTGCCCATATCCCTCTAAACCCTTCCTATTCATACACCCATCCAGATGCCTTTTAAATGTTGTAATTGTATCAGCCTCCACCACTTTCTTTAGCAGCTCAGTCCATTCATACACCACCCTCTGCGTGAAAATGTTGCCCCTTAGGTCCCTTTTAAATTTTTCCCCTTTCACCCTAAGTCTATACTCTCTAGTTCTGGACTCCTCCACCCCTAAATAGACCTTGTCTATTTAGCCTATCCATGCCCCTCTTGATTTTATGAGTGTTTAAATTCTTTTTAGTACAAGGCTTTCTTGACCTAAATTAATTATTTTTGTTGTAGATAGAAAGGAGTCAATTACTAAGTTTTCATGAGTTAAAAAAAGAACAAACGTATTTTCTGCTAACTCTGTGAAAAGTAATATAAATATGACATAATTGCAGCTTTTGTGTAATCACTTGAGTCCACACATTCACAAACATACACAGATATAAAATTAATAGGGCATATTGTCCGGTACAAAGGAAGATAAAAAAAGATAATTCAGTTTCCTATCCTTCTGAGTCGCCTTCAGTCTTAACATTTTAGCCTGAAGCCCTGACTGGTGAAAAAATGATGGGATGAGATAAGTAGGATGAATGGGGAAGTCCAGAACTAGTCTAGTTCTGTTCAATTGCTAACGACAACTGTGCCATCCATTAGTTCCAGTATGTTTCCCCTTCAGCCTCATGTTAACTATTGTCTTGTCTTGCCATTTAACATAGATAGAAAGCTAGGAAGCTTATCATAGTTATAGCAGACTTCAGTTACATCAAGGAGAAAAGCCTTCATTCAGGGGCTCCTGGCGTTGCAAGGGATTTACTTCCAGTATAGTACAGGACCCACTCCAGGCAGTCAGAGTCAGGATTCCCTCCTTAAAGAGGTGAGGAGCTGAGAGATGGACAGTCCACCACCTATCTTAACTCATTCTGCACTACTGTGGAATTTCTTCTGGAATTAGAGACAGAGATAGGAACTACAAGTGCCATAGTACAGTTTGTGCAAGTGTCCTGAGCATGTGAGTCGGCCTCACAGAGAATATGCGAGGTTAGTGGTTTTGGATTGGTGTAGACGACAGTAAAAAGGGAAGATAAGGCAATAGTGAGAGTGATCGAGCATGAACCTTGGTGGAAGGTGAGCACAGTGACAGAGATAGAATGAGGTATCAGTGGGAATATTGTGGCACTTAACCAGTTGGAGTAGTGAAGGACATAGAGTTTCTTCCCGTGTGCCAGGCATTCCTCTAGATAGCTGAGACTGCATTAACTTTGGTGGTGACCTCAACCAAGGTGGCCTGGTCTGGTATCATGGCCTTCACTGCTGCTCCTTTGGGAAAAAAAGCTCTGCAATGGCTGCAATCTATCCACCATAAGCTTCAGGTCACTGCCCACAATGTGGGGCACTGATTTCCCCTGTCTGCCATGTCTGGAGAAAATGTCAGAAATGATGCGCACAATCTCCAGACTTGTAATGCTGATCTGGGGATGTGGTGGCTTTCTAATGATGGCATGGTTGCAAAGGTTGCTGGTGTTTTAATGGATATCTGCTGATTGGTGAGTTGGTTTGGGTTATGATGCGTTGTAAGATGGATGAAAATTGGATGGGAAGCATGCCAAAGGGGTGTGGTAGGCAAGTAATAAGGTGAGTATGGTAAGGTGGTATGAGAATACCTGGTCAGCTTTGCAGCAAGGAAACCCCACCCATCTCCACTCCCCAAAATCTTGTGCGACTTGTATTTCGCCAAAAAAAAGTCACATTTAATCTGCTAACTCTATTTTCCTCTCTACAAATGCAGCCAGACTTGGTGAATTTCTCCTGAACTATCTGTTTCTATAATAAGTTCATTTCCATGAGGTAACAGTGGTAGTATGGGCTTGGGGTAATTGACTGGGAAGAAAGTACAAGATATTCACACGCATAGACAATGAAAAGAGTGTCTGGGCTCGCAGTGTAGAGATTGTTGTCTTCCCTGTCTAACAACAAAGTGATAGGAAATTCAGATTTTATAAATGATAATACTTTAAACTGTCTATTTAATTCAAAGATAGAAGAGAGTTCAAGGCTACAAGGCCCATGCAATTCACTTTGCTATGAGTGTTAGAAAGAAAACTAGAAAGCCATTATGTGCATGTAGAAGAGAAAGAAGGAGTGACAGAGAGAGACTTTTAAATTATGCTAGATGATCCACCTAGCTTTGGCCAAAGAGAGAAATCTTCAGAGTGATGAACTCAATATGAAAGTCAATTCAGCGATTAAAAGTTCCCTGGATGGGAAAGGAAAAAGGAAGCAGGCCACTGGAAACAGAGAAATTGTCCACTTATGGGGTTGTATGATATATGTCTGTGGCTGGGGATATTTCATCATTTAAAATTTAGTTACCTATAATATTGTGTTTAGTCAATGTTTCTTTTAGCTTGATTGTTTCAGTAAAGGTTTTAAAATTCGAAATAATGTAACACTTCTCCTACCAGTCACTGGAAGTACAAATGACCAATTTAACAGTTATTCATCTCTCCTGGAATCATTAACACAAATGGATGAGTGTCAGTTTGGCTGCTTCATTTTAATGTCTACAAGCAAAGCCAACTGTTCTTTGCAGTATTTTTATTTCCTCTAATATAGATACTTCAATCTGAAATAACAACTTTTTTGTGTAAAAATGGTAACTAATCCAGAAATCTGTACCAAAGAAAAGTGTGCTACACCTAATAAGAATGTACAGCTTTACACCCTTGCAATTTATATGAAATACATATAAATGTAATATATAGGCCAACCAGATGAACATCGATTAGTTAACTCAGTTCAGAAAAACTCAACTCCAACATAGTTTAGGTTTCCTTATAGGAAGACACCATATAGATAAGCAAACAAATACAGTCTTACCATATGTATTTACTTGCTTATTATCAGAGCATTTGCCTCGCTTCAAGTGACCCTCTGGAACATGGCAGGAGTGGGGGAAGGAGAATTGGAATGGGCCCAATCTTGGATGGCAGCAGGCAGCAGGAATGCTGTGCAGCCAGCATAAACATTCTTGTTCTTCTTGGCTCTGTGTGATTTCACAAAAAAATTGGAACATATACTTTTTTGCTGGTGATCTGTTGCTAGGCTGATACCTGCTCTCCTGAGGGCAGCCTAAAATCGCTGATGGGCTCCTGATCCAGGAATTAGGGCTATCGTTAACACATTGCAAGAGACACAGTTGCCTGAAAATCATCTGCTGCTGTAAATCTGGAATTGAACATTTTTTGACAACATTCAGGTGACGTTGGCTGGCATGGCCTATGTTTTCTGGATGGGAACAGTGCCTAATTACTATCCCATCCTTTGTTTTTCAAACCATGTAGCATAAATCTAGATTCTCGCTCTGGTCTCATTTGCTTTCATCCTCAGTCTAACTGTAATGCTTTGGCAACATGGTACTGAGAGTTTTCTGTTAAGGTCAGGAAAGTGTGATTGCAACAACCCATATGTTCCATGGTCCATCATATCACTACAATATGAAGGTAATTGTTAGTCCAGTGGAATGCTGTTCTGATAGGACCAAGCCAGTAGATAAATGTCAACTCTCAAGAGATTTAGTTTGTTTATGAAAGCCACTTTTTCTTTTTTGTGCACATGAAGTTGGAGGTGCTTGGGGGGTTGGGGTGAGTGTGTGGTGGGGAGTGGGGGGGGGGGGGCAGATATGCAAAATATTACTTCATTGCAATTTAAACATGCATGAACAAAACAGAATACAGCAGGTGTTCGCCAGTGAAGTGGGCAACAATTAAAATGTATCGTTTCCAAGCTCAACCATTAAGTGTTTTTCTTTATGCTGCTGTAAACAGAATTTCCCCAGTTGTCCATTAATCCAATTCCCTGTGTATTAATTAGTGGCCTAATCTCTACGTTTACCCTTCCTTGTTAATTAGGTCTAAGGGAAAATTAGCAACAGAATATCATGGGAACAGGAACTGGCCAAACGGAGTCCCATAAGAACCAACAGTTCAAGATAAACAGCTGAGACAACCATTATAAATATTTTAGAGGAAGCATCAATAATAAAGAAATGCTGTTTTAAGCCTGCTTTTATTGGCTTGTGAATTCTTCATGGATGCTATCTGTGTTTTTCTAAAAGTCTGCATAACGGAAACATGCCGTTTGGGAACGTTGTGATCTACAAATTTGCTTTTCATCAAAGCAGCTTTGTGTAAATAACAAGTTAAAATCCTGTGACTGAAGAAGGATGAGCATTTCAGAGATTGGCAGTAGAAATATTACACTGTATCCAGAACTTTTCCATTGTTTACTGCATGTGTTACTTACATATTCTGTGTCCCCTCAGCAAGGTTGGAAAGTATTGAAATCAATAAGTAATTATAACGTGACTACGTCCTTCTTTGTCCCAAAGCAGGGTCATTTGGGATCGTGGATGGGCAGGTTGGAGTTTGAGTGGTTGACTGTGGCTTTAGTAAAGGTTACCTTCTCCATACTTCACTCATGAAGCTTAAGACTACTCTGGTATTGGCTTTCAGACCACATTTCATGGTGTGAGCAGACAGCTGGCAAATAACAGGCCATTGTATGTTAAATAGGAAATTGGGCGTTGGTGGTTAATAGGAAACTGGAGTTGGAGGGAACATTAGGTCTTCAAGGGAAGAGAAATATGACTATTGATTGTGTCTGCTGGACCAGCAGTAATCATGACAGGGAGTGGTGGTCATTGGGAGGGATGAAGTATTGATCTTGGTTTTCCTGTCCTTCTTGACCTAACATCTTCCTTCACACCTATCTTCTCCACCCTCTGCTCTGACCTATCACCATCAACCCCCACCTACATCTACCTATCATCTTCCCATCTACCTCCCTCCAAGCACCCCCTCCCTAGCCCCCTTCACCCTGCCCCCATCCCCACCACATTCCTGATGAAGGGCTTATACCCAAAATGTTGATTCTCCTGCTCCTTGGATGCTGACTGACTGCAGTGCTTTTCCAGGACCTCACTTTTCGACTCTGATCTCCAGCATCTGCAGTCCTTACTTTCTCCTAACATTCATAGTCATACGGCATGGAAATAGACCCTTTGGTCTAACCAGTCCACGTCGACCATGTTTCAAAACTAAATCAGTCCTACCTGCCTGTGCTTGGCCCATATCACTCCAAATCTTTCCTATTCATGAATGTATCCAAATGTCTTTTAAACATAGTAACTATACCCACGTCCACCATTTTCTCTGTCAGTCGATTGACTGATTTATTTATTGTCATGTGTACTGAAGTACAGTGAAAAGCTTTGTTTACCAACAGTACAGGCAGATCATAGTAAGAAAGGATGTACAGATCAAAAGTACTTAGACAGAGGCATACAAGTTACATTGCACAAAGTGTACACGAAATGAGACCAATGTTAGCAATATCAGAATTATTTGAGGCAAGAGAATCCACTCATCAGTCTAATAACAGGTGGAAAGAAGATGTTTCTGAACCTGCTTTTGCGTGTGTTCAGGCTTCTGTATCTGCTGCCTGATGGAAGAGGTTGATGATGTTGGCAGCATGTCCGCAGCAGTGAGCAATGTAAATGGAGTTGGTGGATGGAAGGTTGGCTTCCATGATGGTCTGGGCTGTTCACATGACCTTCTGTAGTTCCTTCCTGGGCAGAGCAGTTTCCTTACCAGGTCACTATAGACCTGGACAGTCTGCTTTCAATGATGCATCTGTAGAAGTTGGTGAGGATCCGAAAGGACATTCCAAATTTCCTGAGGTGCCTGAGGAAGAAGAGGCATTGTTGTGCCTTCTTAACCATCACATTTACATGGGTTGTCCAGGACAGGTTGTTGGTTATCATCACTCCAAGGAACTTGACGCTCTCCACCCTCTCAACCTCAGTTCCACTGAAGTTCTCCTCCATTCTTTCTGAAGTTAATGATCAATTCTTTAGTTTGGTAAACATTGAGGGAGAGGTTGTTCTCATTGCACCGTGTTACCAAACCCTCTAATACCCCTTCTATATTTTGCATTATTATTGTTTGATACCTGTCTTACCGCAGTGGTGTCGTCAGTGAACTTGTAGATGGCATTCATTTGGAATTTTGAAACATACTGGTGGTGTACAGGGAGTATAGTATGGGGCTGAGGATGCACCCTTGGGGACTCCAATGTTGAGTGTTATTGTGAAGGTGGTGCAGTGGGTAGGTTATAGATTCAGAGAATCCCTATAGTGTGGAAACAAGCATTTGGTCCAACAGGCCCACACCTACTATCAGAAGAGCATCCCAACCAGACTCATCCCCCATCCCTTCCCTGTAACATACATGTTTTCATATGGTTAACCCACTTATCCTGCACATCCCTGAACACGATGGACAATTTAGTACAACCAATCCACCCAACTACACATCTTTGGACTGTGGGAGGAAACCAGAGCACCTGCCGGAAACCCACACAGACTCTGGGAAAATGTGCAAACACCACAGAAGCAGTCACCTGAGGGTAGAGTCGAAACAGGGTGCCCCTGGTGCTGTGAGGCAGCAGTGCTAACCACTGAGCCTCTGTGCCACTGAAGAAAGCTGAGGATCCAGTTGAAGAGGGTGGAGTGGAGACCAAGATCATGAAGAGCAGTTATAGAGTCATAGAAATGTACAGCATAGAAACAGACCCTTTGGTCCAACCTGTCCATGCCAACCAGATATCCCAACCCAATCTAGTCCCACCTGCCAGCACTCAGTCCATATCCCTCCAAATCCTTCCTATTCATATACCCATCCAAATGCCTCTTAATATTGCAATTGTACCAGCCTCCACCACATCCACTGGCAACTCATTCCATACACGTACCACCCTCTGTGTGAAACAGTTGCCCCTTAGGTCTCTTTTATATCTTTCCCCTCTCACCCTAAACCTATGCCCTCTAGTTCTGGACTGCTCGACCCCAGGGAAAAGACTTTGTCTATTTATCCTATCCATGCCCCTCATAATTTTGTAAATCTCTATAAGGCCACCCCACAGCCTTCGACGCTCCAGGGAAAACAGCCCCAGCCTGTTCAGCCTCCCTGTAGCTCAAATCCTCCAACCCTGGCAACATCCTTGCAAATCTTTTCTTATGCCTTTCAAGTTTCACAACATCTTTCCGATAGGAAAGACACCAGAATTGCATGCAATATTCCAACAGTGGCCTAACCAATGTCCTGTACAGCCGCAACATGACCTCCCAACTCCTGTACTCAATACTCTGACCAATAAAGGAAAGCATACCAAATGCCTTCTTCACTATCCTATATACCTGAGACTCCACTTTCAAGGAGCTATGAATTTGCATGCCAAGGTCTCTTTGTTCAGCAACGCTCCCTAGGACCCTAACATTAAGTGTATAAGTCCTGCAAAGATTTGCTTTCCCAAAATGCAGCACCTCGCATTTATCTGAATTAAACTCCATCTGCCACTTTTCAGCCCGTTGACCCATCTGGTCCAGATCCTGTTGTAATCTGAGGTAATCTTCTTCGCTGTCCACTACACCTCCAATTTTGGTGTCATCTGCAAACTTACTAACTGTATCTCTTATGTTCACATCCAAATCATTTATGTAAATGACAAAAAGTAGAGGACCCAGCACCAATCCTTGTGGCACTCCACTGGTCACAGGCTTCCAGTCTGAAAAACAACCCTCCACCACACCCTCTGTCTTCTACCTTTGAGCCAGTTCTGTATCCAAATGGCTAGTTTTCCCTGTACTCCATGAGATCTAACCTTGCTAATCAGTCTCCCATGGGGAACCTTGTCAAACGCCTTACTGAAGTCCATATAGATCACATCTACTGCTCTGCCCTCGTCAATCCTCTTTGTTACCTCTTCAAAAAACTCAATCAAGTTTGTGAGACATGATTTCCATGCGCAAAACCATGTTGACTATCCCTAATCAGTCCTTGCCTTTCCAAATACATGTACATCTTGTCCCTCAGGATTCCCTCCGTTCCACACATGAACCACTCTCTGTGTATAATAGTTGCCCCCATGCCATTTTTAAATCTTTCTCCTCTCACCTTAAAATTGTGCTCCCTTGTTTTGAAGTCAACCAGTCCAGGGAAAAGACCTTTGCTATTTATCCCAACTATGCCCAACATGATATTATAATAGGCAAGTTATTTGAAAACTCATCTTTTTTGTAATGCATGATCCTAAGGTCATCTTTTCCGGTATTGCCAGTTGGCTCAGTTTTGCAGTGGGAACCTCAAATACATGCAAGGCCATTCTTGCATTTGCTAAGAAGTTGATGCTTATTACAAGTGCATGCCCACATTGTCTAACTTTCTTCATCAATGTAATGGTAGCATACACTGGTGCTTTAGAATGGTGGTTGATATCCACAGATTGTGAAAAATTATCAACTGTATTAGGAAATCTTACTTCATTCTTCAAATGAGAAATAAGTTTGATCCTCAGGGTTAATTGCAAGTTAATCTACTGCATTCGCTGTTCACATTGTGATCCCCTCTACACTGGGGACAATGAAACAGTCGACGGAATGACTGCTTATTCTGCCTGCAAAAATGACCCAGTGCTTCCAGTTGCCTCCCACTTCAATACCCCATTGTGTTCCCACACCAACATTTCTGTCACAGGCCTGCTGCAGTGTTCTAATCAGCCTCAACACAAGTGCGAAAATAATCTCATTTTACATTTGGGGACCCTACAATCTCTTCCATACAATGTTGAGTTCAATAACTTCAGAGCCTGATTTCACCCTTCCATCTTTTCACCCACCCTCACAGCCAGTCCTGTTATGACATGGGTTATTTTTAGCACAACCAACCTATTTTCACTCACTCTCACGCTTATTATCACATGACATGTTATTTGTTTCAGCATAGACTAATCATTCTTTACTATGCTGAGCTCTCATTACTACTTATTCAGCTTCTTTTCTGTTCTGGTCTGCCAGCCATAACCCCCTTGGTTACCCACCACTTTCCTCTTTCTCTCTCTCTCCCTCTCTCTCTCTCTCTCTCTCTCTGGGCTCCATCTCCACCTATCTGCTCACCTCTCCCTTTCCCCATCCCCACACCAAACTCATCTTCAGAAAAGATTTTACAAGCTGCTATCAGTTCTGATGAAGAGCCACCAGACTCTAAAATGTTAACTCTGCTTTCTTCCCACTGATGTTCTCATCCTGCTGCATTCCACTGGCAATTTCTGCTTTGGTTTCAGATCTCCAGCATCCGTAGTTTTTTTTTGCTTTATTGAAACTGTTCTTATACAGATTATTTATTAAATCAACATGCTTTCTCTTCATTCTCCATGCCTGTTTGCCCTGAAAGCACTGATTTGTGCATGAATACAGTATCATTGGTGTCAGCTGTTAGCCAGAACAGGATGTTGCCAATCTAACCTCATGTTGTATCCTCAAGGTAATGAATAATTCAATCTTGACATCTTGGCTTAGTGTTTGTAGATTCAAGCTTCAGAGATTTGACTGTATAACGTAGTGCTGAATGAATTTACAGAGATGCATTTAAAATATGGTTCAGTTCATCAGTTCTCCTCTTGAAACTATTCAATGATTGAACTTTCATGTCCACTGAGGTCAAGAATTCCAAAAAGTCACTACCCTCTGAAGAACTTTCTCCTCATCTTAGTCTTAAACGGCTTACCCATTATTCTGAAGTAAAGCTCCCTGATTCAAGAATTACCAGCCAGGGGAAACATCCCATCTATCTCCATCCCATCATGCCCTGTTAGAATTTTGTACGTTTTAATGAGATCGCATCTCATTCTTTGAAACTCTAGAGAGTACAGGCCTAGTTTTCTTAAATCCCTTTCCACACGACAATCTAGTCAACCTCTATTGCAATCCCTCTAAACAAGTATATCCTTCCTTAGATGATGAGACAAAAGCTGTACACATTACTCTTGTTGGATTCTTATCAATGGTTTATATAACCACAGCAAGAAACCTTTACTTTGTCACTTGAATGCCTTGGAATGAATGTCAAAACATCATTTGTCATTCTGATTGATTGCTGCATCTGCATGTTGGCTATTCTCAGGTAGGGATACCCAGATCCCTTTTGGATGCTTACAATCCACAAACTCTCACAATTTAATAAATATTCTGCCTTTCTCTTTTTTTCTGCTAAAGTGAAAAGTTTCACACTCATTTGCATTACATTACAACTTTTGTGTTCTAGCTCATTCACTTCACTTGCCAAGTCCTCTTGAAGCCTCCTTGCACTTTCCTCACAATATACATTCTGATCCAGTATGATGTTCATCACTCGGCATGGAAACATTACAATTGATACTCCATTATTAAATCATTTACATAGATTGTGAACAGCATGGACCTTGCACTAATCCTACTAGCAACAGCCTACTATCCTGAGAATAGCTCATTTATTCCTATTCTCTGTTTTCTGTAATAAACCACATGAACTGGTTCTCCTTTGTCTGTGCTACAAATTGTATCCTCTCAAAACTCCAGTAAGTCTGCAAAGCATATTTTATCTTTCATAAATCCATGTTAGCTCTGCCCAAATTTACCACTTTTTACTAACTGTTCAGTTATTACATTTTTTATTAAAAATTCCAGCTTTTTCAATAACAGATTCTAACATTTTTCCTGCTACAGACATCAAGTTAACAGTTTCTCCATTAGTTCGCTGTTCTCCCTCTTCCTCTGTTCTTTAATAATGATGTTATATTTGCCACCTTCTAGTCATCAGGAACCTTGCTAGAATCTACAAAACTATGAAAGATAGTCAATGCATCCACTACCTCAATTGCTACTTCCTTTAAGATCCAGGGATGAAACTTATCAGGTTCAGGAGTTTTATTATCACTCAATCCAGCTAATTTTTCAAGTACACCCCTTTGCTAGAATTAATTTCATTTAGCTCTTCCTTTAGTCATCTCATATTTTTGCAGGCTTTTCTGTCTTATTTTATGTAGACAGATGCAAAATAACCATCCAATTTCTCTGCAATTTCCATATTTTCTATGATACATTCCATGTCCTCAGCTGTTTTAAACACATATGTATTCTTGCTAACCTTTTCCTTTTCGCATGTTGACAGAAGCTTGGATAGTCTGCATTTATATTCTTGGTAGCTTGCATTCATATTTGCTTTTCCCTTTTCTTATCAAATTCTTGAGTCCTCCTAAATTGAGTCCTGAATTCTTAACAAACTTCAAGCTTACCAATATTTATGCCATTTTTATAAACCACTTCCACTGATACAATGCAATCTTTAAATTTCTTTCATTCACCATAATTGAGTTACCTTAGAGAAAAGCACTTTGTAAACACCTCACAGTATTTCTTTAAATACGAACCATTACCTATCCATCACCTAATCTTTTAATGTACTTTTCCATTTCACTGAAGTCAATTTGCCTTCATATAGTTTCCTTTGTGCAGTTTTAAGACTCCAGTTTCAGAACTAAGTCGCATTCAAACTTCATGTAAATTTCAAAAGTACCAAGGGAACCATTTCACAAAGACTCCTTTACAGCAAGGTATTCATTACCATTCATTAACCCTTCCCCATTACACAATACCAATTCCAAAACAGCCTAATCCCTAGTTGGTCCACAACTTTTCCACAAAGCCATCTTGTAAATTCTCCAGGAACTCATTCTGTGCAACATTAGTGCTAATTTGATTAATGCAGTCTTTATGCAAATTATAGTCACCTATTATTAATGTGTTAACTACATTATGACAGCATGGTGGCACAGTGGTTTGCACTGTTTGATCAATTCTAGCCTTGGGTAACTTTCTGTATGGAATTTGAAAGTTGTCCCCGTGTCTGCATGGGTTTCCTCCCACTTCCAAAGATGTCCAGATTAGGTGGATTGGCCATGTTAAAGATTGTCCAATAGCATCCAGGGATGTGCAGATTAGGTGGTTTAGCCATGGTAAAAAAAAAACATGCGGGGCCATGGGAATGGGGTGGGTCTGGATGGGATGTTCTTCAGAGGATTGGTGCAAACCTGATAGACAGAATAGCCTCTTTCAGCACTGTAAGGATTTTATGATTATATGAACCTATAATTTCCTGATTTGTAGCAATCCCAACATTAGTGCAAGAGTTTGATATTCTGCAATGAATAAGAAGAGTCATATATTAGATATAGACAACTGGGAGTGGATGAATCTCTTAATGGGTGTAAGGACATACTTAAGAGGGAAATCAGGAAGGCAGCAAAGGGATATGAAATAGCATTGGCAGATAAGGTTAAGGGTAATCCAAAGAGATTCCACAAATACATTAAGAGCATAAGAGCAACTAAGAGAGAATAGGGCCCCTTAAAGATCAACAAGGTTGTCTATGTGTTGCACCTGGAGATGGGAGAGATACTAAATAAATACTTTGTGTCAGTTTTTACTCTGGAGAAAGAAATGGAAACTAGAGAACTCAAGGAAATAAAAATTGATGTTTTGAAAACAGTTCATGTTACAGAAGAGGAAGTGCTGGAGGTCTTAGAAAACATAAAAGTGGATAAATCTCTGGGACTTGATGAAGTGTTTCCCAAGATGTTGTGGGAAGCTAGGGAAGAAATTGCTGGCCACCTAGCAGAGATACTTGTATCACCTATATCCACAGGTGAGGTGCTAGAGGACTGAAAAGTGGTTAATATTGTCACTTTTTCTAAGAAACGTTGAAAGGAGAAGCCTGAGACCAGTAGATATGTGGGTCTGACATCAGTGGTGGGTAAGTTGTTGGAGGTGGTTCTGAAATATATGATTTACATTCATTTGGAGAGGCAAGGACTGCTTAAGGATAGTTAGCATTTCTTTATGTGTTGGAAATTGTGTCTTATTAACTTGATTGAGTTTTTTGAGCAAGTATCCAAAAAGATTGATGAGGGCAGAGCGGTCGACATTGTTTAAATAGATTGACATGGTTCCATATGACAGACTCATTAGTAAAGTTAGATCACATGGGATTCAGGAGACCTTGCCAGTTAGAAACAAAATTGGCTTGACAGTAGGAGACAGGGGTGTAGTGAGCATTATTTTTCAGACTAGAAGCTTGTGGCCAACAGAGTTCCACAGGGATTGATACTGGGTCCACTTTTATTTGTCATTTATATAATCGATTTGGATGAGGTTTTTTTTTTAGATTAGATTAACTACAGCATGGAAACAGGCCTTTTGGCCCAACAAGTCCATACCAACCCTCTGAAGAGTAACTCATCCAGACCCATTCTCCACATATACCCCTGACTAATGCACCTAACACTATGGGCAATTAGCACGGCCAATTGACCTAACCTGCACATCTTTGGATTGTGGGAGGAAACGGGAGCACCTGGAAGAAACCCACGCAGACACAGCATGAATGTGCAAACTCCACACAGTAGTCCGAGGCTGGAATCGAACCCAGGTCCCTGGTACTGTGAGGCAGCAGTGCTAACCACTGAGCCACCGTGCCACCCTATTTAGGAGACATGTTTGCAGATGGCACCAAAATTGGTGGTATAGTGGACAGTAAAGAAGGTTAGCTAAGATTACTAAGAGATCTTGATCAATTGGATCAATGGGCTGAAGAGTTGCAGATGGGAGTTTAGTTTGGAGAAATGTGAGGTATTGCATTCCAGTAAGAAAACAAGGGCAAGACTTATACAGTTAATGATTGGGCCTTGAGTAGTGTTGTAGAACAGAGAGACCTAGGTGTTCAGGTACATAATGGTTTGAAATTTGCACTCAGATAGACAGGGTGCTTAAGAAGGCATTTAGCACGCTTGGCTTTGTTGCTGAAAACTTTAAATATAGGAATTGGAACATCATATTGAAGTTGTATAAGACATTGGGGAGGCCTCTACTGTGCACAGTTTTGGTCGCCCTGCTATAGGAAGGTTATTGTTAAATTAGAGAGTGTTCAGAAAAAGATTTACCAAAATGGTTCCAGGAATGAAGGGTTTGAGTTATAAGTATAAGTTTGTCAGACTGGGACTTTTTCCACTGAAGCCTAAGGGGTTGAGGAGTGACCTTATAGAGATTTATAAAAACATGAGGGGCACAGATAAGGTGAATAGCTAGGGTCTTTTCCCTAGGATGGGGAGTTCAAAATGAGCGGGTATATTTTTAAGTTGAGGAGAAAGATTTAAAAAGGACACATGAAGCTCAGTTTTACACAGAGAATAGTTCATAAGTGAAATGAACTCTCAGAGGAAATGATGGATGCAGATGCAGTTACAACATTTAAAAGACATTTGAATAAATGCACGAATAAGAAAAGTTTTGAGGGGAATGGGCCAAACACAGGCAAATGGGACTAATTTGGGGTTTGGGAAAATGGTCGGTGTGGACTAGTTGGGTTGAAAAGTCTATTTCCACATTGTATGGCTCTATGACTTGTTACACAACTCACACCAATGTTTGCTTCCCTCTTCTGTTTCTTAGCTCGATCCAAACTGATTGTATCTCTTGCTCTCTCAACCAAAGATCCTCTCTTATTAATGGAACTCCTCCCCGAATAATACTCTGCATGTTTCTACACCTCCATAGACAGATACAGTTAAGAAGCTTCACCAGGGCAATTCATTAGGGATCAGCAATAAATGTTGGCTTAGCCCTTTTGGAAAATGCTTTGTCCCCTCCTACCATTTTGCTGTGGCTATCTCCAGTTGTCCTGAGATGGAAGACTGACACTGGTTGTTTTGTCTGTCGTAACTATAGGTTTAAGGAGTTATGAAAGTAATATGATGTGGTTATGAGGCATTTTGTAACCCATTGACCAGGACTCCAAATCCTTCTATATCCCAGAGGGCTGAAATCTCATTCCGTTTAAATAACATTGAGAATTTCTATTCTTCCTGTCAAGGTGAACAAGTTCATATTTTCTCAGATTATACTCCATCTGCAAATTTTTTTGCCCACTCTCTAAGTCTATTATATCCCTCACAGAGAGCCTACCCACTACACCACGAGGCCTCCTCATCAAGGTGCACTGCCGATACTTCAGTGCACTTCTCCATTAACTGCGCTGTCATACGTTTTAATTGAACTTGCAATGTCCCATCTGTGCAACACATCAGGATAGCTTCATTAGCTGCATTTTGATGCATTAGAAGTTCAAATACACACAGAGGAGAATCTAGGTTCAGACCGTGCCAAATCTTTAAAAAAAATTGAAGCAAAATACATTCCCTGTATGCCATCATTAGATCAGATCACAGATGCTGAAGTAGTTCAATTTCCACAGCTGGCTGGCCAGCAACCAGCTGTTTACAATTGCAGTTTTATCATTTTTCAACTTCATGGAATATTTTGCACTCAGCCAGTTTTGTCATCAAAGACAGAGGGGGTAAAATTGGAGAATAAAGATGAGACTACTTTTCTGTAAAACTGATGTTAGTTACTTGCCAAATGTTATTTGTAACATTTAACATCAGAGTCGGTAATGAGCTAGTAGCTATGGGAGAGTACTTGCATACATCTGAAATGCCACACAATTCAGTCAATAAAAAACAAATTGTCAGCGTATTTCTGATATAGCTTTTCCTGAAATTATTTTTTTGTCAAACTTTTTGTCTTGTACTCAACAAGGCAATTTTCAAGATGACCAATGTAAAGCGAAACAACTTAGAGTCAGAGAGTCATAGAGATGTACAGCATGGAAACAGACCCTTTAGTCCAACCCGTCCATGCCGACCAGGTATCCCAACCCAATTTAGTCCCACCTGCCAGCACCTGGCCCATATCCCTCCAAACCCTTCCTATTCATATACCCATCCAAATGCCTCTTAAATGTTGCAATTGTACCAGCCTCCAAAACTTCCTCTGGCAGCTCATTCCATACACGTACCACCCTCTGCGTGAAAGAGTTGCCCCTTAGGTCTCTTTTATATCTTTCCCCTCTCACCCTATACCTATGCCCTCTAGTTCTGGACTCCTCGACTCCAGGGAAAAGACTTTGTCTATTTACCCTATCCATGCCCCTCATAATTTTTAAACCTCTATAATACAAGAGTGGATGATGATGCTTAAAACCATCAGCATGATAAAAGAGTAAATAAAGAGTTACTTCCTGATCACTTTGGGGTCAGTAATCAAAGAATGCAAGGTTAAGATGATTGGCAAAACAGCCAATGATGGCCTGCTGAAAAATCATTTTGAGTAGCATAGGGTTAGAATTCAGAATTCTCTGGCAGATAGAATGACCAATATTGACCCGCGAGTAACCTTCAAAAGGGAATTAGAAAGTAAATATTAGAACAAAAAATAAAGAGCATGGAAATTGGAAGAAAATGTTGAGTGTGATTAACTGGATTATTTGTCGTTAGAGCTGGTACAGACTCAATGGGCAAAGACAACCTTCAATTCTGAAACAAAAACAGAAACTGCAGGTGAAATCATCAGTGCATCCGTTAATACTCTCTTGTTTGAAGATTCAATGAACAGAGCTAATCATCTCTGATTGACTATCCTAATATCCAGCATCACAGTTTGTGCACTGTTGATTATAAGTCCCTTATTACATTTTGCCAGTGATTCAATCATTGATGTAATGATTATTATTATTTCTAATTTCACTTATTCCCTGAACATGTTCAGATACATCTGATATTGCTCTTCTTCATTTGTTTTTTCACTGCCTTAAATATAACATCAGCAATTTTTAATAAAATACATATTGGTTGATTGAGTTTTGATACATTGAGGTTTAGTCAGGATGATTTGGATTCAGCAGTTTTTTTTCTCTTGGTGTTCTGTGGGAATTATTTCAGGATGTTTGGTTTAATAGCTGGTATATTCCTCAAATTTGATATTTTGTCAATTAAGAGAAGTGCTGATGTTTTAACTCAATAGGTAATGTCTAAGAAAAAAAAATCAATTTGACTGTAAAGATTGAAATAGTTGCTAAGAATAGATGGTGCCCATTGTAAGCAGTCGATTCTGGTGTGATGATGAAAGTTGTATGACTTTTCTCTTGAGAATAGATCAAATTTTAAGCA